>NW_027185754.1:21017220-21068933 GCF_028583685.1 Petaurus breviceps papuanus | reverse complement strand
GAAGAAGAAGAAGAAGAAGAAGAAGAAGAAGAAGAAGAAGAAGAAGAGGGACTGAGGATTTATAAAGCACTTGTTTTATGTCAGGAACTTCACAAACACTGCCTCATTTGATCCTCACAACAACACTAAGAGGTGATACAATTATTTTCACATTTTACAGTTGAGGAAATTGAAACAAACAGAGGTTAAATGATTTGCCCTCGGTCATACAGCCAGTAAATGTCTAAGGCCAGATTTGAACTCGGGTCTTCTGACAGCAGGCCCTTCCCTCTATCCACTGCACCTCCAGCTGCCTAGCAGGAAACACTACAGCACTGGAGATTTAAAGACATCTGGGCAAACAGCTCCCCAGAAACCACATTTTGATGGGGAAAAGAAAATGTGTTAATATCTCATAGTAACAGAAGCATCTCACTATCCTGGGAAGACCAAGTTCCAAGGCTTTATTCCTCAAAGGAGAGTGATAGAGTGGAAAGAGAACCAGCTGAAGAGTCAGTGAAGCTGAATTCAAATCCCGCCTCTGCTGCTTGCCACTTTTGGAAACTAGGGACAATCCACTAGCCTTCCTAAGTTTTAGTTTCCATAGAGGAATGAACCTGGAGTGAAGAAGACCCAAGTTCAAATCCATCCTCTGACACTAACCAGCTGTGTGACTCTGAGCAAGTCACTTGACCACTGTTTGCCTCAGTTTGCCCATCTGCAAAATGCAGATATTAACAGTTACTTGCTAGGGTTGTTATAAGAATAAATGGAGATATTGTAAAGCACTTTGCAAACTTGAAGGCACTATATATTTGCTAATTATTATTATTTATAAAAAAGAGAGTTTATTTGAAGAAATATCATATAGAAGAGAAATTAGCCTTTTTTACCTTCACACCCAGAAGGCCAAACCAGGAATGATGGGTGATAGTTCAAAAAAAGCAGATTTATACCAATATAAGAAAAAACTTTGTAAGAATTAGAGTTGTCCAGAAGTAGAATGAGATAAATCACAAAGTAGAAAGTTCCCCATCAATGAATACCTTTAAAAACTTATTAGGGGTTAGGTAGAGAAGAATTTTAACCACATATAGATTGTGGTGAGGTGATACAATGGCTATAGTACTGGGCCTGAAGTCAGGAAGACTCATCTTCCAGAGTTTAAATCTGGCCTCAGACACTTACTAGCTGTGTGATCCTGTACAAGTCACTTAACCCTGTTTGCCTCAGTTTCCTCATCTGTAAAATGAGTTGGAGAAGGAAATGAAAAAACGCTCCAGTATCTTTGCCAAGAAAACCCCATATGGAGGTACTGAGTCAGCTATGACTGAGATGATTTAACAACAGCAAATAGAATGCATTAGATGTGGTTCCTCCCAACGTAATTCTATGCTGTATGTAAGCATAATTCTATGCATAATTCCATGATTTTGCTGTTCTCTGTGCCTCTTCACACAACATCAGGGAAACAAGACTAGGTGAAGGTTTTGTCTTCTCTTGGATCAATCTTTCCAGGTGCTTTGGAACCCTGGAAATGATCAAACTGAGCTGAGGTTGATAGAAATAAGAAGTCGAGTGGGTGAGAGGAAATATAGGAAATGGAAAGATGGTTGGGATAAATCTAAAGCAGGATAAAAACCAAAACTTGGGAATTCCATCTCCCAATCATTTTACCTAAAAATATCCCATCCCAAGAAGAATCATATCTTAAAATGTAGGAAAGAATTATGAGAGACAACTGTCCTTAAGTTGTATGAATCAGGGTCATTTATCAGATTGAAATTTAAGATATTTGCAATGAAAAACAATTCACTTCTTTCAAGTATTCACAAATCATAGACATCCTAGAGGAAATCTTTAACAAATAGATAAGATTGGGGTATGATAAGCAGCCACTTAGAAGTTAATTCAGATCATTTCAGTTGGAATGACCAACCATTCCAATTAATGTTTCCTAAATAGGTGGCATTTTCTTTGTTGTCCATTCAAAAATCATAATCAAATGTTATATAGAAATTCACTTTTAAGTCACTGAATTGGAATTCAGACCTAACTGTCCCTTGGAAATAATACTTACATATTACTGGCTTGTGACCCTATACAAGTCACTTAACCCTGTTTGCCTTAGTTTCCTCATCTGTAAAAATGAGTTGGAGAAGGAAATGGCAAACCATTCCAAAACTTTGCCAAGAAAACCCCATATGGAGGCACTAAGAGTCAGATATGACTGAGATGATTTAACAACAGCAAATAGAATGCATTAGATGTGGTTCCTCCTAACATAATTCTGTACTAAGCATATCCTTTGAGAAATGGAAGAAAATAGTCAATAAAATTTAACAACTCCCTAACCTTTGAAAAGAATTCTGGTACTGAAAAAAACTACAGATTTAATAAGAGGAAGAAAGAAATGTATATGGCACTCCTAAGGGAATTGTCTTAGAACTTTCAATGGTTTTAAAATAAGATTGCACTGATTTTTCTTTTTGTCTAATATTATTTCAAAATGTTATTGCCTATATGATTCACAAACTTACTGACCAAAATTTATGGCTCATGGATGAAGTTAGGATCAAGAAGAGGAAGAAAGAAGAGGGAAGTAGAAAGGAAACAATACTTCCCATATGTAGATGGAAAGTGTTGGCCAAGGAAACAAAGAAAGAGATTCAAAAGCCAGGCATGTAAGTGGGTGAAAAACACTGGAAATCAACTAACTTGTTATAATGAATGTCAGATGAAAAAAGATGAAGTTGTTTATGTTCCTATGGGATTTGAGAGAGAGAGAGAGAGAGCTATAGGATTGAGATGTCAGTCAGATAGCTCCCTACACAGGAAATCAGACCGTGCTGTGAATAAATGATAGTGTCTGCTAATTTGAGAGATCAGGAAAGAGAACATGAGCATGAGTGAAGGAGGAAAAAGGTCAGAGAAAAAGTAGAAATTTGATGGCAGTATAACGTATTTGTAAGGCTGGTGTTTGCTACTCAAGGGAATGAGTACATAACACTTTAGAGGTTCAAAAGTTTTTTCACATCAATTATCTCATTAGAGCCTTAGAAAAATTTTGATTTCGTATATATCCCAGCCATCAAAACTAACAATCAATGGGGCAGCCAGGTGGCTCAGCAAGTAAGAGCACTGGCTCCAGTGTCAGGATGACCTGGGGTTCAAATCCGGGCTCAGATACTTAGCACCACACCCAGAAATAACTGGCCGTGTAACCTTGAGCAAGTTACTTAACCGCGATTGCTTTAAAAAAAAAAATCAAATCTCACTGAACTGAAGATAATAATATGGATGGAAATGTCCTAAATTCATTTCAACCCCTTTACAGCAAATTGGACTAGCAATGCAAGCATGTACTCACTTCTAGAAGGGAAGCTGAGATAGGTGGATACACTGAGTACAGGAGTTTTGAGCTTCAGTGTACTAAGATGGGGTATGTACATCAATCTATCACTTTATTGGTAAACCCCCAGGAACTAGGAACCACCAAATAACCTAAGAAGGCAGCCTGGGAGAACCAACCCAGATCAGAAAGGGAACAGGTCAAAGCTTCCATGCCAATCAGTGCACTCACACCCTAGGAGAGAGAAAAGGGGTCAAGTCACACAAAAAAATTTCAAAACAAAACAAGGAAGCACCCATGTAAATCAAAGTGCAAATGTTTCTTTCCACAGTAGAATAATCTATAGTATGTGCACAACAGAATGTTGAGGACAGGGTTTCACCATTCCTAACATAGCTAATAGAGGGAGATAATGATCTCAGCAATCCATGACCTAATAATAGGTTCCTTCCTAAACCATCTGGGTTACTAGTAACTTATATTCCATAATGATACAATTCCAGTGAGTGAATATTCTCTGTACTCATCACTGTTTCCTGCAGTCAATCAAAAAATCATTTATTAATTACCTCATATGTTCCAGGCACTATGCTAGAAAACAATGACAAACCTGAAGTAAAAATTTTACTTTCTATTGGAATATTTTTGTTCAAATTTGTATATTTGAAATTTGTTTTTTTAATGGATTTAGAATGGAGTTCTGTTAGTGTGTTTGCATTTCTAACTATTCCATCTTACTCAATTTGATGACCTTGCTTGATGAGGCAGCCTCGGTCACACAAAGTGAATTCAGGACACACATTTTGGCTATGTGACCCTGAACAAGTCACTCAAACTCTCAGTGTCTTTAGAAAGTCAAACTGTATTTGATGCATAAGAGCTTGTCATTTTTATTGAGACGAATAGAAAGATTGGGGAGTGGAAAAGACACAGAGACAAAAAGAGACAGATAAAGGAAGAAGAAGAGAAAAAAAGAAAGAATGTCATGAATAAGTTGATTAGAAAAAATAAGAGGATGTAATTATCTCCTCATAATCTCCTTGCTCTAAAATAGGATGCAAGTAAAAAAAATAAGTGCAACATATACCACTTTGAAAGTTTCCCTCAGACACCAGCAATGTCATATCCTCTCCACTATACCATGATGCTCCTCAATACATTAGCAAAATATAAAAGGGAAATTTTCTAAAATTTTGTGTCAAACAATGAAATGCCTTCTCTCTGTTCCAATGCATTACTCATCACTTAAGATATTCATTAGAAATGAGTTTGGGCAACTGATGATGGTTGGGCAGGAGGTTGGACCAGGTGTCATTTCAGATCCCATAGGTAATATTCCCACATGAAATATATTTTGCCTCCCATCTAAAAAAGCAGGAAGAAGGAACATGAGCCAGGACAACCAGACTTGGGTGACAGAATTTCTCCTCCTGGGTCTCTCTGATGACCCTCAGACTCAGGTGCTTCTTTTTATATTGTTCCTGGGGGTCTACCTGTCTACTGTGCTTGGGAGCTTACTCCTCATCTACCTGGTTCTGACTGACTCACAACTTCATACACCCATGTACTTTTTTCTATGCAACTTGTCTGTGGCTGACCTCTGCTTCTCTACCAACATTGTTCCCCAAGCCATGGTCCATATACTGAGAAGGAGGAAGGTCATTTCCTTCATGGGCTGTGCTTCTCAGCTTTTTCTTTCCCTAATTTTTGGAGCCACTCAGTGTGCCTTGTTAGCTGTGATGTCCTATGACCGATATTTAGCGATCTGTGACCCCATGCATTACCCTATCATCATGACAAGGAGGATATATGGCCTATTAGCCTTGGGGTGCTGGGTCAGTGGTCTTCTAATATCCTTGGTGGACACTACATTCACACTATGGCTCCCCTTCCAAGGAGATAACAAAATTGCTCATTTCTTTTGTGAGCCCCCAGCCCTCTTGGCCTTGGCATCTGCAGATGCCCATAGCTCACAAATGGTCATTTTCCTCATGGGAGTGGTGATTCTTCTAGCACCTGTGTCCCTTATCCTGGCATCCTATAGCTCTATTATAGTGACTGTGGTCAGGATGAAGACAACTTCTGGGAGACTTAAGGCATTCTCTACCTGTGGCTCCCACCTTCTTGTGGTCATCCTTTTTTATGGGACAGCAATAATTTCCTACATGACCCCCAAGTCTTCCAAAGAGCAGGTCAAGTTGGTTTCTGTGTTCTATGCAGTGATAAACCCTATGCTTAACCCTCTCATCTATAGCCTGAGGAACAAAGATGTAAAGAGGGCATTCAGGAATGCAACCAACAAGGGGAAATCCTGCAGACCCTGAGTCTGACAGTATAATTGCATTTGGCCACAGCTCTTATCTCCAACATTCATTGCGTGGCCCCCTGGCAAGAAACTGTAATCCCCCTATAACTGGTGGTAAAGAATGCATGAATATGTCATCCTTTTATTATATATACCTATATAATATTTATTGTACATTCCTCAATTATGGAAAGAAGTTTGACATGATGTATCGATCTCTCCAGAGATTTGGGTGATATTTCTTTAATATGGAGAACTCAAGACCAAATATTGTTAATATAAAGTTTTCATAGACCCTAGAAATTCTGCACTGGACTTTGGAGAACAGGCTCACATCTGCCATAAGGATTTGTGGGATCAAGGAAAAACAATCAGATGTCAGGGAACCTGGTTTAGAGATACGTAAAAAGTTAGCCTCACCTTTTAAATATATGTATGAAGCTGTTGTTTTATTACTGTAATGAACCAACATTAAGGAAACTTCCTTTATCAATGAAAGCTGACAATTACTCCAAATTAAACTGTCTTTGATAAAAGTTGCCATGGGGCACTGATCTTTTCAGTGACTTGTCAGAAATCCCACAACCAATCAATGACAGAGGTATAACTTAAATACAATACTTCTTGACATTAAAGCTGCCTCTATTCTCTAGGTGATCCTGACTCTATAATGCAATCTTAAAACTAGCATTAATAGAAATAGTGTTAAATATGTTTAATGTTACAGTAACATTCTGTCCTGTCATGATCAGACCACATTTTGAGAAAAGGACCTATATGTATGAAATATTTATAGTAGTTCTTTTTTGTGGTGGGAAAGAATTGGAAATCAAGGGGATGCTCATCAATTGGGGAATGACTGAACAAGTTCAGGCATATGGTTGTGATGGAGTACTCTTGTGTTAGCTTATGAAATGATGAGGAGGTGACTTAGAAAAACCTGGCAAGAACTATATCAATGGATGCAAAATGAAGTAAAAACAACTAGGAGATCACTGTGCACAGTAACAGCAAGGTTGTAATGATGATCAACTTGATGATGGTGAAAATGATGGTGAAAAACTTGGCTCCTCTTAAAATGATCCATGGCAATTCCAAAGAATTCATGATGCACAAAAAGAAAACTAATGAACTCTGAGTGGAAATTGAGGTATAATTTTCTCACTTCATTTTACTTGTTATTTCTAAAATATAGCAAGTATGGAAATATTTTTGCATAATTTCACATGTATAAGTTACATTATATTCCTTGCCTTCTGAGTGTGAGAGAGGGTGAGAGGGAGGGAGAAAATTTGAAACTCAAAAATTTTAAATAATGTTTAAAAAGAATAAATAATAAATTGAAAAATTAAATAATGCACAATTAGAAAAACTTACCATTTACAGTAATAAATAGAACTTTTTCTAATGCACTAAATATATTTATCTAAAATAAAATACAGAATTATATGTGATGGAGAAAGGCTAAAAGCCTGTCCAGCAGCATCAGATGTAAAGCAAAGATGCCCATTCTCACCACTGTCATTTTATATAATTGTAGAGATACTTGTTCTATCAAAAAGACAAGAAAAAGAAAAATGGAATCAAAGAACAAAATTATCACTTTTTTCAGATAATATAATGGTTCATCCCGAAAAACCTAAAAATTCAATTAAAAACTGATATCGTTAATAACTTTAGTAAAGCAGCCTGATATAAATAAACCCACATAACTAATTAGTTTTTCAGTATATTGCCAACAAAAATCCATTGGGAAGAGGTAAAGAAATTCCAATAAAAATAACTAAACCCCCCCCAATTAAACATCAAATCCAAAATCCTGAAAATCAAAAGAGAGATTAATAAAAGTGAAAGTAAGAAAAACATTGAAATTATAAATAAAACTAGGAGCTGGTTTTATGGAAGAAAAAAACAATAAAAAGATAAACCATTGATTAATTTGATTTTTAAAAAGGAAAGAAGAAAACCAAATTACTACTATCAAAAATGAAAGGAGTAAACTCACTACCAATAAAGAAGAAATTAAGACAATTGTTAGGAACTATTCTACCCAATTATATGCCAATAAATTTGACAATGTAAATGAAATGGAGGCATATCTCAAAAAAATAAACTACACAGATCATCAGAAGAAATAAAATAGTTAACCCAATCTTAGAAAAAGAAATTGAACAAACCATCAATGAAAACTTCCTAAGAAAAATTCCCAGGAGCAGATTGATTCGTAAGTGAATTCTACCAAACATTTAAAGAACAATTAATCCCAATACTATATAAACTATTTGGAAAAATAGGTGGGGTCCTACCAAATTCTGTTTATGATGCAAATATTGTGCTGATACCCAAAATAGAAAGAGACAAAAGAAAGATAATTAAAGAACAATTTCCCCAACAAATATTGATGCAAAAAAAATTTTTTAAATAAAATACTAGCAAAGAGATTACAGCAATATATACAAAGATCAGATACTATGACCAGGTAGGATTTATACAAGGAATACAGGGCTGGTTCAGTATTAGGAAAACTATCAGCATAATTAACCATATCAACAACAAAATCAACAGAAATCATATGATAATCTCAATAGATGCATAAAAAGTCTTTGACTAAATACAGCACCCATTCCTATTAAAAACACTATGGAGCATACCTAAATATTTGGAAAAATATTAACTGCTCAAGGATAGGCCTGAGAAAATATAATTAAAAAGATAATTGTACCTAAATTAATTTCTTTATTTAGTGTAATACCAAACTACCAAAAAAAATTTCAAATGGCAGAACAAAATATCAAGAGTATCAAGGGAATCAATGAAAAGAAATATGAAGTAAGGTGGCCTCTCCATAACAGATCTAAATTGTAATCAACAAAATAATCTGGTATTCACTAGGAAATAGAGTGATGGGTCAGTGAAATAGATTAGGTACACAATACATAGTAGTAAATGTCCATAGTAATCTAGTTAGATCATACAATATATAATACAAAGAAACTAAATTTGGGGGCCAAGAATTCACTATTTGACAAAAACTACTGGGAAAACTGAAAAGCAGTTTGGCAAAAACCATGAGTAGACCAGTATCTCATGCCATATACCAAAGTCAAAATGGGTACATGATTTTGACAGAAACAGTGATACCAAAAGTAAATTAGGAGAGCATGGAATAGTTTACTTGTCAGATAGGTGGGAAAGGGTAAAATTTATGACAAAACAAGAGGAAGAGAGCATTACTATTTGTAAAATGCATAATTTCGATTACATCAAATTAAAAAGGTTTTGCACAAACAAAATCAATGCAGCCAAGTTTAGAAAGAAAGCCAAAAACCAGGTCTGGGGGAGGAGAATCTTATAAGTCTCTATGATGAAGGCTTTATTTCTCAAATATATAGATAACTGTGTTAATTTTAGAATACAAGTCATTCTCCAACTGATAAATGGTCAAAGAATATGAAAGCTTTTAAAAGAAGAACTCAAACTGGGCGGCTAGATGGCACAGTGAATAGAGCACCGGCCTTGGAGTCAGGAGGACCTGAGTTCAAATCCGACCTCAGACACAACACAAAAACTAGCCATGTGACCTTGGGCAAGTCAATTAACCCCAATTTGCCCTCCAAAAAGAAAAAGAAAAAAACAAGAAATCAAACTGTCTATAGTCATATTTTTTAAATTCTCTAAGTCATTATTGATTAGAGAAATGCAAATTTAAACAATTCTGAGATACTATCTTATGCTACCAGATTGGCTAATATGACTGAAAGGGGAAAAGACAAATGTTGGAAGGCATGTGGGAAAATTGGGACACTAAATACTGTTGGTGGAGTTGTGAACTGATCCAACCATTCTGGAGAGATATTTGTTACAATGCACAAAGGACTATGAAACGGTGTATATACTTTAACCCAGTAATACTACTATTAGGTCAGTATCCCAAAAAGATAAAAAATAAATAAAAGGAAAAGAACCTATAAATACAAAGATATTTGTAGCAGCTTTTTTGTAGTGGCAAAGAATTAGAATTTGAGGGGATGCCCATCAAGAAATGGCTGAAGAAGTTGCTGTATATTATTACAATGGGATACTATCGTTCTATAAGAATGATGAGTAAGATGCTTTCAGAAAAATCTGGAAGGACTTACACGAACTGATGTAAAGTGAGGTGAGCAGTGACAGGAGAATATTGTACAAAGTAACAGTTATTTTATAATGATGAATGTGAATGTGACTTAGTGTGAATTAACGTGAATGACTTAGCTATTCCCAGCAATATAATGATCCAATTCTAAAGGACTTACGAAAAATGCTCTCTACCTCCAGAGAAAGAACTGATAGAATTTGAAAACAAATCAAAACAACTTTTCACTTTGTTTTGTTTAGGGTTTTTTCTGTGTTTTCTTTAATAATACTGTATATGTATTACCAATATCAAATTGGTTGCCCTCTCAGTGAGGTAGGAGGGCAGGAAAGAAAAGAATTTGGAACTCAGATTTGTTTTGGAGATTTGGATATGATTTTATTAATTAATTTCAATAAACTAAAGATTAGGCAAAACATTGATTTATCTAACAGTGACAGTTTATAAATGTGGCCCTCTGTGGTTAGTCAGATGCCTATATAGGTTTGGCTGTTAATCTAGCTCAACACCTTACCCACTATGACTATACCATATCAAGGACCCTTATCACATAATATCATTTAATCTAGAAGTATTATTCATTCTGTCTTTATTTTCATTCCCAATTCTACTGGGTATTTCCCTTTCTTTTTTATAAATTAATTTATTTATTTTTAGTTTTCAACATTCACTTCCATAATTTTTAAAATTTTCTCCATCACCCTCCCTTTCCACCTTCCCAAGATGGCATGAAATATGAAATAGGCTCTACAAATACATTCTTATTAAATATATTTTCACATTATTCATGTTGTACAGAAGAATTAGAATGAATGGGAGGAACCATGAGAAAGAAAAAATAAAACAAAGAGAGCAAATAGTATGCTTCAATCCACATTCATACTCCGTAGCTACTTCTCTAGATGGGGATGACATTTTCTATCCTGAGTCATTTGGAGTTGTTTTAGGTCCTTGCTTTGCTGAGAAGAGCTAAGTCTATCAAAGTTAGTCATGGTGAAATGTGGCTGTGACTGTGTATAAAGTTTTCCTGGTTCTGCTCACTTCACTCAGTGTCAGTTCATGTAAGTCTTTCCGGGATTTTCTGAAGTCTACCTGTTCATTATTTCCTATGGCACAATAGTATTCCATTACATTCATATACCACAACTTGTTCAACCATTTCCCCAATTGATGGGCAACCCCTCAATTTCCAGTTATTGGTCACCACAAAAAAAGGTGCTATAAATATTTTTGTACATGTGGGTCCTTTTCCTACTTTTATGATCTCTTTGGGATATAGCCTTAGAAATGGTATTGTTAGGTCAAAGGGTATGCACAGTTTTATAGCCCTTTGGGCATAGATCCAAATTGCTCTCCAGAGTGGTTGGATCAGTTCAGCAACAATGAATTAGTGTTCCAATTTTCCCACGTCTTCTCCAGAATTTATTATTTTCCTGTTTTGTCGTGTTAGATTGGAGACCTCTGATCTCCAATTTCCAGCTGCCATTCATACAGCTCAAACTCTATGTCCAATAGAAACCTTAAACTCAGCACTTTCAAAACAAAACTCATTATCTTTCCCTACAACACTCCCCCTACCACATACCTTCCCTAATAATGTAAAGGACAACACTATCCCCCAGTCCCTCAGGCTTGCAACCTAGGAGTCATTCTTAACACCATACTCTCTCAACCCTCCTCCACCATCTCCAATAGGTTGCCAAGACCTGTCAATTTCACCTTTGCAACATCTCTCAAATATGTCCCCTTCTCTCCTTTGATACTGCCACCACTCTGGTACTAGTCCTTATCACCTCACACCTGTGCTCTTACAATAGGTAGGTAATAGGCAATTACACTAGGCAGGCAGACCCACTTTGCTGGTGGGTCTACCTGCCTCAAGACTCTCTTAATTCCAATACATCTAGTCAGTCACCAAAATGATTTTCTGAAAGTGCAGGTCTGGCCATGTCACCTGCCTACTCAATAAATTCCAGTGATTCTCAATCACCTCCAGGATCAAAAACAAAACTCTCTTTCAAAACTCTTCATAACCTAGCCCCTCCTACATTTCCAGTCTTATAGCTTACTCCCTGCCATGTGCTCTTCAATCCAGTGACAACAGCTTCCTTGATAGAAAGAAAGTCTACCTTTCAGCTCAGGGCATTTTCTAGACTGTCTCCTATGCCTGGAATGCTCTCATTCCTCATCTCTAACTATTGGTTTTCCTAAATCCCTTTAAGTCTCAACTAAAATCCCATATTCTACAGGAAGCCTTTTCCAATCCATCTTAATTCTAGTGCCTTCCCTCTGTTAATCGTTTCCCCTTTATCCTCTATATAACTTATTTGTACATATTTATTTATTTTTATCTCTTCCGTTAGATTGTGAGTTCCTTGGAGGCAGAGATTATATATCTCCAGTATTTAGCACAGTGCCTGGCATATAGTTAGTGCATAATGGGAAGACCCACTCCACAGGAACATCCACAGCATGGCTTGATGTAGTCACTCAGGTGGATTTTTAAATCATTACCCTATTCTCTTCACAAGAAGATTAAATTGATTCTGTATCATTTTTATTGATCCTATTTACAGCTCATTTATTTTGTCCTGTGGCTCTTTGTCTCTGAACTTAGTCTAGAATCTAGCTGACCTGTCATGGGTTAAGTTTAGAAATCCACTTCTCTTGCTAATCATTGTTTTATTCTTACCTCAAGGAATTCTGTTAGCCTTGGGGGACTCAGTTTGCTATAAGGGAGTCAGGCCTAATATTTTTACTTCATCAAGTTATTCTTCAAGGATTTCTGGTTTGCTGTTCAAAGAAGTCTGGGACCTTATCTTTGACCTCACAGGTGGTTTCAAACAATGAACACTTTTTAGTCATAGGAAGGAGAGGAAGGAGTTACTGCTTACCCCTGATTTCCAACTTCCAACCAATCATATTGTTCCTGTTGTCTCAGCTCTGTAACCAGTAATGTTGACATCAGCCTCATGATATAACCTACCCTCTTCTGTTCTTTGTTCTACTGTCCCCAAAATCTATAAAAGGGGAGCTATCCTTCAGCTCAGGATCTTTGGCTGGAAACTGAGACAGCCATTGACCCATCTTATTCTCAAGCTAACAACCAGATAAAGTTTGGAGAAACATTCCTCAGTTTACCTTTTTGCTAAATTTCACTCATGACATTCTTCAGAGCATACTCAAAAGTGGGCAAAACAAATATCCCCATGGGTGTCTTGTGCATATTCCCAGGAATATTTTTCATTATAAACAAGTTGGATTTATACAAGGGATGAAAAAATTATTTGGCATTAGGAAAACCATAACACAATCTCATCTCTTTTTAAAAAAAAAAACACTCCAAAACTACATTGTCATAAAAATAGGTACATAAATTTTTTTAAAGTACAACATATTTATGCTTAAAAATATTACAAAGCAGTGGCATGGAAAGGACATGTGTTAATATGATAAAGTAACTCTACAACAAAAAGCTAGAATTATTTGCAATGGGAAAATTCTAAATGTTTCCAAATAAAATGCAAAAGTAAAGCATGTATTCAACTTTCCCTATTGCTACTAGATATTGATATAGTTATGCTAATAAGAGCAGAAAGATAAAGGAAAAAAGCATTAAAGGCATAAACATAGGTAAAGAGGAGATAAAACTATCCCAAATCCCTATTTACAAGATTTATGTAGAAAATACCACAGAATCAGTAAAGAAAATAAAGGGAACAATTAACTGCCTAAAAGTTATTTTATAGAAAATAATATCAAAAATTTAAGAGGAACAAAAGGTCTGAAATATTGAGGGAAAATGAATAGTATAGTCAGTGAAGAAATTTTTTTTTGCCTGAGGAGTTACAGGAATAGTGAGTGTACCCATAAGACAGTTAGATATCTTTCCAGAATTAGTGGTAGTATTAATTTGATTACTGAGTATTAATTAAACACAATTAAAAGAGGCTAGATTGGTGGCAAGATGTACCAAGATGTTCAGGGTAGATGAATATCAAGCTTGAACTTCTAAGAAAATGAAAATAATCCATATACCCATGGATATAAACCCTGGAATCCTTTTCCTAACTAGTAATGTACTGACATCAACTTGCATAACACTTTGGAAACATCAGGACTTGATTTATTTTTTGTTTATTGTCTAGATTTAATAAAGTTTTTGATAAAATGTTTATAATGCAGATTAGCATAAAAGTGTTCTAATTATTAAACATTTTCCAGCACACTGCTGCCTAACACTCATCCCTCATCAGTAATATCAGTACCATCTACTCCCTACTGATTGGAGGACTGCAAGACAGAGTAAAGAACTCCTCCCAAAGCCTAGACTTAAAGAGGGCTCCCATCTCTTCATTTCCTACTCAGCGGCACTCCTTTGGAATGGATTCCATCATTCTCCTAATGGGCACTTCCCTCCTGACTCCTTTTCAGCTTCCTTTTGTGTGTTGTCTTCTCCCCTTGGAATATGAGCTCCTTGAGGACCTAGAGAGTCTTTCTCTTTTGTATTTGTTTCCACAACCCTTAGAATAGTGTCTAGCACATAGCAGTATTTATTGACTGACTGATACTCTAATGAGTTGGGTCCCCTGAGCTCAGTTACTGTATCCCCTCAAGGCTATATAGTTAGCCCTGAGGAGTTCAGGGTGTCTTTCTATTGCTATGTACCATAATAATGGCCCCCCCACCAGTATGTTTCTCACCATGATTTTCAGTTGATTATCAATTAGTCAGCCATAATTAATTAGCTTTTAGACAAAAGGTTTTACTCCAGTAGTATGATAATAACAGTTATTATAAAACATCCCCCCCCCGATGTCTATGAAATACACCAATACATAGAGTACAAGGAACATTGAGTTTAAGCTAAGAGAGCATATATGGCAAAAGGGTGATTCACAGTTCCAGGTTGCTGAAAGTTCTTTTTCACCCTTTTGAGAGTTACTCAAGAAGTTACTCTTAAACTTGCACAAACTGATGCAAAGTGAAATGAGCAGAACCAAGAAAACATTGTACACGGTATCAACAACATTGTGTGATGATCAACTATGAATGACTCAGCTCTTCTCAGTAACACAATTATCTAAGTCAAGTACAAAGGACTCGTGAAGAAAAATACTATCCAAATCCAGATAAAAAAAAAAAAGAGGGACTCTGAAAGCATCAAAACATACTTTTTTCACTTACTTCATCCTTTTTGGTAGTTTTTTTTCCTTTTGATCTGTTTCTTCTTTCCCAAATGTGACTAATATGGAAATGTTTTACATGATAGCACATGATAGCCTGTATCAATTGCCTACCATTTTTGGAAGAGGGGAGGAGAGGAAGAAAATGTGGAAATCAAAGTCTTACAAAAATGAATGCTAAAAATTATCTTGACAAATAATTAAGAAAAAACAAATACTATTTTTTTTTTGAAAAATAAAAAAAGTTCCCATTAAGCACAATGTAGCTTTACTGGAGTTCTTGTAAATCCACAAATTTGTATCCAGTATGTTCTTGGCTCTTATAGCAGTATCTTCTTCCACCTATTCAAGACTGCACCTAGGATACCAATAAGAAGATGAAAAATTCTCCAAATCCCAAAAATTCATGAGATTCTCAATTAGTGAAGGTGTGGCAGGCGGGAGGAGGAAGATCAAGGCTAAAACACTCTCCTTCCCTCCCAAAATGATTCTTTCTCAGAGGAAACTCTCCCCTCTCTCCACTGACACACATGCCCAAATCTCTCTTGGGCAGTAAATGGCTTAGCAGTCTATAGAAAATCCCTGGGGGTTGGCCAAATTTCCTCAGTAAATCTGAATGGCTTCCTGAGCAAAATCATTTCAAGCTTTTCCAATGGTTCATCAGAGATCTAAATTGGTCAATGGCCTTTTCACATTTAGTTGAAATGCCTGACTGATTTGATTCAATTGAGATAAGTTCCCACCTGGTTAAGGCACAAGGTTGTAGTGTTTTATCACTTACTTTAGGGAGGATGCGATAATATGGTTGATTTATTCAATTGTCTCTGCCCTAACACAGGCACATATCCCCAAGCATTTTTTTTAAGATGTACACCAAAAGAATCACAGCAGCCATTTTCCTGGTATATAAAATTCTTTTTCATTAAATCAGTGGTTCCCATTTAGTGCTTCCCTACCCCCATAGAGTGTGCAACAATGATACAAGAAGTTCACACTTAATCTTAATGGTATTAGGAAGTAAATAATTGGTCAAATATTTTCCAAATATATTTTTCCTCTGTGACAAAAAGCATGTGTATATATGAAGCTTTATAGGTTTGTTTCTGTAGCAATTTGAAACTATAAAGATCACATGATAAAGCTCACAACAATTTTGGTATTATTATAGCAATTAAATAAAACATTAACTGCTTCTGAGTATAACATCTTGCAATTTCTCAGCCACTCACAAAATTATTTCCAAATCATCAAAAGGGCTCAATATTCAAGCACAGAAACCAATTCCCAAAATATAGTCAGACCCACAACATACTCTCCTCTTGCATTCTATACACTGCACCAGAGTAGTTCACTTATTCCCTTCTGTTACCCTGTAATCAGGCCTCATCAACTGTATAATTATGTGAATTATGAATGTTTGTATTCTTGCAGCACAAATATCAAACTGTTAGAAAACTGATTGCTGAGCAGGTACATTACAAGCCATCTTAAAAGTAACGCAGACTATCACAAATATTCTGCAGAAACAAACTTTGTATTACCTCTCATTGAAGTATTAAGGCTATTTTCCAATTTAAAATTATCCTCTGCTTATGTTACTATTCTTTCTGATGGATTTTCAAATGAACCGATTGACGACATCCCTTCTTTAAACATTCATCAAACAGGGCTGCCATTCTCTTCTCAGGGGAGGTCCCTGTCAGAAAGGAAACAGATTTAAGGCGCTGCCTTTTTGTCTTTGATCCCTGAGAGAAATCACTAAGCATTAATTTATTGATTATTGGCCAGCCTAGTAAATAAATTGATTTTTTATACCCAGAAATTTGTCTCTCAAAATTTTATATGATACACATGCTGGGTTTTGCAGACAGACCCCCTGGTTTGGGGGCCCTAAGGAACAATCTACAGAACACAGCCTAGCACTAGCTGAGAAAATGGTTCTTCTGGTAGAGATACTACATTTGGAGTATGAACCTGATAGAACCAGTGCTATGTATTAACTGAGTTAAAATTTAACCCTTTCTCAAGGGCAGTTAGGTGGTGCAGTGAGTAGAACACCAACCCTGGAGTCAGGAGGACCTGAGTTCAAATTCAACCTCAGACACTTGACACTTGCTAGCTGTGTGACCTTGGGCAAGTCACTTAACCCCAATTGCCTTGCTTTCAAAAAAGAAATTTAACCCATTCTCTATAGAGACTGAGAAGGTAGATAAAGGGTAGGATATTCCCCTGAAGTATTGAGAAGAGAAAGTCATATTTGTACTCCTGTTCTTGCTATAATTAGCCCTTTATAAAATCTGTTCTTGCCATAAGTATCCTTTTAGAAAAGCTCCTTTGTATTAGTTAAATGGAAAGGGGGTGCTAGTCACTGGTGTCTAACAACTGCCTTCTGGATATGTTGTCCTCAATGTTCCATAGGCATCCCAAATTCAACAAGTCCAAAACAGAGCCCATTATCTTTCTCCCTAAACTTACCCCCTCCACCAACTCACCTGTTTCTCACCACTCTTCTAACCACTTTGGTTGGCAACCTAGATATTATTTTAGACTCTATCTTTACCTGGCCTATGAAATCCATTGCCAAGTCTTATTGATTCCATGTCCACATTTCTTGCCCCTATCCCTTTCTTTCTGTTAACATGGCCATCAACCTAATTGATGACCTCATGACTTCTTGGCCTGAGCTACTGCAGTAGCTTAATCAATCTTCCTTACTCTGGTTTGTTCCATCTCCAATTCATTCTCCACACAGATATCACACTGAAATTTTTAAAGGACAAAACTGAATATATTATTCCATGTTCAATTAATTCCAATGACTCTTTATTGTTTCAGTGATTCTCAAAATGTGGTACTGAGACCATCATGGATCCTCAAGACCTTTCAGGAAATCCATAAGGTTGAATATATTTTGTAATATATTTTTATATGTTTTAATTTCTAATATGATAACTAAAATGTTTTAATTTCCAATACAATAAGTATCAAAAGATATAACCCAAATAAACAAAATTTCTTTGTGGAGGATGGAATCATCCCCAATTTCTCCTGTATATATCTTGTTTGGACACAGTTATTTGCATGGTATTTTCACCATTAGACTGCGAGAGCAATCATTGAAAGTAAAGACTATCTCTTCCCTTTCTTTGTATCTTCAGAACTTAGTACAATGCCTGACACATAGTAAGTGCTTAATAAATGTTTGGTGACCTGACAATATAACTTCTACTTCTGAATTGTAAGATGGCCCATAGCCATGAGCTTTGACTTTGGTTAGTAAAAAGGAAAAGGAAACACAATACTCCATCCCCTACCTCCATACCTTCAAAGAAGCCACTAACCCTGCTAGAAATACATTCATTCATTGTCTCTGTCTACCAGAATCTTTGTCTTCATTCAAGGTTCAATTCATAACATTTTTCTCCAAACTTTTCCTGATCTTCCTAGATGTAAGTGTTCTCTTCCTCCTCAAATTTAGTTGTATAGTCAGTAAACAAGTGTTTATTAAGGGTCTACTATGTACTAGGCACCAGAAATATGAAGACTGAAAAGACTTGAAGGACTTGCATTCTACCAGGAGAAGCAATCGGCACAAAGAAGCTTCCTGAGGGAGTGTCTGTTTTGTTTTTGTTTTTATATCCCCAGTGCCTCATATGTAAAATGTGCTTAGAAAATGCTTGTTGAATTTAATTTAATTTAATTAAACTGGAGGGTCACACTCTATCTAACTGCTGGGTTATGAATGAGCTGCTTCCCTGAAGTACATGAATTAATGCCCACATGTACTGGCTTTGAACAAAAGGGTTATCTCCCAGTAAGGTAATTACAGTAAGTAGCTTATCCTTGACTTTGCTTCCCTCTCTCTAGGATCTGTAAGGCTTTTCTCCCCCTGTCAATAAATATCCTCCTCATTTGAAGCTGGCCTACTGACACTCAGTGCGGTTCTCTTTCCTGGCTGATTCCTACTTGTGCTATTTCACCAAATAAGCCAAGGCACCATGTGTACCTAATCACCGGCAGCAGGGGCCAGGAACTGAAGCAGTTTTAAAGCTCACAAAACCACATCTGTACCTGTTTCCTCCTATACCAATGATTTAATTGCAGTACCTTCCTTGTTGTGTGAACAGGTAACCACAAGGAAATGAAATGTGTAAGGCAAACATTTGCATTCAGCATGTATTGTGTACAAAACCTCTCTGGGGGATCACATACAAATTAAGGAAGGCAGCTGAAGTTCAGGGTGAGAGATATATGTAGCCCAATGTAGAAAGATACTGAACAGCTCATGTAGCAAAGATAACAGACAATAGATTGATCGTATCACTAATATGTTGTACCCCCAAACCCACATAGAAGCACAATCACCTGACTGAGAGACTGAAAGCCTGGTAGCATAAGTCAGTGGTCTAGATATTTGGATAGTTAGAAATGGCAAAAACAAGGTCACCAATTCCAGTGGCTGGTGAATCTGTTATCATGATAAGTTACTGCAGAACTGAACATGAATTCTGTGGGGTAAGTAAAGAAAGAAGCTGAGGTTAGGATAATTTGCACAAGGTTACAGCGTTAGTGAGTGGTCAAGTTAGGAACTAGAACTTTTGATTTCTAGTTCAGTGTTCTTTCTAATGCTCCATATTCAGAAATGGTTCTCCCATTCAAATGTCCCCATTGATAAAATATCCGTATCTCAGAAAAGTGTCTAAGAACCATTAGCCAAAGAATCCACTTGCATCCCAGGTCACTGATCCAGCTGACCTAGAATCAGGAAACATTTTGCTAAAATCAATAACAGTCTACATAGACCACCTTAGCTCCACGAAATGACCCCTATAGATAGAAAACATAACACAGACATCCCTGGACTGGCAGTAACCTTCCCAATTCAAGGATAGAATTCATAAAATGCATAACAATTGAGGACTACTGTAATATGGTCAAAGACAACCAAAAATCAGCAGATACTATTTGAGTGAGGGTTTTCTAAGAGCCACCTTCTTTATGTACTTACTCTCAGTGAATGTATTCAAAGCTACAATGATCTAAAGTAAGTCAACACACATGAATATAGTGAAGGAAATCAAAGTGTATGCCTCCTAGAATCAGTATAGATTCTCATCGTTTGTTCTCATAGTTTGTTCTCACAGTTAGCACTCATCTACACTAATAACAGCATAGGTGTAGCCACTCCTTCACTGAAGCAACCATCAGTTTTAATAGTGGTACCTCAGGGAATTTTGTTTTTCTACAATACCAGGATTCACTGAACCTGGAGCCCCCACAGGTATCTGAACCATGGACAGAGGACTTCCTCATTCAGGATGACATTAATTTAGCTTTTTGATTCAACAATTGCCTCTCTGCTGACTTGGCTGCTATAATAAATAAATCCCTGAGGGAACTCACAAGTCAGGACAGGCTAAAATGTTGATGAATCATAAGAACACAAATACATAAAGAGAGGAAATTTAATCAGTAGAACTATATTTCCCAGGGAATAACCCAAATACTGTTGAGTCCATGTAATGTGATGTCTCTTCCTCATCTTCTGTTTTTGCCAGGAAGTCTATAAAGCCTGGGATTAACAACTAAGGAGAAAATATAGGGTAGAAATAATTTAAAAGTTATGAGAATGGGGAGAGAAAGTACAAAATTTAAGATCTTGGTACCTGAGATCTCCTAGATTTAAGAAGGGCTTCTTGGAACAGAAACCTGAACAGTTGCCATTGCTGAAGGATTGATAACTTAGAGTACAAAGCATGCTTTCTGGGTCACAAAAATTCTGAAGGGCTATAAGATGATATGCTGCCAGGAATCCCTGAGATCTGAGCTTTGGTAAGCAGGGTGAGCTGCTGCCCTGGAGGATCCATTTTCTTTCAGGTCTAGTCCCCTTTGCTCTGAGGGAGTAATTCTGAAGTAGTTACTGAGGTGATCCTGCTGAAATACTGCTACTACCAATACACTAATGAATCTTCCCTTTAGAATTAGATAAATCTAACTAAAAAAGAAGAAAGAAATCAAGGAAGTGTATAGAATTTTAGATAAGCTAGATATTATAGATATCTAAAGAGAACTGAATGAAAATGGAAAGGAATACACCTTTTTCTCAGTTTTTTATGGTACCTTTATAAAGGTTGACCATATATTAGGACATAAAAAGTTTATAGTTAAAAGTAGAAATATTAAAAATATCCTTTTCAGATAACAATGCAATAAAAATTATATTTAATAAGGGACCATGGAAACAGATTAAAAACTAATTGGACATTAAAGAACCTAATTTTTTTCCTTTTGCTTTTTTTTGGGGGGGGGAAGGCAGGGCAATTGGGGTGAAGTGACTTGCCCAAGGTCACATGGCTAGTAAGTGTTAAGTGTCTGAGGCTGGATTTGAACTCAGGTCCTCCTGACTCCAGGGCCAGTGCTTTGTTCACTGTGCCACCTAGCCATGCCAAAACAACCTAATCTTAAAGAATGAGTAGGTCAAAGAACAAATCATAGAAGCAATCAATAATTAAAGAGAATGACAATAATGAGACAAAATATCAAAACCTATGGGATGCAGCAAAAGCAGTAATCAAAGGAACATTTATATCTCTGAATACTTATATCAATAAAACAAAGAAAGAGCAGACTAATATTTTGGGTATGCAATTTTTAAAAACTAGAAAAAGAGCAAACTAAAAATCCCCAATTAAACACTAAATTGGAAATCCTAAAAATTTTAAATGAAATTAATAAAATTGAGTATAAAAAGATATTGAATTAATAAATAAAAGTAAGCATTGGTTTTTAAAAAAAACAATAAAATAGATAAACCATTGGCTAATTTGATTTAAATGAGAAGAAAACCAAATCACTAGCATTAAAAATGAAAACAGTGAATATACTACTAACAAAGATGAAATTCAAGCAATTATAAGGAGTTATTTAACACAATAATATGTCAATAAATTTAATAATTTAAGTGAAGTGGAAGAATGTTTACAAAAATAAAAATTGCCTAGATTAGTAGAAGAGGAAATAGAATTTCTCAAAAAACCTATTTTAGAAAAAGAAATTGAACAGGCCATAAGTGAGCTTCCTAAAAGAAAACACCAGGACCAAAGAGATTTACAAGTGAAATTTATCAGACATTAACCAATTCCAATATCAAATCAATTATGTGAATAACAAACAAAGAAGGGATCCTACTAAACTCCTTTTATGAAACAACTATGATATTTATACCTACACCAGAAAGATTAAAAATAGAAAAAGAAAATTATAGACCAATTTCATTAATGAATATGAATGCAAAAAATCCTAAATAAATTGCTAGCTAAAAGATTATAATATTTTACAAAGTTTAGACATTATGGCCAGGCAAGATTAATACTAGAAATGCAGGGATGGTTTAAAATAAAGAAAATTAATAATATAATTTATAATTATAATTTTATTTCAATAATAAAAATAATGAAAATCATATGATTATATCAATAGATGCAGAAAAAGCTTTTGATAAAGTGTAACACTCATTTTTATTTTAAAAAAAACTTAGAAGTATAGGTATAAATGGGTTTTTACTTAAATTGATAAAAAGCATTTACCTAAAACCACCAGTAAGCATTATTTGTGATGAGGATAAGCTGGAAGCTTTCCCATAAGATCAGGTATGAAATGAGGATGCCCACTGTCAATATTGTATTATTCAATATTGTATTGGAAGTCCAAGCAATAGTAATAAGAGAAGAAAAAGAAATAGGAGGAAACAGAATACGGAATGAGATAATATAAGTATCTCTTTTGCAGAAGATATGATGATATATTTAGAAAATCCCAAAGTTTCACCTAAAAAGTTAGTTGAAACAATAGTTTCAGCAAAGTAGCAGGATATAAAGTAAATGCACATAAATCATCAGCATTCCTACATATGACAAAAAAAAACCTGCAAGAAGAGATAGTAAGAGATGTTCCATTTAAAATACCTGTATAGACAGTATAAGATACCTGGGGATGCACCTGACAAAACAAATTCAGGAACTATGTGAACTATATGAAAAAAATTATAAAAACTTTTTATACAAATAAAATCAGATTAAAATAACTGGAGAATTATTCATTGTTCATGAGTAGGCAAGGCCAATATAATAAAAATGATGATTTTACCATAACTAATTTATATATTCAATGTCATCCAATTAAATTATCAAATAATTATTTTCCTGAATTAGAAAAAAAACAATAACAAAATTCATTTGGAAGAACAAAAAGTCTAGAATATTAAAGGAACCAATGAAAATATATATATATATATATATATATATATATATATATACATAAAGGCTTAACAGTACCAGATTTTAAACTATAAGGTAGTAATTATCAAAATTATCTGGTACTGGCTAATAAATAGAAAGGTACATTGATGGAATAGAGTAGACACACAATTTACAGTAACAAATAAATGTATTAATTTTGTATTTGACAAGTGTAAAGACTTGAGATTTGGGGATAAGAATTCATTATTTGGTTAAAAAACTTATTGGTGGGGCAGCCAGGTGGCGCAGTGAGTAAGAGCACCAGCCCTGGAGTTGAGAGACCTGGGATCGGTTCCGGCCTCAGATACTTAGCACCCACACAAAATAACTGTCCGTGTAACCTTGAGCAAGTTACTTAACCCCAATCGTTTTAAAAAAAAAAAACTTATTGGAAACCTAGAAAGCAGTCTGGCAGAAATTGGGCATAGACCAATATCTTACACCATTTACCAAGATCAAATCAAAATGGATATGTGACCTAGATATATAGAGATAGATGTTACAAGAAAATTTTAAGAACATAGAATATATTACCTATAAGACTTATGGACAGGTGAACATTTTATGAATAAACAAGAGATAGAGACCAATGTGAGGTGTAAAATGGATAATTTTGATTACATTAAATGGAAAATTTTCATACACAAAAGGAGTCAAGATTAGAAGGAAAGCAGAAAATTGAGGGGGGAGGTTTATAGACAGATTCTTAGATAAAGGCTACATATCTCAAATATATAAAGAACTTTGTCAAATTTATATGAATACGAGTCATTCCTCAATGGACAAATGGTCAGACAATATGAACAGGCACTTTTCTGATGAAGAAATCAAAACAATTTAAAGTCATATGAAAAAATGTTTTACAACATTATTAATTAGAGAAATGCACATTAAAAGAACCTTGATGTATCATTTTATACCCATCAGATTGGCTAAAATGATTAAAGGTGAAAATGACAAATGTTGAAAGAGATGTGGAAAAATTGGGACGCTAATTCTCTACTGGTAGAACTGTGAATTGATCCAGCCATTTTGGAAAGCAATCTTGAATTATGCCCAAAGAGTTGTTAAACTGCCTGTCCTCTTTGATCCAGCAATACCACTAGAAATCTGTTTCCCAAGATGATTAGGGACAAAGGAAAAGAACCTATATCTTCTAAAATATTTATAGCAGCTTTCTTTGTGATGACAAAGAACTGAAAATTGCAGGGATGCCTGTCAATTGGGGAATGGCTGACCAAGTTGTGGTATGTGATTGTGATAGAATATCACTGTGCTATAAGAAATTATGAACTCAATGATCTTAGAAAAAAATGCAGATAGACTTGCATGAAATAATGAAGAGCAAAATCAGCAGAAAGAAAAGAACATTGCATACTGTCAAAACTTGAAGTGAAAGGCAAGTGCTGTGACTTACTTGGGTTCAGTCAGAAATGATACATAATACATGATGTTTATTGTAAAGGCAGGTATATATGCCTAGGGCTAAGTATGGTGCTTGGGCAAGACAGAATGGAGCTGTCCAGGAACTTTCCTCAAGTACAAGAGTACATACTGGCAAAACCAGCTTGTGACTCCCCTTAGGCAGAATCAAGTGTACTCCCCCATCCCTCTAGCTGTAGAGGACCACATCCAGTGGGGTTGTGACCCTGATGGCTGAATAAGCCCTCTCAGCATAAGACCCTGCTAACGAGGCCCAGATCCGTTCCCCATCCCCCAGGAAGGTTCACAGGCATAGCCATCACATCCTTGTGAGAAGTTTGGTATTCGCTCCTGGCTTGGGAACAAGGACATTCAGTGTTCTCAGGAGAAACTAGCATAATGTTGCGAAGCCTCGGGACAACTCCATTCTGTTCTAGGGAGGTTTAGGGAGGTTTGGAACATCCTGCCTGGTACTCGCACCTTGATAACAAGGATAGAGTACATGGCCATCACATATGAGGCGAATGGGAACTAGGGCAATAGTGTAATCCCAAAGATAGTGGCTTATGATGACTATGCAGTTTTACACTACATAAACTGGACTCTTAACTAAATTAAGTTGACTCTGTTTTCCACTGTCCTGGAGTCTCATCTCGTTTATGATTGTCAACCTCTGGGTAAGTAACTCTTTTGGAGTCTATCTTTTCACGGAACTTTTCCTTCTCCGCTCTGCTGCTGGCCATCAGGGCTCCTCTCTACCACCATTTCAGACACTGCCACAGAAGAGCAGGGATCCCTGGGTGGGCTTGGCTTCCCACGTCTAGTGAGTCAACCTTAGTGACCAAACTGGCTCATCTGCTCTGGCTAAGCCTGGCTAACCAGTTGAACAAAATCATGGGGTTCTACATAATTTTTAGAAGGGTGTAGGTATGTGTAAGGAGAGGGGTTGGAGGTTTATCTCATGTAAACCACAGAGTGAGTTTAGGCAGAGCCTTGGGGCCACCTAAGCTTATCTATATGAAACCTATACCTAGTGGGTGTGACTAGTGGGTTTGACTATGAAACTTAATTCTTCTTTTTTTAAGAAAGGAATTATTTTTCTAAGGCAGAGGGAGGAGGGTGGGGATGGGGAAAACGTGCCTTGCATTTACATTCACACATAATATGAGGTCTTTAGGAATTTAATTAAGTTGTGAAAACAGCTGATAAGACAACTTCTCTTTTGTACCCCTAACTCTGCTCTGTCTCCATAGTCCAGGCTTTTTAGATATTTTCTTCCTCACAACTGATTGTCAATGCTTTTAGTGAGAGGGAATCATAGGTTTCACAATATGGTGACAACAATATTGTTTTAAAAACAACTTTGAGTAAATAAATCATTTTGTGTACTATAAATAGCTAAATCAACTACAAAGTACGTATGGAGGAAGATGCTATCTATCTGCCTCCAGAGAATGAACTGATAAATAGAAATATATAGAGAATAGTTTTACATACGTATGCACATTTATGTCTAATAGCAGCCATCTCTAGAATTTGGGAGAAAAAAAAGGGGGGAAAGAAAGTTACATTTTTAAAGTTATATATTTAAAGTAATAGCATGTTGTACATAATAGTTTTGGAGTTTCGTGTACAATTATCTTTTTTTCTATTCTACTATGTTATGGAAATGCTTATTTTATTTCTTAAGTTCAGAATAAAATAAACAAGTTTTAAAACAGGAATGGGTACTTCTCAAGAATGAAATTTAGAAGAAACAATTAGAAATAATTGCATAATTGAAGAAAAGGTAGAGTTTTCTAAAGAAACCAATGTGGATACACAGAGATTTCATCAACCAACTTTCTTTTAAGACTATAAAAAAGCTTTTTCCAATGAGAGCACTGTCCTTCTGAGGATGCATAATGTGCTTTGCCTCAGGTAATTTCTCATATCACCTTCAGAGGATCTACAGCTGATGAGCCAGAACCTAGCATGCCTATAACAGGGGTTAACCGGCCAAGTCATCCTTTTTTTTCTCCTTCAGGCTGATCAAATTATGGAATGCTGCAAGCTTCCCAGTGGAGAAAGATGTAGCAGCAGTGGTGGCAGCAGCCTTCTGCTACCTATTGCCTCTCTTCCCATATGGGCCATCCTCATATGAATGAACTCAATTCCCTTTACTATTCTGCCTACATTCCTCAAGATACTCTCCAGATAACCAATGTTCTCTTTAAAATTGGAGACCCATGACTGAACACAGTATACCAGATGTGGTCTGACCAGGGCAGAGGTCAGTAAGATCAGTGCAAACTCTCTGTCTATCTTGATGTAGCTGATGATAACATTGTGTTTCTTGGCTGTGACATCACACTACTGACTCACATTCAGCTTTCAGTTCACTGAAACACCCAGATCTCTTATAATGTTGTCCAGTCATGTCTCCCCCATTTTGACCTTGAAATACTGCTTTTTTTAACCCAAGTGTAGAAATTTACTTTCATCCCTTTTAAATTCAATTTTATCATTTATTATTATTACCTATGACCATGCATCCTATCATTCTAGACTTTCAGGATATTCTTATATCCTATCACACCACCTGCAAATTTGAGAAGCATGCCTTCCAAGTCATTGATAGAAAAGTTAAACATCACAGGACCAAGCACAAATCCCTGGGACATTGCACTAGAAACCTCCTTCCAAGTTTAAGTTGAACCATTAATGACTACTTTTCGGAGCCAGCCATTCAACAACAGAGGAAGTTAGGTGGCACAGTAGATGGAGTGTTGGGTCTGAAGTCAAGAAGACTCCAAGAAGAAGGGTTCGAATCCAGCCTCAGACACATCATAGTTCTTTGACCCTGGGCAAATCACTTAACTGCTTTCTGGTTCTACATCCTCAACTATAAAATGAGGATAATAATATCACTTACATCATAGGGTTTTTGTGAGAATCAAATAAGATATTTGTAAAATGCTTATAGCACAGTGATTGGCTCATAATAGGTGCTTAATAAATGTTTGCTCCTTTCTGCCTTCAACTAGCTCCCAAGGCACCTATCTGTATTATTGTCATGTCTCTCCATTTTGTCCACGAAAAACACCACAAAAGACTCTCCAAATGCTTTACTAAAATCCAAAGTATAATGTCAAAGCCAAAAGTGATGTCCTTGCTTTCTTTTAACAATAAACTAATTTCATGAGGAATTTTACTTTTCAAGGGAGGTTTGATTTGAGTTTTGTTAGATCCACTTTGTGTCAAAATAAAATGCATCAATCTTTAATTTAATAAATAAAATATTGATAAAATAAAATAAAGATAATAAACAATCTTGTCCTTGCTGTCCTCATCTATAGAATGAGGGGTTTGGACTAGATTACTTCTAAGGGCCCTTCTAGTTCTAAACCTATGATCCTAGATTGTTTCCCTGACACATCCAGATTTCTTCCTTCTTTATCTTTTTTTTAAATGAGTATAGGCCTAACCTAATCCACTCGAACCAAGCAGAAATCATTGAGGCCCCATTCCCCATTGCCTAATCCCTTATTTCCCTTTGCCTCAATCTAACCTCCACAATATCTCACTGGAACACTACCTAGTCTTTCCACTGTACTCTCAAGAATACTTAGTCCATAGGTTTGAAGGAAAAAACTTTCCCTCTTCTATCTTCTGGATTTCACGAGATCTGTCTCCCTCCTGATAACATAGCCTTCCTTTCCAGCTGCCCTTTCCAGCAATAAATTCACTTTAATTCATTCCTTCTGACTCACTGCTTGAGGTGGAGGAATTAGAATACTTCCTGCTTCCCATTGTCACTTCCAGGTTCTCTCTCTACCACCATCACTTGGTAACCTTGCCTTCTTTGAGATTCACTGAACCCATATTGACCCTCTCCATGCACCCAATTCCATCCTATCTTCTCCAGCATGTTGCCACCTCCATCACCTCACCTCTCACTTATCTTCAATCTCTTCCCACATACCGCTGATTATTTCCCTACAGTCTACAAATATGCACACATCTCACCATATCCTCAAAAAAGCCTCATTTGACCCACCCATCTCCACTAGCTATTATCCCACAACTATTCTCCCTTTTATGAATAAACTCCTTGAAAAGGTTACTTACAATTGATGCCTCTAGTTCCTTTCCTCTCGTTTTCTTTTTTATCTCTCTACCATCTGGCTTCTGACTTTATCATTCAACTGAAACTACTCTCTCCAAAGTTTCCAATGATTTCTTAACTGCCAAATCTTATGGCCTTTTTACAACCATCTTTCTTCTTGACCTTTCTGCAAACTTTGACACTATCATCCTCTTCCTCTTGCTACCCTCTTATCTCTAGTTCTATGACACTACTCTATCCTGGTTCTCTTTCAACTAGTCTGACTCAACTTGGCAGTCTCCCCTACCTACATCTACTAAAGGTGGTTTCTATCAATGACTTGGAAGGCATGCTTCTCAAATTTGCAGGTGGTGTGATAGGATATAAGAATATCCTGAAAGTATCTCCCAGGGCTCTGTCCTGGGCTCTTTTCCCTTCTACCTCTACACATTTCACTTGGTGATCTCATCCTCTCTCATTAATTAATTTATCATTCCTAAGCTGATGATTCTCAAATCTGCTTATCTAGCCCTAACTTCTCTGTTGACCCCCAGTATCACATCAACAACTGCCTATTAGACATCTCAAACCGGATGTCCCAGAGACATCTTCAGCCCAACATGTCCACAGCTAAACTCATTATCTCTCCCCAAAAGTCTCTCCCCTTTTGAACTTCCCTAATAATGCCAAGAGCACCATCATCTTCTCTGCCACCCGGGTGTCATCCTCAACTCCTCGCTCTCTCATTCCTAATATCCAATCTGTTTCCAATGCCTGTCAATTTTATCTCTGCAACATCCCTCACATATGCCCTCTTTTCTCCTCTGATCTCATCATCTCATACCTCGATTATTGGAAGAGTTTGCTAGTTGGTCTTCCTGTGTCAAGTCCCTTCACACTCTAGTCCAGAGCTTCTTAAACTTTTTCCACTCATGACCCTTTAAAAAGTGTTGTTCTAGTCCATCATCCACTCAGCTAGCAAATTAACCTTCTCAAAGCCCAGATCTGACCATTTCACACACTCCAATTAATAAACTCCTATGGCTCCCAATCACCTTCAGAATCAAAAATCCTGCTTGGCATTCAAAGTGCTTAATAACCTGAACCCCTCCTACCTTCCCAGTATCCTTAAACCTTATTCCACCACCACCATGTACACTGTGATCCAGAGACACTGGCCTCCTTACTGTTTCTGGCACAAGATGCTCTCTCTAGACTCAGCATTTTCACTGGCTGGTCCCCATACCTGGAATACTCTCCTTCCTTATTTGTTATTCCTGGCTTTGCTGACTTCCTTCAAGTTCCAGCTAAAATCTTATCTTTTATAAGAATCCTTTCTTGGTCCCCCTCAATGCTAATGTCTTTCTTCTATTGATTGTCTGTAATGTATTCCACATATATATTGTTTGAAACTAGGTATTTTCATGTTTCTCCTATTAGACTGTGAGCTCCTTGAAAGCAGAGGATGTCTATTTTTCCTTTTTGTTCCCAGTGACATATAGAAGGCTCTTAATAAATGCTATTAACTGACTGACATTACCCCTCTGGCCATTGAGCGAAAATGCAGAAAAATAGTAATAGAAGATGGATATCTCCTCCCCCAGAATGGGGTTGGCCTAACAGAGATGGGGAACCTATGGCCTTGAGGCCACATGTTGTCCTCTAGGTCCTCAAGTGCTGCCCTTTGACTGAATCCAAGCTTCACAGAACAAATCCCCTTAATAAAAGGATTTAGTCTGTAAAACTGGCCTTCAGGCTGCAGGTTCCCCACCCCACCTCTAGGCCCTAGAGGCTGAATAGAAATGAGACTTAAGGGGCAGCTAGGTGGTGCAGTGAGTAGAGCATGGGCTCTGGAGTCAGGAAGACCTGAGTTCAAATCCAGCCTCAGACACTTAACACTTACTAACCATGTGACCTTGGGCAAGTCACTTAACCCCAATTGCCCTGCCTTCTCCCCTCCAAAAAAGACCAAAAAAAAAAAAGAAATAAGACTTGACTGGGACAGAGTAGCCCACATGTTTGGACTGGAGACATTGGGACAGTCAGAAAGGTAACCACTGAGGATCTATAGGATGTCTATAGGACAAGAAATTCCAAAATACTCTGTTGTGATTGCCTCCAGGTCAACATAATGTCTTGCTCCAACCACCCCAGAGACACTTAATGGAATAGCCTAATGGGGGTCATAACAGAAACATTTCTGTTCTAATTGGCAGCTTGGCAGGGTCATGTCTGGGCAGCCTGGGGAATTGGGCCTTAAGAGTCCCCAAACTCCAATAGAAAAATCATCTTCTTTAGCAATGGCTAAAGCTAATTGGCCACAATTTGCCGAACTTGTCTTGTTTCCTTCACTCTAGGGGTCATGTTTGGGCTAGGCCATACTATCAAGTATCTGTAAAAGACAATCAAACTCTTAAGAAGCAAGCAAGATGAGATAGCTTCCCAGAGATCAGGCAGAGTCAGATCTCGAACTGAGTCAGGGTGAAGAGAGGAGCCCTGAATGTGTTGGCAGAATATCACAAACAAGTTCAGAGTCCCACAGGTAAGATCCCATCTTGTTCTCCTAGTATTATTCTCTAACAGTACCAAAGTCTTCCCTTTATCATTCAGAGTCACGGGGAAAATCATTCACTGAAAACTTCTACTGGCCCAGTGACTGAAAATTCACTCACTGCATGTCTATTCCAGGAACTCTGTTGTCCATTGCCTGTACTCAAGAACAGCATCTATGCCCACCCTGAAAAATAGTGCCTTTCATAGAGGGTATTTAATTCGATAGATACATACATACATAGATAATAGATAGTATGTATTTGTGTAAATAACCTAAGAAATGTATGTTTAAGTTTAACTATATTATGCTTAAATTTGTATTCAATTTAAAATATTTATCTTTAATATTAAATTTATATTTGAATAAATATTGTTTTCTATTTAGTTTTAAGTATATTTATTTTTAAATAAATATATATCTATATTTAAGTAAATATATTTCTATTTAATTTTAGATATATTTATTCTCAAATGTCTATACTTATTTTTAAATATATTTTTATTTAAGTAAATATATATAAAATATCATGTACAGGCAGTCTGCAATAAAGTTACTACATGGAAGATATTTCCACTAAAGGACAGAGAAACAATAGGCAGATGACAGGGTTTCTCTCCCTGACACTATGGTCTTTGCCATTTTCTTCAGAAAAATCAAATATCCTTGAACAATTTACCTTCAATAAGTTTCAGGAACTAAGGATTCTATCCAAATTAATTCAATAAACATTTATCAATGACTCATCTATGAAAGGTACTGTGCTAGGCAAAGAGGATATAAAAGTAAAGCTGACAAACAATCCCTGCTTCAAAAAGTTTTATTCTACTGAAGAATAAAACATGTAAAGGGATAAGCAAATAAAAGATAATTTGAAGAGAGAGAAAGTACTTCTGACAATTAGGGAGATTCTGAAAGACTTTCTGTAGGAGGGGGCACATGGTCTATACCTTGAAGGAAGCTAGGAATTCTAAGAGATAGTGAGGAGGAAGAAAGACATTCCAAGAATGAGGCACAGCCCATGGAAAGTTAGAGATGCAGGGGATGGAGTGCCAAGTTTGGGTAGCAGCAAACAGTCTAGTGAGGTTGAAATATAAAGTAGAGGAATGGGAGTGATATCAGATAAGTCTAGAAAAAAAGGATGGAACCAGACTGTGAAGGGCATTAAAGACCCTTTGCATTTTGTCCAGGAGACAAAGGGAGCGAATCAAGATTCTTGAGCAAAAGAGTAACATTTCCTCTGCTTGAGGAAAATTGTTTTATAAGTTTACTAGGACATTGTTTTGGAGAAGGAAAAGACTAGAATCAATGAGACCAATTATGAATATTTTTGTAATAGACCAAGTGAAAAGTGATAGCAGTGGCAGTGAGTGAGGAGAAGGGAAGAGATATAAGAGATGTTGTGGAGACAGAATGGCAAGATTTGGCAAATGATCACCACTGGAGCATCAGGAAGAAGGAAGAGTTGAAGATGGTTCTTGTATTTCCAACTTAGGTGACCATAAGAATGATGGTGCCCTCAACAAGAACAAGGAAGTTTAGAGAACTGTCTATTATAACTTGGAGGCTTTAACAGAAATGGGCTTTACAGATAATTTCTGTATTGGGCAACCCTCAGAGACTTCTGATCTTGCTTCAATAAATAAATTACCAAGATGACAGTTTTAGAGCTGGAAGGAACCACTGAGGTCCTCTAAACTAATGTCACCATTTTACCAATGAAGAAACAAGTTCCTAGAGGTTAAAGAACTTGGCCATGGTAAAGACAGAATTTGGCTCAAAATTCTCTTTTCTATTCCAATGCTTTTCCCGCCATACTGACCACCTCCCATTCATGTCATTTAGTCTAGAGCTATGGTATTTAAAATTAGGTATAAAACAGATAATTTGCCTCTTGAAAGTCCCTTAGGTTTTAGAGAAAGGGAAGAAAGGAGGATTCCTAGGATTTTAGGGGAGGAAATAGAATCTCTGAGAGACACTCAACTTTTCCAGTCCCTTACATGTCTGACTATAAGGAGGGGAATGGGATGATTGAATGAGACTGAAGAATGAAAAGCAGGAAAAACTTGGAATCGATATTGGAGGGGAGGCGGGGGAAATCTATTTGGAAGACTCAGGAAAGGAAAGACAGTGACAGAGTTTCAGTGAAGGATATCAAATTGTTTCATTATTTTCTGCTCCCACATCCTTTCCATAGACCCTTATTCTCTCCTCAGTCTCTCTTTCTCCCTCTTCCCAAAGATTGTTTTTCTCTTTCTCAATCCATCAACTCCTTTTTCACTCTCCCTCTTTATCTCTCTTCCTCATCCCTTTGCTGTCTCTCTTCTTTCCTTTGATTTTTCTCCTCCTTTCTTTCCTTCATTGCACCTTCCCTCCTTAGCTTGATTATTCCTTCCCTCCTTTTCTTTCTTCCTCTTACTCCCAGTCTATTACTGTTTTATTCCATTTCATCCAACAAACACATATTAAACTCCTACAATGATCCAGGCAGTGGCAGGGACTTGAAATACAGAAGCAAAAACAGTATAGTCTCTGCCCTTAAGGAACTTACCTTCTACTGGGGACGTGAAGGAGGACTTTCTTACTTGTTTCCTCCCAGTTTTCCCATTCTCCCAGATACTCTTGCCTCTCACTCACAGTTAAATAGTACCTACAGTTCTTAATTCTTTCTGTCACAAAGTCAGGTTGAAATACAAAAAGTAACAAGGATTAAGTGTATTCTATGTGTAAGGCTTTGAGGTAGATATCAGGAACACAAAGATAGATGAAAGACTCTAATCTAAAGATATTTACAGTTCAGTGTGAGGAGGGGAGGGATGACGACCTAATCTAGTGGGGAAAATCACTTAATCTGGAGTTAAAGCACCAGAGTTTAAATCTAGGCTCTGCCACTTATTACCTGTGTTACTTTGGGCAAGTCACTTAACCTTTATGGGTCACAGTGTCTTCATTTGTAACCTGATGGCCTCTGAGGTCCCTTTCAGCTCTAAATTTATGATCTTGAGCATTTATTTACTGAAGCTGATTGATTGGTTAATTCAAGATTTTTCTCTTACTTAGCATAGAAGGATTGACAGGGAGAGAAAGGTTCTAGCTTGGAGAGGGATGAGTATATATATTTACCTTTTGTCATCAAGAAAACCACATCTCCCACTATGGAGGGAAGAGAGAAGAGTTGTAATAGTGTATATTAATGCATTTAATATACAGTATTATTTAATTAATATATTTAATAGTGTATATTAATGTGACATGACTTATGCAGTCATTCCTCTAATGTTAGACATTTGGGTTGCTTCCAGTTTTGTTCTTGTATGTTTTCTGTTTTTGTTTTATTTTGTTTTCCATTGCATATAATGCTTCTCTGGAAAATCTTTGAACAGGTAGTTCTTTTTGTCTGTCTTTGTTAATACTCTCCAGGTATATTTCCAATAATTGAATTACTAGGTTAAAGGTTAGGATTATTGCTTGTAACTTTTACTGAGCACAGCCAGCTTGATCAACAAAAAAATTCTACAAGTTTGCAATAAGACTGGCAATGAATGAATATCTGTTTCTCCACAACCTCACCGACATTGAGTATCATTGCTTTTAACAATTTTTTTTCAGGATTGAGGGTAAGATGTAGTACCTGAGAATTATTTCAATTTATATCTCTTTGATTTGATAAATTTGAGGATTTTAAAGTGATTATTAATTTTTTCTCATTTAGAAATTGGCCATATCCTTCAACTATTTATTACAGGCAACAGCTAGCCATTTTTAACAATTCTTTATATACATTAAATGTCAAGTTTTTAATCTGTCTCATTTGTCACAAATATTTTCACAGTTTATCACTTTTGCATTGATTTCAGTAGTTTGTTTATAGAAGTTTTTAAGCAAGTCAAGAAAGGTGGAAAGACAGTCCCTGCTCTCAAAAAAGCTCACAATCTAATGAGGGAGGTAATATCTGGTTTTCAGTACTTTGTTAAGCTTTTATAGCCAGCTTCTGTGACAGTTCATTGTGTCAAACTGTAACTTGTCATAAATGCTTATTGAGTGACTGACTATTAAAAAGCTGTGTGTAAATAATATTTTAGCATATCAAAATATTTTAAAGGACCAAAGGAATCATCTAAGAATGATCTTCACTTTGGATAAAGGTGCCCAATCCAATAGTAGGATAGATAATTAGACCCAAGTGTTCTTGTCCCAGCCCACTACTGCTAAATTAACTCCACTAGTTCCAGTTACTCTCTCAAGACTGCAGAATGTACAGTGTGTAGATAGCTGGGGTGATTGATGTGTCTGATGACCAAACTTGGGTTTTTGCAAAAATGTTTCTACTTACAGATTGTAGTGTCCAGGAGCATAAATTAAAATGCAGTTAAACCTATTGTAAGATAAGGGCTACTAGATATGGAGTATATTGAGCTTCTAGATAGTCAGAAGGTACTCCAGGTTTTTATGGTCAGTGTGGACAAGAGTAGGGTGTCACATCCCTTCAAAGGGATGTCTCTACTGCATCTTTAATGGTGAACAGCTTTTTCTTCCAAATGGCAATAATTGCTTTTACAATAGTAAACTTATTAGGGAAATATGAGATGAGGGTACTCAAGGGGAGAAAAGGTTGACCTTTAAGAAATTCTGTATAACCAAAAAAGAGGACCATATTTGAAATCAGAAGATCTAGGTTCAAATCCTGGGTCTGCTGCTTATTTTTCATGTGAGTTTGAACAAGTAACTTAACTTCTCTGGACCTTAGTTTCCTCAACAGTAAAAAATGTAAGAGGGTTAAACTAGGTGCTTTCCAAGGTCTCTTCCAGCTCAAAATCTGTGAAGCTTTGATCCATAGACTCAATGCTGACCTATTCAGTGTCTCTATCACCTCTACTACCAACTCCTCTGATGTCTTAGATCATCAGAGTTCAGAATCTGGAAGACATTTTAGATGACATCCAGTCCAAGCCCCCCATTTTACAGATAACAAAACTGAGTCCCAGAGAAACTAAGTGACTTTTTCAACATTGCACAGATAAGAATTATAGATGCAACTTAATCTAAGGTCTTCTAACACTAAAGTCAGTGTTCTTTCCCTTGTACCATTATGTCCTTCATAGAAACAGGACCTGTGGTTCTGTCAATGTAGGAAAACCTCCAAAAGGTGGGATTCTGCAAGTATAGGTCAGCACATTCTCTGCAATTAATAGTCTTAGAGAGTTGCCTGAGGCTACTGGGAGTTTTTAAGTAACCTGCCCAGGGACACACAGTATTATTGTCAGAGGCAGAACTTGAACACACATTCTCCTGCCTCAGTCCAGTTCTCCATATTCTCCATATCACATACCTCTATACTATATTGCCTTTCATAATATTTTTAATTGCTTGCAATTTTTCTTCAGAGGATTACTTGGTTAAATTTTTTTGTCCTTTTATGGAGAAGGGCTCTTGGTTTTATGTATTTAGTTCCTTGTATATTTTATATATCAGATCCTCATTAGTCATAATAGGATCACAGATTCAGAGCTGGAAGGGACCTTAGAGACCATCTAGTCTAGCCCTTTCTTTTTATAGATAAGGAATATGAAACCCAGAGAGGGTAAATTACTTGCTCACAGTTGTACAACCAGTGGGTGGTAGAGTCAGGAGTCAAACTTGCATCTTCTGACTTCAAATTCAATACACCTTTAATTATACCATGCTGCCTCAATATATGATGCAAATATTTTCCCCTGGTTTACGACTTTCTTTCTTGTCCTAGTTGCATTTATTTTGTTTGTACAAAAGATTTTAAATTTCATGTAATATAAATTATCTATTTTGTCTTTTATGCTCACCTCTATCCTATTTCTGGTTAAGAATGCTTCCCCTAGTCATCGCTGTGAAAGGTATCTGAATTGTATCTCTTTTAATGTTTTTGTTATGTGACCTTCAAATCAAATATCTAGTTTAAATTCTTTGTAGGATATGGCATAAACTATTGAACTAAATCTAATTTCCTGTCAATTCAATCTTAAAGCTCTGGAGAGGGGGGGAGGTAGTCAATTATATTATGTTCTATTCAACAAGCATTTATTAAGTATCTGCTATATGCCAAGGACTATACCAGGTACTGGGATTCAAAGAAAACTGCGAGTTCTTGCCAACAAGGAACTGATATACAATTGGAAGCAATTGGGGTCATGAGGCAACACTCTTGCAGAAAACTGGGGGGGGAGGTCTATGCCAAAACCTCACCTGCAATAACTGGCATACTAGTCATAAGATCATAAATTATTTAGATTTAGATGGTTTCAATTTGACATGCCTTAAATCACACAGATTAGAAAGGGCATAGCCCATATTTGGACCTTAGGTTCTCAGATTCCAAATCCAGTATACTTTTTAAGAATTGAAGGTGACCTTATAGGTCTTCTTTTCCAACCCATACCTAACCAAGAATCTATTCCACAGCATACCCAACAAACTACTCTATGCTTGAATACCTCCAGGGAGATGGAATGTACTGCCTCCCAACATGCCTCATTCCCCCTTGGAACTATTCTAATTACTAAGAATTGTTTCCTTTTATCAAGTTTTCTGTGATTCCTACCTACTGCTCTTTGTTCTACTTCCTAGGGTCAAGCAGAAGACAAGTCCAAAACTGTCTCCATCTCTGACTAGATGGAGTACCACCTCCCCACAACATGCAACCATCTCCCAAAGGTGACTGACTGGGGTAACTTTGTTCAGTATTTTGGGACTTTTCAAGGGATATAGATCAATAAAGAACTTTCATAGAGCCAGTAACTCTGGAAGTGCTCCATCTATCAAGGAAAAAATATATATAAAAATGACAATTTTACCCAAACTAATTTATATATTAAATGCCATCCCAATTAAATTACCAAAAAAAAATTATTTTAACAAACTAGAAAAACTAATAATAAAATTCATTTGAAAAAAACAAAAAGTCAGTAATATCAAAAGAAATAGTGAAAAGGTGTAATGGAAGGAGGTTTAGCAATACCAGAACTTAAACTGTGTTATAAGGCAGTAATTACCAAAATTTTCTAGTACTAGCTAAGAAATAGAAAGGTAAATCAATGGAATAGAGTAGTAACCTTGTACTTGACAAGTGTAAAGATTTAAGATTTTGGTATAAGAATTCATTATTTGGTAAAAAAAAACAAAATTGGGAAAACTGGAAAGCAGTATGGTGAAAACTGAACATAGACCAATATCTTACACCACTTACCAAGATAAGGTCAAAATGGATACATGATCTAGATATAAAGAGAGATTTTACAAGAAAATAGAAGAACATGGAACATATTATTTATCAGACTTGTGGATAGGTGAAAAATTTATGAATAAACAGGGGATCTAGAGCAAAATTAGGAATAAAATGGGTAATTTCAATTACATTAAATTTTAAAGGACTTCTACAACTAAAACAAACAAATAAAGCTAAAATTAGAAAGAAAGAAGACAACTGGGGGAGTGGGAATTTTATAAACAATTTGTCAGATAAAGGCCTAATATCTAAAATATATTTAAAATTTGTCAAATCTATAAGAGTGCAAGTCATTCCCCAATTGATAAATGGTGAAAGAATATGAATAGACAATTTTCCAATGAAGAAATCAAAACAATTCATAATCATAAGGGGAAAATGCTCTAAATCATCAGTGATTAGAGAAATGCAGATAAAAACAACCTTGAAATGTCATTTTACACCTACCAGATTGGCTAAAATGATAGATGGATAAAGTGACAAATGTTGGGAAGGATGTGGAAAAATTGGAACACTAATTCATTGTTGGTAGAATTGTGAAATGATCAGACTATTTTTGGAGAGCAATGTGGAATTACGCCCAAAGAGTGACCAAACTACCTATACCCTTTTGCCCAGAAATACCACTATTTGGTCTATTTCCAAAGATGATTAGGGAAAATGAAAGGAACCTATATGTTCTTAAAATATTTATAGCAGCTCTCTTTGTGGTGGCAAAGAACTGGAAATTGCAGGGATACCCATCAATTGGTGAATGACTAAAGAAGTTGTGATATATGAATACTACCATGCTATAAGATATGATGAGCTCAATGATTTTAGAAAAGCATGGAAAGATTTGAATGAAATAACGAAGAGTAAAATAAACAGAACCAAGAAAACATTATATAAAGTAATAGCAATATAGTTTTAAGATAGATTTTGAGTGACTAAGTCATTTCAACTATTATAAATATCCAAATTAACTACAAAAAACTTACAAACAAAAATAGTATCTACATCCAGAAAAAGAACTGATAAACAGAAGTATGTACAGAATAATTTTACACATACACACAAACACACACTATTTGTGTCTAGTGGTAGCCATCTCTAAGGTCTGGAGCTAGGGGGGGTTGGGAAGGAAAAAAAAAAGATATTTAACCTGACAATTTTGCTGTATATTTGAAAGGAATAGTAAGTTGTGCACAGTATATTTGCAGTTTCGTGTACAATCATCTTTTTATTGTACTATGTTATGGAAATGGCTTGTTTTATTCCATAAATTAAAATTAAATAAAAAAATATTTATCTGAGGAATTCTGCATGTGAGAAGTGCCCAGGCCACTTTCTTCAAACACTTTCTCAGACAAGAATTTGCACCTTTTAGTGTCTCAGATATTTCCTGTAGAGAGGCTGATTATTTTGGAGGTTTAGATCATTTATCATTGAAACTCTGTCTGGCATCCACTGATAGGCAAACTGCAATACACCATCTGTTTGGGGTGAATTGAGATAACAATGGCATACAGTATTGAAGAAAAGAAAGGCATCAGCCAATGAAGAAGGAAATCCCTGGATAGGGGAAAGCTCTTCCCACCTGATCATATCACCCAGGAATTTGGACTTTGAAATTTAATTTAACAAAGCATAGCAGAGGGTTTTTCATTGACTCTCTCTTCTGACCACCTAACCTTCAGTATTCTATGTTGTGTATGGTGATTTTTATTTTCCAGATCTAGAACCCTCAAGTGAAGCAGAATGAGGGGAAAGAACATCAGCAACATCCGCGAATTCATTCTCCTGGGCTTCCCCACAGCCCCACAGCTCCAGTATCTGCTTTTCTTTCTCTTCCTTTTTGTTTATCTCTTTGTTTTGATGGAAAACTTCATTATCATCTTCACTGTCTGGGTCAATACCTCTCTTCATAAGCCTATGTACTATTTCCTAAGCAATATGTCATTCCTGGAAGTTTGGTATGTCTCTGACATCATTCCCAAGATGCTGAGTGGTTTTCTCTTTCAGCAAAAAAATATATCATTTGTTGGATGCATGACCCAACTGTACTTCTTCATTTCTCTGATATGCACTGAGTGTGTCCTTCTGGCCTCCATGGCCTATGACCGCTATGTGGCTATCTGTTACCCACTCCGGTATGGCGTAATTATGACCACAAGGCTATGTGTGCAACTGGTGGCCTTTTCCTATGCAATTGCCTTCATCATTTCTGTGATCAAGGTCTACTTCATCTCTCATGCTACATTCTGTGGTTCTAGTGTCATTAATCACTTTTTCTGTGATGTCTCCCCTATCCTTAAACTAGCTTGCACAGACTTCTCAACAGCTGAACTTGTAGACTTTGTCCTGGGATTCATCATTCTGGTGTTCCCACTCATTTCCACTATGCTGTCATATGGCTATATCTCTTCAGCTGTCATCCGAATCCCATCATCCACAGGCCGCTGGAAAGCCTTCTCTACATGTGCTTCCCATCTCGTTGTTGTGATCATTTTCTATACAGCCTTGATTTTCATGTATGTCCGTCCCCAGGCCATTGACCAAAGGAGTTCCAACAAACTGATTTCAGCCATTTACACTGTTGTAACCCCAATTGTGAATCCTCTGATCTATTGCCTGAGAAATACAGAGTTCAAGAATTCCCTGAAAAAAACTATGGGCCTAGCTCATACTCTTGAAAAGTGAAGCCTATACTATCCAAGAATAAAATATCTCAAGACCTTAACTGTGACTAAAACATCTATAACCATATTACGTAACTGGTAGTAGTAGTGGTGGTGGTGGTTGTAGTGATGATGATTTAATTTTGCTATTTTCAATCCTTTTGCAGTCATGTCTGACTCTTCATGATCCCACTGGGGATTTTCTTGGCAAAGATGCTGGAGTGGGTTTGCCATTGCCTTCTCCAGCTCATTTTACAGATAAAAAACTGAGGCAAACAGGATTAAGCAACTTGCCTAGGGTCACTGTGACATACATATGACATAACTAATTTGGGAATTTATTTTGCTGGACCACAAGCTTGTTTTAAAACTTGCTAATTATGAAGAGAGTCAGCATGGTATCCAGAGGTGTCAAACCAGCAGCCTGGCTGAGTGTGACCTGAACAAGATTGAAGTATAATTGGGAAATGTTTAACAAAATAAATAAAAATATAACACAATATAGATAATGCTAATTTGTGATTCTCTAAGTAAATATTCAGCCTGCAGTGATCCCTTTCCATCTAAGTTTGATATCACTAGGAACAAGCCTTGGATAAAAAAAGATTTAGGTTCAATTCTGATTTCACACAACTGACTGTGTGACCAGTACTCTCTCAATTCTCTAGAAGAGTCTCTAAAACTACAAACTGACCACATTCAGAAAATGGTTTCAAGCAGCTTTGGTAGAGTTTCTTCAACCAAGAGCTCCCCCTACCAGTGAAATCACAGATCTAGTGTCTGTCCTTGTCTCTGTCTCTGCCCCTATCCTATCAACCTTCCAGCTTCCCCACACTATCTGGGGTGAACATAGTTATAGCTGCCTAATCATGTCTACCAAAATACACCAGTTTCATCCCTCAGTGCAAGATTACTGTATCTCCCCATCTAGCTTTAATCTGCTGAAACCATCCCAAGAACAGACATATTACAATATGGATTAGACTATCTACACAAATCGAGTAAACCTCCAAGCACCATTTGAGAATACTTTTTCCCCTGTACTTTGGACATTGCTCAGGATCAGGAATTAGCAGCCTACCTCTGCTCTAAAGGCTGATCTGATTTTCTATACCTCTCATTACCCAGATCTCGAGTACAAACTGGGGGCTGCGTATTAACCACTGATTGCAACTTAGTTCTCAAGGCCTGCCTTCTTTAGACTTCCTGAGAACTCCACGATAGCTCCCTACAACTTCAGAAAATGAATTAGATGCTAAAGGAAAACTGAACAATCTTCCCCAGGTTGTGTCCTTGTCTATCTAAAGAAAGTGTGTAAGTGAGTAATTGTAAACAAGTAGATCATTGAAAGACAAAGATAGAGGCTGGGTTATGCCAGGAAGAAATCAGGAGTGAAAATACTTTCCCTTTCTAGTAAACAAACTAGACTTTTTAACTAAACAGTTGGCCAGTGGATAACAGCACCATTACAATTAGCACTGGGCCATGTAGGCAAACTTACCTTTTATAATTCAGCTATCATCTGCAGCAAATGATATTTCCAATAATAGATTCCTCTTTGATTTTCCAGGGTAGTGTGATGTAATGTATTCTGCCTTAGAAATTACTCCATTCACATGAGACAACTTGATGCTTAAAGAGAGAGGGGGGAAAAAAAGTATTTTTTTTAGTTTTTTTTTTCTTTTTTGCTTTTTGGAGGGCAGGTGGGGTTAAGTGACTTGCCCAAGGTCACATGGCTAGTTTTTGTGTTAAGTGTCTGAGGCTGGATTTGAACTCAGGTCCTCCTGATTCCAAGGCCAGTGCTCTATTCACTGCGCCACCTGGCCGCCCCAAAAACAGTATTTTTAATAAACCAAAGAGTTATATTAGAGATTTCCAGGAGCCAAGATGGCAGAGTAAGCAGGAAATTACCTTAACTCTCCTATATTTACCTCCAAACAACTATAAAATAGCACTCCAAAGAGGATTCCTGAAACAGCATAACCAGCAATAAGATGAAGGGTGAAAAAATCTTGGAAGGTCAGGAAAGGTCTGTCTCACTCAGGTAAAAGGGGAGTGCAGTCCAGGATAGGAAGCATCTAACAAGCCAGCAGCAAGCCCCACCTCAGCCAACTAGTAGAAGGTCTTGAGCCCCAGTGCAGCAGAACAGGAAAATGCCAACACCAGGACCTCCCGTGTGCCTTAGCATAGCCAGGCAAACAGGCTTTGGGACCTGCCACGGACTTCAGCCTAGCTCCAGGCACGGACAGACAGCAATGCTGGGACCCCTTATGTAACTCCAGCATAGCCAGGCAAACAGACAGATACCAGTGCCCATATCCCACCCACAGGAAAATGCCAATGCCAGGACCCCACAGGCCTCAGCACACAGGCAAATACAGGCAGTGGGACTGACCCTACATAGGACTCAATTTAGCACTAGGCAATCTGCCAGGCTCCTATGGCCTCCAGCAGCACCAGCCACCCCTCACCAAACCATGGTGCAGTATCGGACACAAGAGGCACCCCATGGGTCTTAGAGCAACACCAGTGAAGTACCAGGTAAACAGCCAGGACCAGCAGCCCCTGACACAAGAAGCTTCAGACAGTGCCCCCTTTTACTCCAGGGGCAGAACTCATATTTAAAAGTAAAGGAAAAAGATGGAGAAGATGAGCAAAAAAAAACAACAACAAAAATAAATTCTGAACAAAGAAAGTTATTATGGTGACAAGAAAGATCAAGACACAAACTCAGAAGAGAACAACAATGTCAAAACACCCGTGGGCAAAGTACCCCCCCCCAAAAAAAATGGGCATTGGTCTCAAGCCCAGAAAGAACTCATGGAAAAGCTCAAAAAGGAATTTAAAAATCAAATAAAAGAGGAAGAAGAAAAATTGTGAAAAGAAATGAGAATGATGCAAGAGAATTATGGAAAAAGAGTCAACAGCTTGGAAAAAGAAAACAACTCCTTAAAAAGTAGACTTGACCAAGAGGAAGAGAAAATACAACAGCTAACTTATGAAAATAATTCCTTAAAAATGAGAAATGGGCAAGTGGAAGCTAATGACTATATGAGACAGCAAGAATCAATTAAACAATTAAACAAAATCAAAAGAATCAAAAATAGAAGAAAATGTACCTCATTAGGAAAATAGATCCAGGAGAGACAAAATCAGAATAATTAGACTGACTGAAAGCCATAATCAAAAGGAGGAACTGGATATCATACTCCAAGAAATTATTAAAGAAAACTGTCCTGATATCCTGGAACCAGAAGGCAAAATAGGGATTGAAAGAATCCACTGATCACCTCCAGAAAGAGATCCCAAATGAAAACTCCAAGGAACATTATAGTCAAATTTCAGAACTACCAGGTCAAGGAAAAAAATATTGCAAGTAGTCAGAAAGAAACAATTCAAATATCAGGGAGCCACAATGAAGAAATTAGCAGCTGCAGCATTAAAGGATCAGAGGTCATGGAACATGATATTCCAGAAGGCAAAGGAACTAGGACTAGAACCAAGAATCACCAACCTGGTAACATTAAGCATGATATTTCAAGGGGAAAAGTGGTCGTTCAATTAAATGGAAGTATTTGAAGCCTTCATAAGAAGACCAGAGCCACACACACAAAAAAAATGTGATTTTTAATAGCAAGACTCCAAGAGAAACATAAAAAAGATAAAAAGAAAACATGAGATTCAATAGGGCTGAAATGTTTACATCCCTAAATGGAAAGATGACACTTCTAATTCTTAAAAACTGTTTCACTTATAGTGTAGCTAGAACTTCAGGGAATGACATAAAAAAATTAAGAGATGAGGAATAGGAGTGCACTGGAAGGGAGTACAGAGGAAGGGAGAGGTAGAACAGGGTAAATTATTTAATATGAAGAGGCACAAAAGACCTATTACAGTGGAGGGGAAAACGGGACGATAGGAGGTAGGCATCACTAGAACCTCACTCTCATAAGAATTGGCTCAAAGAGGGAATAATATACACAATCAGTTGAAGTAGGAGGGAAGAAGATTTAGTAGTGGGGCAAGGATTGACAGAAGGGAGGACAGATCATGGGAGACAGTGGAAAGAAACAAACTCTAGTGCAGAGAGAAAGGCTAAAAGGAAAAAGAGGACAAACAGGAGGGAAAAGAGGATGGAGGGAAATACACACAGTAATCATAATTGTGAATGTGAGTGGAATAAACTCTACCATAAAACAGAATGGATCAGAAGTCAGAATCCTACAATATGTTGTTTATAAGAAATACACTTGAAGCAGAGAAACACACACAGAGTAAATAAAGTAAGAAGCTGGAATAGAATGTATTATGCTTCAGCTGAAATACAAAAAGTAGGGAGAGAAATCCTGATCTCAGACAAAACAAAAGCAAAAATAACTCTAATTAAAAGAGATAAAAAAGGAAACTACATCTTGCTCAAAATATCATAGACAATGAAGTAATATCACTACAAAACATATATGCACCAAGCAGTATAGCGTCCAAATTCTTAAAGGAAAAGGCAAGTGAGCTATAGGGAGAAATAGATAGCAAAACTATACTAGTGGGGGACCCTTCACCTTCTTGAGCATGGACCAGGTATTCCAGCACACCTGGGTAAAACTGGCCTATTTCTTATGCATGATTATGAAGTAAACACTTTTATTTCACCAGGCTTTGGCACACTTCTATCAAAAGTCTTATTGGGTTACTTACTTTTAGTCAACTATGAAGTGTCTAATAAATCTGGCAAATGCAAATATAATTCTACAGGTGAGTCTGGGAGATAAATAATTCAGGACAAATAGTATTAGGTATGAAATTGTGATTTTCAAATTAGTAGGTAGCAAAGAACTAAGAAACACCATCATTGTTCACACAGAAACAGACATATAAATGGAGTTGCATATAGATACATTTATCACTTCATCACTTTTTTTCAATCTTTAGGCATAGGGATTGGACCTATGATTTCATTGGTATAGGCATTTCTTGCTATATGGAATACCTGGTCCATGCTCTATGCACCCCTGTGATTTTTTTCAAAGTGAGGAATTGGTCTTGGGGAAGAGTCTGAATGGGCGAGAGATGAAACGAGTTTGATCTCATGGGAAAAGCTGTCATGAAATCCTAGCTCAGAAAACCAAGGGATGGAATCACAAAAGGATTGGGCTCCTAGCTCCATTAACACGTCAAAGACTATTAAGGTTTTTTGTAACTATAACCATTGATTGTAGAGTGCTTTAAACTTTAATGGATGCATCATGTTGTTTCGGCCTCCCAACAACCCTATAAGGTTGGTATCACTAACCCCATTTTAGAGGTGAGGAAATTGAAGCTGAGTGGTTAAGTGACTGACTATGGCCACACAACCATATGTAATTGGGGCAGGTTTTGAAGATAGGTATTTACGACTTCAAGTTTGACTCTCTATCCACTAGGCAACATTGCCTCCCATTGTGATTTCTTTGTGTTTGTTATTTTTGCCACTATTACCCAGTATTTATAAACAAGGGTAAAATATAGAACCTCTAAAAGGAGCTCTGCTTTTGTGTCAGGGAATGAAAGAGAGGGAGAGAAGCTAGGAAGCTGCTACAAGGAAAAAGGAACCCAGGTGGAAGAGCCCATGGTGCCAGTAAAGAAGGGGAGAAATGAGACAATCTCTGGGATCCAGAGATGATGAAAGAAGGGGATGGCTTGAGCGGCTTTCTAGGACCCAGAAGTGGGAGAATTCATTAGTAAAAGACTACAAAGGGGGCGGCCAGGTAGCACAGCGAGTAAGAGCACCAGCCCCAGTGTCGGGATGACCTGGGATTGAATCTGGGCTCAGACACTTAGCACCCACCCAGAAACACCTGGCCGTGTAACCTTGAGTTACTTAACCCCAATTGCTTTTAAAAAAAAAAAACATGCTTTTAAGGGGAGGCCAGGTGGCTCAGCAAGTAAGAGCACCGGCTCCAGTGTTGGGATGACCTGGGGATCAAATCTGGGCTCAGATACTTAGCACCACACCCAGAAATAACTGGCCCTGTAACCTTGAGCAAGTTACTTAACCCCGATTGCTTTAAAAAAAAAAAAAAAGAACTGCTATAAATATTCAGGGGCAGTTAGGTGGCGCAGTGAGTAAAGGGTCCTCCCTGGAGTCGGGAGGACCCGAGTTCAGTTCTGGCCTGAGACACTTAACACCCACACAAAAATACTAGCCATGTAACCTTGGGCAAGTTACTTAACCCCAATTGCCCTCTAAAAGGCAAAAAAAAAAAAAAAAAGACCACGAAGGGATTCTCTAATGCTCTGAGGAATGACTGAGCTAGAGTTAGGAATTCCTGCACCTTCAGAGAAGTGACAGAATTGGGGGCTGGGGAGAAGAAGACAAATAAATCCAGAGAATGCAGAAAAAATGGAAACCAACAAGTAGCACAGAAAAAGACAGAGAAAATATATGAATATATGACCCTGTCTTGTGTGTATCTTTCTATCTGTAGTGATGACTATATGTTGCATATTAGAGACTATGTGACTAGTAAGCTACAAATTAGATGTGACAGCATCCTCTGATCTCGATAGCCAGGACATCCCCAGTTTTTCCCCTTAGGATGTCCCATTTCTGGCTGAGAGAAAAGACACATCCACAGTTGAATTGCAGGGAGTTTATTGAAGATTTTTATGTCAGTTGCCATTCTGCACCAGGGTGAGGGGAAAAGGGAGCATTGGGTGAGGAGAGGCACTATTGATTCAGAGGCTAAGCATCTTCATGGGTCAGCTGCCAAGTGTGAAGATTCAGGATAAGTTCAGGCGTTCAGTTGTTTGATATGCTTTATTAGAGAATACAGTATATACTGTTGTTTATTTTCTTCTGCAAAGAGAAAATTAACAATTTATGAGGCATCGAGGAACAATACAAATATAAGTACAAAGCAAAGTTGCAAGAAATTATTTAAGAAAAAGAATATGGTATAGGAAGAACAATGCTCTTAGATATTAGTAAAAGAAGAAAATGGGGAAGAAGAGGGTAAAAAGTAAGATTTTATTAAGAAGCAAAATTAATTTTTGGAGAGTTAATGGAGGATTTTGATTAGGGAAGTGGCAAAATAGACTTTTGTTTAAGGAAAAGGACTCTGGTCATGCTGTGCAAGACAGGCTGACAAGGATTAAGATTAGAGGTAGATTGACATGAGTTGACACAAAGTCAGACTAGAGTAAAGACAATAGGCATGGAAAGGAAAGGACAGATGGGAGAGAAATTGAGGAAAAGAAACAAAGAATTGAAGCAATTGGTAACTGGGTAGGTAAAGTACAGAGGGAGGTTGAGGGAAGAGGCAAATGTGATTCCAGGGTTACAGGTCTGTGACACTAGGAAGATGCAATGATAGTTGCAGCAATAGAGAAGGGAGAAGATTCTTAGAGGCTATCTTAAGGGAAAATGGGTCTATCTCACATGCACCAGAAGTAGGGGAAGAATGAATGGGTTTCATTGTTTCTACAGTTAGAGTAGAATTAGTCTTTTCCCTTTGGTCTTTCTGTCAAATCACTCTACTAAAATTCTCTCTCCAAATCCCCCTCTTTATTGTCAAATCCAATTACCTTCCTTTGTTCTCATCCTTGGAATCAGGGTTATGTTTAGAGGCAGCCAGTGGCTCAGTGGATAGAGCACTGGGCTTGGAATCAGAAAGACTCATCTTCCTGAGTTCAAATCCAGACTCAGACATACACTAGCTGTGTGTCCCTGGGCAAGGTACTTAACCCTGTTTGCCTCAGTTCCTCATCTGTGATATGCACTGGAGAAGGAAATGGCAAACCACTCCAGTATCTCTGCCAAGAAAACCCCAAATAGGGTCACAAAGAGTTGCACATGACTAAACAACTTATCTGTATATATAAGATCAGATCATAGATTCAGGGGTGCAAAGGGACCCTAAGATTATCTAGTACAAACTCTTCATTTTAAAGATCAGGAAACTGAAGCCCATAGACTCCATGTGACTTGCCCAAGGTCAAACATTTAGTAAATGACAGAGCCAGGATTCAAACTCAAGACTTCCAATTATATATACCTCTCCTTCCTTTACAACATTCGGCTACACTGAAAGTTGAACTCCCCATTCTCACCCCACCCCCATAGAATATGATCTCCTTGAAGGCAGGGATTATTTCTTTTCCTTATAACCTGATAGCTTAGCACAGTACCCTGCCCTTAGTGGTAACTTAATGTTTTTTTTTTATTGAATGGAATCTTTGAATCTTCCCTCTCCCTTACATACACATTTGATCATATGGCAAGTATTATCATTTCTATCTCCTCAATATCTTTCCCATCCAACCATTCCTTCACACTCCTACTGCAACCAGTTCAGATCAGGGTCTCGTTTAGATCATTGTAATTGCCTCCTAACAACTTTTATACTTAGGTTTTCTCCTCTCCAATTCATCCTCGATACTAACACCTAAAAAAACTTTCTCATGCATGTCTCCTTTACTCAAAAACCTTCAATGTCTTCTAATTAGCTACCAAATAATTTTAAACTCCTGACTCTGGCACTCAAGGTCTTCCATAATCTGACTCCAACCTAACTAACTATTCATGTTTTATACTACTCTTTGTCTTATAGTCTGTATTACAATGAAACTGAACTATTCTCAAACCCCTTTGTCTTGCCTCAACCTAACTCAAATTAGAAAAGTTACATAAAGTACTTTGTAGACCTTAAAGTACCATATAAATGTACATTGACATCATTACCATCACTTTCATCATCTCTGTACCTTCACACACCCTTGAAATAACTCCCTCGAACTCTGTCTATTAATATCCCTCCCTTCCTTTAAGCCCCAACTCAGTCCCTGAGAGGGACATTCTCTCTGCCTCTTGACCAGTGAAAGCAATCTTTCCCATCTCAAATTTCCTACAATACTTGATCTAGACCTCTCACTATACTTGTATCACACTGACTTGGGTACATTCTGAATACTTCCCTGCAATTAGAATGTAGGTTACTTAAGGGCAGAAATTGGGGCATTTTTATTTTGTATTGTTAGTGTCTAGCTATTATACAATGGGTACTTAGCAAATGCTTATTGAATTGAATTGTATGACACTTCTGGGTACAGAAATGAACAAAGCCCATTGGATTGTATCTTATCCTTCATCCTTTCAATACTTAAGCTATATTTCTTTCTCTTCTGAAACTGGAGGGTGGCAGAGCTGAACCACAAGACAGTGGATAACTCTCTGCATTTACAAAAATTACATGAAGTCCTCACTGAGCCAGCATCTGGACTGTGAAAGAATCCAGAAAGAATTTTAAGCTTTGGATGGATGTATACATGTACATGCAATCACATACATACATACACACAAACACACACAGAGAATTAGAATTACCACCAAATTGACAGCAGCATCCTTGTCTTCCGTAGTCAGCTTAGAATCAATACAGGCTTTCAGCATTCTGGCATTTTCTATAGTTTGTTGATTATCCGTGTGTTTTTTTATTACATCTATATATTGTTTAGATGTGCCATTAATAAATGAAAAGACATCCTCTGTCACAGGTGGGCATAGTTTACAGTCTGGAAAGGATAACAAACTGCCAGTTAGTTTCCTGAGGGGACCTGACCACACTTGACCCATCATTAGTATTACTCTTAAGCTAAATGTCCTGGGCCCCAGTCTGACAGAGCCCCACCCTCAATACATACACACACACACACACACACACACACACACACACGTCTGTCAACCCCACTTGCCAAGTGCTTCTCTGCCTTGGGAGCAAGTGCTAGTAAGGAAGTCTGTTCCCATGAGCACCTACCCACTGGGAACTCCAACAGCATGGCAATGCCACTGAGCAGCATGAAGACTGCTGCTGACTTCATGGTGCTTGTATGAGTGCATCCCATCCTGTCCAGGACCATATATACCTACACAGCCCATGAAGAGTGGTGCAAGGTAGGCCCCTAGGGCTTCAGACCAACTCCCTCCCCTCTCTAAAGATCTGGTTTCAGGATCTCCTTGAGGCTATGGACACTAGAAAAACAATGATTGGGTACATGTCTAGGCTATGGAAACCACTCAGAGATTAGCAAACAGATGAATCATTCAGTCAGCCACTGGCTGAGTTCCCTGAGGATTAACTAATCTTCCTCTTCTAATGAGGGGGCATTCACTGGGAAAGGAAATGACAATGCAGCAAGAGCTTTGGCTCAATGGCCTTTCTTTTTTTGGGGGGGGGGCAATTGGAGTTAAGTGACTTGCCCAAAGTCACATGGCTAGTAAGTGTGTCAAGTGTCTGAGTCCAGATTTGAACTCAGGTCCTCCTGACTCCAGGGCCAGTGCTCTATTCACTGTGCCACCTAGCTGCCCCTCTCATTGGCTTTTCACTAGAAGAATCCCCCCCCCTCCAGATGTACCACATAACTGCTAAAGGACAGATCCCTCTACCTTACTTGAGCATTACACACACACACACACACACACACACACACACACACACACACACACA
>NW_027185754.1:20996619-21017210 GCF_028583685.1 Petaurus breviceps papuanus | reverse complement strand
ACACACACACACACACACACACACACACACACACACACACACACACACACACATACACACCTCTCTACAATGAAAACAACTGGGGGGGTGGCTAGGTCCCTCAGACACTTAACATTTACTAGCCGTGTTACCTTGGACAAGTCACAACCCCAATTGCCTTCCAAAAAGCAAAAAAAAAAAAAAACAACTGAGGAAGGGGAAGGGTGTTGTGCATTTCCCTGACTGCCTGGTGGGAAGTATGAATATGAGATACGGGTTAAACTGGCCAGGAGAGGGGGGCCTGTCTACCCTACAACTGAAGAAGCATAAACCTTCCAGAGAGTGATAGAAGCAACTAGGAAAGAGAACTTAAATAAGATCTAGAAAGTGAGATGACAAAGATTAAAAAAAAAAACACAGAATCACTCCCCTAAATTGGAGGTGAGCCCCACTAAGAATGAGATAGGGACTGAGAAGTGAAAGGAAGATAAAATTATCAATATGGTAAAAGTACCATTTGAGAATCAGATAAAAGAACGAGGGATATTTAACCTGGAGAAGAGAAGATTTAGAGAGGGTAGAATGGCTGCCTTCATGTATTTAAAGGATTGTCATATGAAAAAGAAATTAGACTTGATCTGCTTGGCCAGAAAGGGCAGAACTAGAAACAAAGGTCAGGAGTTACAGAGAAAAAGGTGGATACTGTATATAAAAGGAAAAAATCCTTCTTAACAATTTAATAATCTAAAAAATGGAGTGAGCTGCCTCAGGAAGCAGTCCATTCGTAATCACAAGAGGTCTACAAGTAAAGGTTGGGTGAATCCTTGTCAAGAGTATTGTAGAGGAATTTCCATGCAGGCATGAATTAGAACAGAGTACCTCTGTGGCGCTTTCCAGCTCTCAAGATTCTGTGAAATAGGAACTCATCTTTACCATCTAAAATATCTCCCCTCCATGACTTCCCTGTTTCTGTCAATGTTTTGAAAAGAAATGCCCTTTAAATCAGTTAGTATTGATTACTCTGTTTTATTTTTCATTTGATTGTAGGATTAAACTCTTCTTTAGGAAAAGCTAGCCCTAACAGCTAAGCCAAACTAACATAGATATTCTCTTATGTCTAGGTTATCTATAGATTTAGTGAATAGATAGATTTATAAGATTTTTATCATTTAGTAACAGATAATTTAGAATAAGAGATATCTTTCTAGGAATAAAATAATCAAATAATTATGAAACTTCTTTTAAAGGCTGTTTCCCTTTCTGACAGCTAAAGAAAGGGGAGTTGAATAAGATTAAGCTCTATTTTCCAGTCTTGGTAAACTTGATAAACTCCTTTTTCTTTCTTGAGCTAGACGTTAAGTATAAACTGAGTAGTGTAACCTTCTAATATTCGGTTTCCCTTTGTGGCAACTAGAGGAATGGGTGTGAGGGCAAGGGGTGACTGATAACTACAAATTACAAGTTATTCTTTTCCAAATTTAGTTCAAACTACAGGCCCCTTGAAAGTAAGCTTTCTGATTACAAAAGTCATCAGTTGCAAGGCAAGGACCTCTAAGGTAATCTCACTTTGTCTGCTAAATGTTGTCAGTAATACAAATATGGATGAGAAAGCCTGGGAGAAGCAAATTAACTAGATGACCCACCTTGTCCAATTGAATTATGCTCAAAACAAGTTTCCTAAAATTGCTGTAATTTTTATTCCTCTTTTCTGTTATAAAAATTAGTTCTATAAATCACTCTTGTCTCTAATTACTGATGGATGAGTTGATTTGACTTAATAGTAACCTGTCAACCATTACTATTAAATAATTAGTTACTCAGAAACTTTGTACCTCAGAGTTATTTTCTACTTCAGGTAGTTAATTTTAACAGTTGCCACTGTCTTCCTTGTGACTCAGGTTCAGAACCTCAATAGTCATTGGCTTTTCATCTGCCTTGACCCCTAAATGGTTATTCATCAAGTCCTCACAATAAGTAAAATTTGGTCCCTAAGAATATGTATTCACAGGCTATGACTGTGGTAAGACTTTAAAGTGTAGCTCATAATTACACATGTACTACAAGGTAGAGTTCATATATTTGATGCCTTTGAGCTCCAGAAAAGACTCCAGATCCCATCTTGGGTGTTGAGTAGGAGATAGAGCATATTTAAAAAGGAAGGAAGAACAAAAAGCTATAAATTGTATATACCCTTTTAACCCAATGGTACAACTACTAGGTATTGATAATCATTAAATATCATATTTTTGGCCAAAGTCTGAATTAATCAAACAGACTGCTTTCCCTTGCTTTAAAAATGCCTTTTCCTGTGTCGGCAACTTCAGAGACCAGATAAGGCTGGAGCTGATATGCCCCTTATCTTGGGACATACTTCATATGGGAGGAAAACAGACATCCTGAGACCATAAATTGCAATTGAATCCAGCTCCATTTGTTGTCAATTTGCATTTACAATCAAGAAACTTCTTTTTTTGACATATGGATGGTAACAAATGGAGATCATAAACTTTTGTGTGACAGTCGTCCTGAATTAGGATGATTCTGAAATGTATTTAAATCTTTCTCATTCCTCTGTTCATCAGTCAGGACCCAGTTCCTGACTCCTTGTACAAATCTATTAGCTTTAAGGGAATAAAAGCTGTAACTGTATTGTGGGAATACTTTCATTTCTCTTCCCAATTTCCTAGGAACTTCTAGATAATACATGATCTAGCAGCTTCTACATTAAGGAATCTAAGGACTTGGAATATGATTTTCTGGAGGTCAGAGGAGCTAGGATTAAAACAAAGAATCACCTACCCAGCAAAACTGAGTATGATACTTCAGGGGGAAAAATAGATATTTAATGAAACAGAGGACTTTCACGCATTCTTGCTGAAAAGACCAAAGCTGAAAAGAAAATTTGACTTTCAAATACAAGAATCAAGAGAAGCATGAAAAGGTAAAGAGGAAAGAGAAATCATAAGGGACTTATTAAAGTTTAACTGTCTACATATGAGACTTTTCTCAGTATTTGAGTAGTTGGAGGAAAGGTAGACAGACAGATGATAGATAGATAGATAGATAGATAGATAGATAGATAGATAGATAGACAGACAGACAGACAGACAGACAGAAGGCACAGAGTGAGTTGAATATGAAGGAATGATATCTAAAAACTAAAATTAAGGGGTGAGAGAGGAATATATTGGGAGAAGGAGAAAGGGATAAATAGAATGGGATAAATTATCTCACATAAAAGAGACAAGAAAAACATTTCACAATGGAGGGAAAGGGAGGGAAGGTGAGAGGGAATGAGTGAACCTTACTCTCATTGGATTTGGCTTAAGGAGGGAATAACATACACACTCAATTGGGAATCTTACCCTAGAGGAAGGGAAGAGGGAAGAGAATGGGGGAGAGGGCAATGAGAGAAGGGAGGGCAGATTGGGGCAGAGAGTAGTCAAAAGCAAACATTTTTGAAAAAGGGCAGGGTCAAAGGGGAAAATAGAATAAGTGAGGGTCAGGATATGATGGAGGGAAATATAGTTAGTCTTTTACAACATGACTATTATGGAAGTGTTTTGCATAACTACACATGTATGACCTATATTGAATTGCTTGCCTTCTCACTGAGGGTAGGTGGGGAGGGAAGAAGAAAAAGAATTTGAAACTCAAAGTTTTAAAAACAAATGTTTAAAAAATTGTTTTTACATGTAACTTGAAAATAAGATATACAGGCAATGGAGAATAGAAATCTATCTTGCCCTACAAGAAAGTAAGTAGGAAGGGGATAAGAGGGGGTGGAGTGATAGAAGGAGGGCAGACTGGGGGTAGGGGTAATTAGAATGCACACCATCTGGGGTAGGGGAGGGGAGAGATGGGGAGAAATTTTGGAACTCAAAATCTTATAGAAATTAATGTTAAAAACTAAAATTAATTTATAAAAATATTGTGAAGATAACTGTGAAAGACTTGAGAACTCTGATGAACACAATGAACAACTCAATTCCAGAGACTCATGATGAAACATCCTACCCACTCCCATGTGAAGAAGAAACGGATTCAGAATGCAGATTAAGGTGCATTTTTTTGATCATGACTACTGTAGTAATTTGTTTTGTTTGACCATCTGTGTTTATAATGAGTTTTGGTTTTCTTGCTTTCTCAATGGGGAGTGGGGGGGGGGGGAATAAAAAGATAGAATTTTGATCTGAAAATAAAATAAAATTGAATTAAAAACAGAAAAAGAAGTTAGCTGAGAAGTTTTCTGTATCAAAAGCAAGATGGTTTCTGAGAGAGATCAGGGATGTAGCCCAGGAGCAACTCAGCCTAGAGCAGGAAACATTGAGAGACCATATGAGTGAGTTTCTGTTGCCTTGGGAATCACATCCTTAAGGGAAGCTCAGTCTGGGAAGACTAGTTTCTTTTGAATTATTTTTTATCTTGGATGCTTCTATTAAGCACATGCTTATCTTTGTCCACAGTGGAGCCGAATTCTGCCTAGGTGCTTCAAAGGTATTGTTCTAGTGTCATTTGGAAGAGAACCTTGTTGGTTCTTGAGAACAAGTTACTAAACAATTGCCTGACACAACATGCCTGACTTGAATTTCTTGGGTCAGGTATGTTTAATCTTGTTTGCTCTCTGCTCTGGTGTTGGTGGGTCATGAGACACAAATGGCTGGGAGACTCAGGATTAACTTCCATAGCTTCTGACTTTTTACTCCTTTTGTTACTCTTTTACACTCTACCTCTACCTTCCTGATTGACAACCAGGTAACTTCTGCATAGCAGAAGTGGGAGAAGGCCATGAACTTTTCTGAATGCTCAAGCAATAATAGCTAATCATCAGGAACCTCCCCCCCTCCAACCTAATTTCAACAGCCACTACACCTCTAGGCAGGGCTTTCTGAAGCAGCCTCTCCAGCCTTTGCACTGCAATGGTACCATGTTCCCTAGGCTAATGACTGCTTTGGTGTTTGCAAGGACAGTCTCTCAATTTGACCTCTGCTAGTAAAGAAAACCTAGCCCTTCTTCAGTTTTATCTTTCAGTCATTTCAATCATTTACAATTCTTCATGACTCCATTAGGGGGTTTTTTTTGGCAATGATACTGGAGTGTTTTGCCATTTCCTTCTCCGGCTTATTTTACACATGAGAAAACTGAATCAAACAAAGTTGACTTTGTCCAGGGTCACATAGCTAATAAGTATCTGAGACCAGATTTGAATTCAGGAAGATGGGTCTTCCTGACTTCAGTCCTGGCACTCTATCCACTCTGCCACCTATCTGTCCCATCCCCTACTAGCTCCTCCCCCGCTAAAAAAAAACCAATGATCTTGGACAAATGGAGCTTATGTTTCAACAGGGCCCCTGGTTCTGACACAGTGGATCCTCCAATAATTTTAAACAATTTTTCAAAAAGGCCTTTTCTGGATCATCCCCCCACCCATGGAAATCCTGAAAACATCGGTATCTGGCTCATTTTGCTCTCACAAAAATATAGTCATCATCTCCTCTGCAAGCATTCACTCTAACAATCCATTGAATAGAGGGAAATTTTTATTTGACTGGATTTTTTTAATGCAGAGCAAAATCATACTTGAGCCCCTCCACCCTCAGAAAAACTTGCCCTTTTGTAGAAGATGTCAAGCAATATTCCCTTATGGTGGATCCAACCTTCCATTACAACATACACAACTCATGGTACCAATAAAGGGATTAATTCCATTTGTTTCCTCTTGGCATAGATCTGTGGTCTATTACTCATTGGTACACAGAGTTCCTGACTAAACGTATCTCCTTGATACAGGCAAGGGCATGGGCACACTCTTCCCTGCCATGACTCCATCATTTTTTCAGCATCTCCATATAACACTACCTCCTTCTGTGCAAACCTCTTGTCAGACCCATATACAGTTTGATATTTCCATTTTTTTTCTTTCCATAATCTTATTCTTTCCTGTCTAAAAATGAACTCTTTTTCATGTACCCCAGGAGCCCTTCATGGATGATGAAGAAAAGATTCAACTGAATTCCTTGAATATATATGAATTTGAATATATATAAATTATTGACCCAATTAGATTACATGCTCTTTGAAAGCAGAATCAATGTCACATCTTTATATGCCCTGAACCTGTACTTTGCATGTAGGAAATAATAAGGATTTCTTCAATTGAATTAAAGAGGCAAAGAGGTTTTAAGGGGAGGGAAAAAGGGAAAGGGATCTCATACCCAAGGGCCTCAGTCTTCCCATTAATCTCTACTCAAAATGTGGGGATCAGGATTGATAGGGGTTTCTGAGAAAGAAAGGAACTATGCTAGTTATTTCCCTGATATAGGAACATCTAGATTAAGAAATTCCCTCTACCAATTCAGGTTGACACTCTGAAATTAGACTCTTAGACAGTAGCATGCAATGCTGAGAAGTTAAGTCATTTGTCCAGGGTCACACAAAAAGAATATGTCCGATGTATGTCTTGAACCAAGGTCTTCATAGCTCCATAGTCAGCTCTCTGTTCATTCCACCATGCTGACATAGACAGACAAGCAGACAGACAGACAGACAGACAGACAGACAGACAGACAGACAGACAGACAGACAGACAGACAGATAGATAGATAGATAGATAGATAGATAGATAGATAGATAGATAGATAGATAGATAGATAGATAGATAGACATAGATGAGAGGAGGGGGAGAGAGAGAGAGTTTTCAATTTAAGATGCTTATTTTATGTGATCTTTAACTGAATTTTTTCTATGGGACAGTGGCACTAGTCAAGAAAAGGTTCCACACCTGGTATAATTTGACAAGTGTCCATGAATGACTTCTGAAATCCTGGTACCAGAAGTCACCATCATACATGGGCCACAACTATAAAATAGCAGTTCACCTTGATCTGTCTAACTTCATAGGAGCTTCAGGCAAGGTTGACTGGCACCCGAGTTGCTAAAAGAAAGGTCCTTTGACATAATATGTCCTGGATTGATTATTCTCAAAACAGTAACAGTCTTTCAGGGCAAAAGACCCTGGAATTCATTCATAATTCTGTGGTTCTGGGGTTTTAGCCAACAGCAGTTACCGGATATAGGATCCGGCTACTGATCTTAGGAAAACAAATGGAACATAACAGAATTAACCTGTTTTCTATCCAGAGCTGCCATCCCTGGGGCAAGGCATCCTCTGGAGTAATAATTATGTAGAATTATTGTCTTAAATGTCACTGTTACCAAGGTTCATCATCCTTAGACGTCACTATTTTCTTCAGGTCACTGTCCTGAGGGACACTGGCATCCAGGGTCATGATCCTAAAGGGTTGCCGTCCTCTGAAGTCACTGTTCCCTGGGATCTTTGTTCACAGAGCTCATCGTTGCCTAGGGTCATCATCATGCTGGTCATTCACTGTTGCTCTGAATACCTATCACAAGGACCAAAAGCTCTTGCTTCATTATTTTCCTGTCAGCCAGCCTTGGGTCATTTCAGGAAGAGTTGAGATCTTCAAGGATTAAATTTTGAGGTGGGATGAAGACAAAGTTTATCCTCACTGTGACCTCCAATACCTTTTTCCTTCAGCTCTTTCACAGGCAAATTACCCCTATTTTGGCTATACTCTTTCCCCTTCTAAAGCCCCAAGTTACTCTTCCCCTTTTCAAACCAGTTCAAATCTATACTATCTTCTACTTTTTAAAAAATTCAATTATATTTAAAAACTATTTTAACATCCCTTTTGAAAGTTTTGAGTTCCAAATGCTCTCCATTCTCCCATACTCTCCCCACTCCCTGAGATGGCAAGCAATTTGACAGAGGTTTTACATGTGCAGTCATGCTAAACATATTTCCATATTAGTCATGTTGTAAAAGAAAAGAAAACACAACCCAGAAGAATAAAAAATAAAATCCTTTGATCTGCATTCAGACTCCATCAGTTCTTCCTTTGGAAGTGGATAGCATTTTTCATCTTAAGTGCTTAGGAATTGTCTTGGATTTTTGTATTCCTGAGAATAGCTAAGTCATTCACTGTTGCTTATCTATACAATATTGCTTTTACTGTATACAGTGTTGCCTTGGTTCTGCTCACTTTATTTTGCATCAGTTTTTATAAGTCTTTCCAGGTTTTTCTGAAAAATCCTGCTCTTCATTTCTTAAAATACAATACTATTCAATCACAATCATAATACCACAACTTGTTCAGCCATTCCCCCAATTGATGGACATACCCTCAATTTCTAATTCTTTGATGCCGCAAAAAAAGAGCTGCTTTAAATATTTTTGTACAGATAGGTTGTTTTTCTTTTCATTTTTTATCTCTTTGGGATACATACCTATGTCTTCTAGTCTTGAATCCCTTGTTCTCTTGTCATATTGCCACTCACACCTTGAATTATTATTCCTACCATCTACTTCCTCCTACTCCTGTGCTGCTAAATGTAATTGAAGGAAGTCAACTAAGTCTACTGAAAAGGTATGTTATCCAATCTCCAATGGGCCTTCACTGCCTCAGGGCAATCTTAATTGATTCTCTTTCAGAAAGTGTTCAGACCCTGACTTCTCACCTCAAGTCTCCCATGGCACTTCATCTCTCTTCTCTTTCAGCTAAAGTCCTCTCCTGGTGTTTTGTGGAGAAAATAGGGGACACTTGGCACAAACTTCTTTTCCACTCCTCATCTCACAATTCCTTGACTGTGTTCCCTGAGATTTCCTCCTTTGCTTGATTCTCTGATGAAGAGATGGCCATTCTCTTCACCAAGACCAATCCTTCTACATTTTGGCTTGATGCTGTCCTTTATCATCTTCTCCACTAGACTGGCTGTGCTATAATCCCTTCTCTCCAATATTCTTTCTCTCCTTGTCTACTGGTTCCTTTCCTGTTGCCTTCAACCCTCTCTTTTGGATTCTCTTGATATTGTTATTCCCTGCTTCTCCTACCCATGTTACTATTCCTTCTCAGTGTCCTACTCTGGGTCATCATTAACATCAAGTACACTAACTATGAATGTAATCCAAGGTTCTCTTCTCTTTTCAGTCTATATTCTCTCTTCCACTGACCTCATCAGCTCCCATTGGTTCAATTATTATATCTACACCCTTTCTAACCCCAGGCCCTTTCTTGAGCTCTAGTTGCAGATCTCCAACTTCCTATTTCTATATTTGAAACTGAATATCCCATAGGTAGCTCAGATCCAGCATATCCAAAACAGAAGTCATTGCCTTTCCCTTGCCGCCTTTCTGAATTCCCTGTTACTTCTGGGAGCAGCAGAATCATTCCAGTCATCCAGATTTGCAACCATATCACTCCTTTTACTCCTCCACATATCCAATCACTTGCCAAATCTTATCCTGTATCTCAACATCTCATCTCTCATGCCCCCTTCTCTCATTTCTCATAGTTATTACTCCAGTTCAAGCCATCATTTCTCACCTATACTATGGCAATAGCCTCCTAATTTATCTCTATGACTCAAATTTCTCTCCACTCCAATTTTTCCTCCATTGCTATATCAAATTGATTCTCCTGAAGTATAGATCTGTCCATATCACCCCCTACTTACAGAGCTCCAGTGGTTCCCAGTTGCCTCCAGGATCAAGTATGAACTTCTCTACTTGTCATTTAAAGCTTTTCTCAGGCTGGCCCCTTTCTACCTTTCTGGTCTCAAATCACTCCTTTCAACATACTTTTCTGTCCAATCATTCTGATCCATTTGCAGTTCCTCACAAATAATATTCCACCTTCCAATGCTGTACAATTGAATTGGCTCTTACCCATACCTTGAATGCCTTCCTTCCTCATCTCTACTTCTTAGAATCTCTTCCTTCAGGACTCACTCAAGTGTTGCCTATTGCAGTGGGCTTTCCCCAGTCTTCTCAGCTGCTGGGACCTTCTCTTCCAAGGTTACCTTGTATCTTAACTATGTATGTCTTATATGCCTGTATATGTGCATGTTTTCTTCCTCCTTAGAATGTGATCCCTGTGAGGCCAGAGACTATTTTCTTTAGTCTTTGGACTCCAGCACTTAATACCAGGCCTGACACATACTAGGCATCTGATAAGTGTTTGTTGATTGATTGATCAACTTGTGGAAGGGCTGTTTATATGGATGTATCATCAAGTTTTGTCATGCAGCTACAGCCCTGGACCATGCTCTGTGTCTGTCATGGTTGAATTTGACAGTGTTACTCCATCCCTACAATCCTAAAAGGAAAGGTTAAAGTGTAGCTGTGGTAAAAGATTGAAAAAGGGACTTCTTAGATGCCCAGGCCAGCAGCTCTAGATGCTAACCTAACTAGGCCCCAACCAGGGTAAGTTTTCCTAGGGATAAAAGGAGCTAGTTCCCCACTTGCATTAAACGAATGTGCACTTGTTTGGCCATTTATCATCACCAGCAGCAGCAGCAGCAGCACCAGCAAGAGGCCATATGGTAAAGTGAATAGAAAGTTGGTCTAAGAATCAGGAACACCTGAGTTCAAGTTCTGCCTTTGATACATGCGAGCTATATAACCATAACTTCTCTTTGCTGTGGACAGCTGCCCAAGACTATAAATTACATAGGTGTTGGCAATCTGTGTAAAACTTAGGCACACACTACACCCCTCTGGCAAATGAGATAACATATGTAAAGTTCTAAATACGTGCCAGCTAGTAGTAGAAGGAAATAAGCATTTATGTAATACCTACTTTGTGCCAGACAAAGTAGAAGTGTCACCAGGACTTTGGGGCAATAAACAGAAATGTAGTAAGTGCCTATTATAGCTGAAACCCAAATGATAGCAAACATAATTTAGGAATCTGACAACCTGCTGGCCTACAAAGCTCTATAATACCATGTCTACACAGCTCAGAGCCAGTAGAAGATTGAAAGTTGCCCAGTGATTTCAGGCAATGAAGATGGTTAAGCATAAGAGTAATTTAAGCTGAAGCAAACTTTGGGGATGAAATATTCATAATCTCAGAGGGGTCAAACATACTCAAGGGTAGCACTCCTGAGTGTAGCCTGAACCATATTAAAATATAATTGGTAAATAACAGGATAAATAAAAATACAATAAAACACAGGTGTTGTTGACTTGTGGTTTTCTAAGTTTCTTTGAGTTTGACACCATTGATGCAGATCAGGAAAGATGTGGAGATTGGCACCTGACTGACTCCCTGAGGAAGAGTCCTGGGTGAGGTTAGCTTGGTAAAGGTGAGGAAGAAGGGGTAGAAAGGAGGCCAGGACCTGGATAAACCATCCCTAGCTATCTGACCAGGCCCAGATTCCCAGGTGTAAGGGAAGGAATGAAGCTACACAAACCTGCCTAGGTCCAAAAAAGCCTGAGTCTTGCTAATTATTGAGGATTCATGTCATCCTTGAGTGTATGTTCATTGATAGGGCAATGGCATGGCACTAAGCTTCCCCCACCTTTGAAAATGGACAGCTAACTTGGCACTAGGTAGAACCATAGAAAAGGTGAAATATTTTTTCCTTCCCTCTCTGCTCCCTTCTCCACAGAGTCAGCCCCGCCCTCCCCATCCTCCCTTGGCAGAGCTGTACAACACAAGGAAGGGCAAAGGGTGGAGCTTATCCTATATAAACTGATGGCAATCCAAGGTGAACTCAAGTCTTCAGCTGGAGGGTTAGAGGGAGCCACCATGAAGATTACAGTTGCCATCTTTTCCCTGCTGCTGGTCTTGGCCCAGTGCAGCCAGTATGGTGAGACCTCTGGGATAAGGGGGAGGGTTACACCAAGATCACACACACACACACACACACACACACACGCACCTTACTGCCAGATCCTCCTTGGAAGACTTGGAGGAATTCCAAGAATCCCCACTAAGCCTCCATCCCACTCAGAAAAAAAAATGTATAGATAGAAACTCTTAAAGGTATAAAACTCTTGAGAAGGGTAATACTTTGAGCCCTCATCATCTCTTCACACCTTTGTATAAGTGGCTTGTTTGGGGGATTTTGGTGGTTTAGGAAGGGACCTGCAGATCATAGATTTAAAACTTGAAAGGACCTCTGAGATCATCTGGCACAACCCCAAGAGAGACGAAAAGACTTGCCAAAAGTCACACTGGCTTTTTCCAGGTTTCTCCCTGATGTCCTCTGACTCCAAATCCAACCCTGTTTCCATTAAAACAGCTGCACTGGGTCAGAGATAATTTCTTCCTGGGGAAAGAGACAGAATGGGAGGTTCTGAGCAGCTGGGGAAGCCTGAGGGTGCTATGCATCTATGGGACTAAAGTTAGCTGAGGGCCACAGGAGAGGTCAACAAAGAGGGCTAACTCAATCATTTTGTCTCAGATTAATCCAGGGCTATGGTGAGGCATGAAGGGCGGGGGGGGGGGGGTATCTATGTCTGTACCTTAGATCTGCCTTTAAGAATGCTTAGATCCCCATCCCCATCTTCCATACTTACCTCCATCAGTTGTTGTTCAGTCATGTCCAACTTTTCATGACTCCATTTAGGGTTTTTCTTGGCAAAGATACTAGAGTTTGCCGTTTCCTTCTCCAGCTTATTTTACAGATGAGAAAACTGAGGCAAATAGGATTAAGTGACTTGCCCAGGGTCACACAGCTAGTAAGTGCCTGAGGCTGGATTTAAACTCATGAAGAGTCTTCCTGATATCAAGCCCAGCATCATGTCCACTGTGCCCCCTAGTTGCCCCAGTCCCTCCTTCAGTGGATTTGATCATAGCAAGGTTCCCCTGGGGACAGCCTTCATTTTAGCTGAAAGCATGGCATAAATGACAAACTAGAAGGGAAAGGAAAGGAAGGAAATTTTTGTTACAGGAGCATAGATTTGGAGTTGGAAGGAATCGGAGAGGCCATTTCATCTCCCACTTCATTGTACAGAAGAGGAAACTGAGGCCCAGAATGGTTAGATGGCTTGCCAAAAGTCATAGAGGTAATAAGTAGTAGAACTAGGATTTGAACTCAGGTCTTCTGATTCCAGAGCTAGAACTTTTTCCACTGACTCTCACCTCACTCTAAGGATCAGGCAATCAACATGCATTTTTTAAGCACTTACTATGGACCAAACATTGTGCTAGATGCTGGACATACAAGCACAGAATTGAATAGTCTCTGCTTTCATTCTAAGTCCCTGCTTACATTCTATTTTCCTCTCTTCTTTCTTAGTGGGGGGCAAGGTAGAAAGCAAAGACAAATATGTACATACTTAAGGATATATAAGGTATGAACAAAATAAGTAACAAGTACAATGCAAAGATATTAAGTGCACAAAAGTAATAAGTGCCAGGATACAGAGATGGAAGGTCAAGAAGACCAGTCTGACTGGGCATTGGGGTGCAAGAAAGGGAAGAGTAGTTGGAAAGAGAGGTTGGGGCCAGCTGATAAAAGACTTTAAAAGTCAAACGGAGGGGCGGCTAGGTGGCACAGTGAATAGAGCACCGGCCCTGGAGTCAGGAGGACCTGAGTTCAAATCCGACCTCAGATACTTGACACAAAAACTAGCTGTGTGACCTTGAGCAAGTCACTTAACCCCAATTGCCCTCCAAAAAGCAAAAACAAAAAAAAAAGTCAAATGGAATTTATAACTGATCTTAAAGGCAATAGGGGCCCACTATTGTTTGTTGAGTAATAAATGCTTATTGACTGAGTAGAAAAGTGGCATGGTAGTTGCTATGCATTAAGAAACTCAATTTATTAGCTTTATGGAGGATGGATTGGAATGGGGAGAGATTTGAAGCCAAGAGAACAATTAGGAAGCCATCACAATAGTCCAAAAAAGAGGTCATGAGTCCTCAATCTAGGTGGCAAATATGTGAATTGAGAAAAGGGGTCAGATGCAAGGGATATTGGGAGTGGAAACAAGATTTAGAAACGAATTGAATGGGGGCAGCCAGGTGGCTCAGTGAGTAAGAACGCTGGCCCCAGTGTCAGAAGACCTGGGATAGGTTCTGGCTTCCGATACTCAGCACCCACACAAAAATAATAATAACTGGCCGTGTAACCTTGAGAAAGTTACTTAACCCCGATTGCTTTAAAAAAAAAAAAAAGAAACTAATTGAATATTTGGGGTGAGTGAGAACAAATCATCAAGGATAATGATGAAGTCACAAATCTAAGTGACTGAAAGAATAGTGCTGCCCTCAACATAAAGAGGAAGTTTGGAAGATTGGGAAGGGGTGGGGGACAGTGAGAGAAAAGTAGAATTCTGGCTTGGAGATGTTAAGTTTGAAATACACCCAGTTTGACATTTCTAGTAGTCAGCCAGAGATCCGTAACAGAAGCTCAAGAGAAATTAGGGTTAGACAGATAGATTTGGGAGTCATCTGCATACACATCAAACCCATGGAAGAGTATAAAGAGAGATGAAAAGAGGGCCAAGGACAAACTCAGTTAGTAAGCACGATAAGGATAATGGACCGGCGAGGGGGACTGAGAAGGAGCAGTCAGAAAGATGAGATGATAACCAAGAGAGAGCCATGTCATACGAATTCAGAGAGGAGAGAATATCCAGAAAAAGAGGATAAATGAGAGAGCGCTAAATGCTCCAGAGAGGGCAAGATAGAGACCAAAGGATCTTGTAACTTAAGACATCACCAGTGACCTTGGAGAGAGAACTTTCAGTTGAGCTGTGAGTCTGCAAGCCAGGTTGACATTCAAATCTTCTGACTCCAATTTCATTTCACTACTGCCTGAAAGGTTTGTGGGTATGTGCAAAAGAGAGGCCTCAGATAATTCAAATGAAAAGGAATCTCTGGGTAAAGGATCATAGCTCTATGAGTAGGATTGAGGAGTCATAGACATATGAAAGACCTCCTATGGCCCCGACCCTCTGACCACTTCTAAGGATGGGTTTACAGTCACATCCTAACCATGGATGCTTCCTGTTTGTGTTTCTAGCTGAAGGCTGCCTTGGATTTTATGTCACTTTTGGTATCCTAGTCCTGAGGAATCCTGAACTGCTAGAAACGGACCTCATGAAATACCATCCTACTGAAACCGAGATTGAAGCCTTCAAAAAGATACAGGATTGTTATGCAGAACACCCCTTTAAATCAACGATCACAGATGTAGTCTTCCTGGTAAGAAAAGCTCCCTTTCTTCCCCTCAACTCCAAGTGGCCAGACTTCCTTCAGTGCTACACTCCCACCCTTGACACAAGTGACAGACGTCACATGTGCACGTGTACACACAGCAAGCACCAATGACATACATAGGGCATGTGTCTTATAAGGAAGTATAGGATTTGCCTCAAATAGTGACAACAGAAAGCAGAGACAATAGGGATCAAGGGAATCAGCCATGGCCCCTCCCACAGACCTCCTGGGTTCATTAGCCTCTTCTTTCCTCCTTGACACTATCCATCCCAGCCGGCCAATCCTCCACCCCCTCACCCTGAGATCCCTGGGATTCATCCCAGCAATGACCCTGGAACCCTAGAAAAAAGGAAGAAATTAAAGGCCAGCAGCCACAGTTGGGGTTGAGAGGAGGGGCATTGGGGAGGCCAGACTCCAGACCAATCACCAAATATGTGATTACAAGGAAATTCCACCAAAAAAGAGAATCCCAGGAACCTTATCCCTACCCACCATCAACCCTGTCATGTAAAGCTTCACCCTCCCCCATAAACAAGATCTTGACCCAGAAGCCCTCTTCTCCCCACCCCCCCCCAATCCAGATGATAAAGGCTAAGTCCTATTCCCCCCCGACACACTCCAGCCTGCAGCCCAGAAGGACAGAACATTTCTCACAGGGTTTGGGTTTAGGGGATAAGCCAAAAGTGGGGCATAAGACCTTTCTCAAAGTCCTTCCTTAACTCTGGTTTACACCACATCCTTTCTCCCCAGACGGGCCTCAGCCTAAGCCGTGAATGCTTGAAGAGTGGAATATAAATGACTCAGCATGAATAACCAATCCCTGGATTTCCTCTGGACAACATCTCAGTTACTGCCAATTCTGCTCACCTCTGGGCCCAGCTCAGCTCCTGTAGAGACCCTAGGCCCTGAGACCCTACCCAGCGGGGATAATCATAGACCCTGATGATTCTAATAAAGCAAATGCACCTCAAATCTATTTGTGACTGTGTAATGAGTTACTGAGTATATGATGTATGTGCCACTGCATGACTAGGGAAAGGTTTGGGAAATACTGAAACTGGAGTTCAAGCCCCAGATTAGAGTACAGGTCCTAACTTTTCCCCTTACTGATTGTATGACCTTAACTAAATTGTTCTCATCCTCAATTTCTCCCATCTGAAAAAAAAAAGGGGGGGGGGGCTTAATTAATTAGATGATCTCTAAGGCTTTCCCCAGTTTCTAAAATTCTGTGATTATGCATCTGTTGTAATTGTGTGTTACTGTGTAATTGTGCCTGACTATAATTGTGTGTCATTTTGTATGACTGTAATTATGGCATATTACTGGGTATACTGCATCACACACTGTGCAGCTTTCTAGGTGTTACTGTGTACAATTGTATATCACCTAGATATGGGACTCAAAGTGGCTTGGAATGTCATTATGAGTCACCTTATGCTCATCATCCCACCCCATTTTGTGAGAACAAACTAGGCTCTTATATATGCCAGACCTACCCTTCATCTCTTTCCTACCATCTAACTCCTCCCCAGCAAGACAATTCTGAGCGGCACATGCTGTAGTTGTAGCCTCCGGAGGGGGCCAAGGCTCTTTCCCTCCTGATGTAGGCGCGAAGCTGGCCTGAACCCTTTCCAGAGAGTAACACAGGGACCTAAAACACAAAACCCAACTCCAGGTTCATGTCCTTCTCAGACTCCATTTTCAGGCCTAGAGACCTAATCTAGGTCCCAACCCAGTCCATCAGTTTTCTCTCTCAAGTTCCATTTCCCCTGAATCTCCCTCCTTATCCCAGCTCCTTCCCTAGTTCTCCCCAGACCTCTTTTTTAGAGTCTTTCTTACCTCTCTATCTCTCCTTCTCCCTCATGCCTCCCTGTCTATCTCCCCCTCTGTCTATGTGCCTGTGTCCCCACTTTTTTACTATCTCTCTTTCTCCCCTTTATCTACAGCTCCTTCAAATCTCCCTCCATCTTTCACTTCCCTCATTCCTCCAATCCCAAGAAGATCTTGCCTACAGAACAACCTTCCCCCACACCCAATCACCCAGCTCCTTGACCCCACTAGAGCTTCAGGGCTAACCTGGTTCCTCCAGACAATGACAGCTCCCTTCCAAATGCTTGTCCTCTCTAAGTCAACATCATAGTGATCTATTCTGTCTCAGCTCTTGCTCCCTTTTTCAACCATTGGGTACTTGCTCATCTTTTCTATAAGGGTATAATGGGACCTGGTCATGAAAGCTTCAGTTTAAACCACCCTCAATCTATCCATCTCTAAAACCCATTAGCACTCATAGTCCCAATGAGTGAGAAGTCACAGACACCAAACAAACAACCCAGAGGGAGATAGATAGATCCGCAGATGGCTCAACCCTCGCCAGAGACAATGGGGACCAATAATCCAAATAAAATCTCTTTTTTTACATTTTAGAAAAAGGGATTTACTGAGAAGTTGCAGCAAGAACAATCAGTACAAAGCATTCCTCCGAAATCAAGGGTGCAACACCCCCTTGCAGCAAGAGGTAGCTGGAGGAGAATGGTCTCCAAATTGAAGTACAGTGGCAGTAAGGCACAGGGGCAGAGAACACATAAGGCTAAAAGGAACCTCCTGATTCTTGGCCCAGCAAGTCCTTTGTTCCATTTGTGGAATCTTCATGAAGTTGACTGGTAATACAATGCAGGGCATTGCATCTGTACTCAGTGAGCAACTTGGCTGGGCCTGTCTCTGGTGGGGTGCTAGGTCTCAGCTGGCTGGGTCAATATGCTGCTGGCCATGTCAGTTGGATTGCTTGGATGTAGGTCTGCCTCCTCTCTTTGCTTGCCCTCTGCTGGGGTAGGCTAATCATCTGCCACCCTACAATGTCTCTGGATCTTGCAGTTCTCCTAAAATTTCTGCCTGCGCACATCAATCTTAAGGATGTTGCTCAGGTGTCTCCTAACTCTGGTGGCTATTGCCACTGCTTTTGATGGACTCTAATATTGACTCTGGTTGCCAGTGGAACCTTTGGTTATAATAGATTTTATTAGCTTGTCCCCCACTTATAGAAACCTAGAAGCAAAATTATGGACTCACAGTCTAGTTGGTCTAAAATGCTGGCCCCAAATTTATTAAGCAAATACTATCATAGGGACAAGGGTGCAGGTGAAGTGATCCCTAGGGCATAGAAATGATAGGAAGACATAGGTGATCTGCCTACAAATAAGCCAATCCAGTCACCAAGGGGCTTATGAGCTTCTAAATCCTCTGACAAGGGCCATACTATGGCCAATAAGGTCTCCACATCTACCCTTCACATCTACTGAGACTATAACTTTCCATGGGATTAAATTTTCATCCAGTAATTTGGAAGATATGTTGTTTGTAAAAGGATCTGGATTTATGAAACCTCTGGGTGACTTTGGCCAAGAGCAGATGAAAGTTACATAATTAATATTTTGGGTTCCTATATTACATTTGTTTGTGATGCTTTCTTGGGTAGGACTGCCAGGTCTTTGGATTTCCATCAAGTCTTGCTAAGTCGGGGAGGGGGGAGGGAGTTTGTCAGTTGGACAGTAAAGTTTTTGGTGTATCTCTTAGCTACCGGTTTTTAGTTAGGAGTAGGTTCTTTGGTGTGAATAAAATATTCTCCGCTTCTTACACTGCAAAAGGTAAACAGGGGAATTGGAGGACTCTCTGTTACTCTCCTCATCATCACCTCCTGCCTAGATGCAGTCAGAATGAGGAACAGCACTGACAAGGGTCAGAGCAAACTTAGATGCTCCAAATGGCCCTTTTCAATGATGGATAAAATCTCTCGAGTGCAGATGAGCCAAGTACATTATGACTCTATCTTCCCTTGGTTAGAGATTGCTAGGAAACTTTCCCTGATCTTAGTCAGTCTGGCACTATGAGGCTATGAAGAAAATCTGGGTGAAGAAGCTGTTCTCTTTGACTTAGAGAATCTGAGCTAGGATGGTACTCTTCTGCCCTCAGAGAAGCAGATAGAAGTCAGGGTTAATAGTAAGGTAGAGGAGAAGAGAGATCCAAAGGGAGAGAGCAGCAAGGAGAGAGAAATTCTAAGTGACTGGGAAGAGTTCTGCTATGGGAGGGACTAGGCTAAGTCTACAGTAGAAACTGGGGATTTCGTTTTCCTGAGACGTGCCTTCTCCAGGGGCCAAAGAAAGGAAGGGAGTCAATGAGACATGCAGAGAAAGCTAGAAAAAGATAGTCACATGGAGAGGCAGCAGCAAAATAGGCTGCCCACATAGGGACCAACATTTTTGTGGGTGAGGCTTGTGGAGTAATCTAAAGAGACAGGCAGAAGGAAATCTTGAAAAACAAAAAAATAGAGATTGTCATTTTAAGTATGTGTCAGCAATGTGGAAGACAGGGAGTGAGAAATTCAATGAGATTGTCATAGCAGAAATTGAGACAATGTGAATGTAGTGTGATGAAGGCTGGAAGTATTTGGAGAAGAATCCTGAAAACCAATATGAGGAGACAGACCACGGAAGTGAGCGAGGCCTTAGGTTGCTGAGGGGCTTTGTTTTGCTGGGCTGAGTGGATGACTGAATAGAGACCTCTAGAAACAAGGGTGGATATGTTGTGATGTTTCTGAGTGGCACAAATGTGGGTGTTGTCTTGCTTCTCTTACTTTGACACTCCTAAGATTGAGTTTGTATCGAACACACGAGTGAGTGTGGGAGCTGCTGTGTAATTGTTTAGTTGATCAAGACAGAGATGACATGGGTCTCTTCCTGAGGCTGTAGACTTGAAGAATAACTCCTGGTTCTTATGTGGGGGTACTCAAAGTCCTCACAGAGTGTCTGCCTGCCTGATATTTCATAAAATGACACAGGGTAAAACATACATATGCAAAGTCGTGTATGTTAGAGGACACACTATCACACAGATGACTCCAGGTGACCCAGACAGTCACACAGAACACTTCTAATAGAATCACAAATGTAGTGACACAACTACACACACAATGATATATCTCCAGGGTGTCACACAGCTATGCAGTGAATGACAGACACTATCACCTGGTGACAGAACTAGATGCACAATGCCATACACAGTGACATACAATCAGACAGTGAGAGATACACACAGAGACACAAACTGAGTTGTTTTTCCTTTATTGAAGAAGCCACATGAAAAGTGGTCAGCAGTGGAATGTCTTGAACTCCAATCTGTAGCAGCCAGGGATGGTTATGGGATCATCAGTCAGGGATGATTAGGGAGACAGAGCATAAAATTTCAAGTAGCCCAGCTTCCATTATCCTATAGATGGCTCAAGTTTTATGCTTTCTGGAGTTGCACTGATTTTTGGTCCACAAAAGAGAAGAAAGGGCATGGTATCCAAGTTCCTTTGTCATGGTCAGTGCCCCTTTTACTCTCAGGTCTCTACCCATTTGTCCTGTTTAACTGAGCATTACAGCTACCTTGCCTTGACCAAGAATTGGGGAAAGGAGGCACAAGAATGTTCAGGTCTCTGAGAGACCTTTCTTTCTTTTTTTCCCTTTTCTCTTAGGCCTTAATGCTCTTAGAAGCAGTGTGTGTGTGTGTGTGTGTGTGTGTGTGTGTGTGTGTGTGTGTGTG
>NW_027185754.1:20961934-20996609 GCF_028583685.1 Petaurus breviceps papuanus | reverse complement strand
TGTGTGTGTGTGTGTGTGTGTGTGTGTGTGTGTGTGTGTGTGTGTGTACCTGAGTAAGAGAGAAAGGGTGGAGTGTTTCTGTGGGTCTGAGGGCCTCCAGCTAGGTGTCAGGGAGGCTTGAGTTGGTAGATAGTAGGGAGAAGCCAGAATGTGGGCTCAAGTTAAAATGCCACCAGACACAGACAGAATGACACTGGAATGTTATTCTGTACTCACTGTGCCAGTCTAATATCTACAGAGAAATTATACATGCTTGCACACATACACATACACATACACATACACACACAGAGTCTGGGGTACTCTACACACCATAAAGAATGTGTTCACAGTTTATGCTTCCAAAGTGACTTTAGTACAAGATTTGTAGAGCATTTTTTAAAAATCAAATTAACCAATGGTTTGTCTATTTTATTGTTTTTTCCCATAAAACTAACTCCTAGTTTTGTTTATTAGTTTAAAAGTTTTCTTATTTTCAATTTTATTTAGCTCTACTTTAATTTTCAGGGTTTCCAATTTGGTGTTTAATTGTGGATTTTTAATGTGTTCTTTTTCTAGTTTTTCTTTAAGTTGTATACCCAATTTATTGATCTGCTTTTTCTCTATTTATTGATTTCAGCATTGAGATATATTAAATTCCCCTTAATATCACTTTTGGTATGTTGTCTCATTGCTATTATTCTCCTTAATAAAATTGATTGTTGGGGTGGTTAGGTGGCACAGTGAATAGAGCACCAGCCCTGTAGTCAGGAGGATCTGAGTTCAAATCCAGCCTCAGACATTTCACACACACACACACACACACACACACACAACTAGCCATGTGACCTTGGGCAAGTCACTTAATCCCAACTGCCCTACTTTCCCCCCTTCAAAAAGGAAAAAAATTTAAAAATAAAATAAAATTGATTGTTTCTATGATTTGTTTTTTTTTTTTAAGCAATCGGGGTTAAGTAACTTGCTCAAGGTTACACGGCCAGGTGTTTCTGGGTGGGTGCTAAGTGTCTGAGCCTGGGATTCGATCTCCAGGTCGTTCTGACACTGGAGCCAGTGCTCTTACTCGCTGTGCTACCTGGCCGCCCCATGATTTGTTTTTTTGACCTATTTATTCTTTAGGATTAGATAATTTAGTTTCAAATTAATTTTTAATCTACCTTTCTACTGTCCTTTATTGAATATATTTTATTGCATTATGATTTGAAAAGGATGCATTTAATATTTCTGCTTTTTTGCATTTGATTGTGAAGTTTTTATGCCCCAATACATGGTCAGTTTTTGTGTAGGTGCCATATATTGCTGAGAAAAGATTTATTCCTTTCTATTCCCATTCAATTTTCTCTAGGGGTCTATCAACAATGTCAGCACAACAGCTCTGTAGACCTTCAGTCTGATAGTAACTTTAATACTTCTCCTCTCCCATACTTACCTTCAAAGCCTCCCAACACTGAGCTAGCTCTGGCAATGAATCCCTGGAGAGTACACTAGCAAGGCAAGTGAACTTATCCACAACATTCAAAGCTTCTCCATTTGCTGTAACTGATGGTTTCACATGTGGAGGGTGTGGTGGTGGCTGATGGAGCACCTATGTTTTCTTGGTGTTAATTGTTAGGCCAAAATTGAAACAAGCAGCAGAGAATTGATCCATACTTTGTTGCATCTCAACTTCAGAGGATGCACTGAGTGCACAAGCATGTGCAAACAGAAAATCATGCACCAACACTCCCTCAGAGCCATTGTGCTTCCTTAATTGTTGTATGCCTGTGAAACCTGGACAGTCTACCAGAACCATACCAGGAAACTGAATCATTTCCATTTGAATTGTCTTACGAAGATTCTGAAGATCACCTGGCAGGATAAGGTACTAGCCACTGAGATTCTTACTTAAACTAAACTGCCAAGTATTCAAACTCTGCTTCAGAGAACACAACTCCAATGGACTGGGCACATTATTCAAATGCAAAATGTATGCTTGCCAAAAAGATGTTTCATGGAAAATTCACACAGGGTAAGTATTCACATGGTGGTCAGAAGAAGTGATACAAGGACACTCTCAAGGTCTTTCTCAAGAACTTTGGAATTGATTGTGTGACATGGAAGACACTTGCACAGGACCGCTCAGCCTGGCATGCCCTCATCAGAAAAGGAGCTGTGCTCTATGAGAAAAGCAGAATTGAAACAGCTCAAAGGAAATGCAAGATGCACAAATTTGGAGAATCCATCCAAAATGTTCACATGGACTATTTATGCCTGACCTGTGATAGAGCATTCCGAGCTTGTAATGGCCTGTTTAGCCATGGTTGGAGACATTGAAACTTGACTTTAGAATAGTGATGTCATTTTTGTCCTCTTCAAGAACAAAGGACAACAACCAACTAACCAAGAGGTCTATCATATCTAACCTTTCTAAAGTTCTATTCCCCTCAACTTCTTTATTGCTTATTTTTTGGTTAGATTTGTCTAGTTCTGAGAGTGGAAAGTTGAGGTCCCTCATTAGTATAGTTTTACTGCCTATTTTCCCCTGTAACTAATTTAACTTCTCCTCTAAAAAAATTGGAAGCAATACTATTTGGTGCATTACTTCATTGTTTATGGTACCTTTTAGCAAGAAGTAGTTTCCTTCCTTGTCTCTCTTAATTAGATCTATTTTTTTTTTTGCTTTGTCTGAGGTCATGATTGCTAAACCTGCTTTCTTTTTTAAACTTCAATTGAAGTATAATAGATTCTGTTCCAGTCCCTTACTTTTACTTGGCCTTGCAGTTATGTTCAGACCCTGGACTCTATCCTATCCCATAGCTTTATCTGAATGATTGGTCCCCTGTTCTTAGCCAAGGATAAACCCTGCAATGCCTTAGAGGTTGAGGAAATAGGGATATAGGGAAGGCAGGAGGTGGAGACCAAGGGAGCATATAAACCCATAAGAGGCCTTGTCCACCCAGTGGCTCACACACTAAGACTCAGCAATGAAGGGGACCCTTACACTGGCCATTCTGCTGACTATGACTCTGAACAGCCCCTTGGGTGAGATGAGGGGTTTGGGGATGGGGATAGGGAGGGGTTCTTACCTAAATTTACTGCCCTCCCCCTACTATCCCCTTAGAACCTCCATCATCATAATTTCCCTAGACCCATTGAACCTTCAGAGAAAATTTACAATATTCCAACTCTTCGACTTTTCAAGTAAAGTGTATCTATATCTTCCAATATTTCACAATCAGTTCAAGCCTGTTTGCCAATACATAAAGCCTTGACAGAACTCTCCCTGGAGAATGACAGGCTTCTCAAGAAGACCCTCATATCTTACCAGGTCAATAATAAAACTTTGGAAAGTTTACAGTGTACACAAATGCTACAAGACAACCACACGGCAAGAAAAGTTAGCAAACACGGCTCTTCTAGTGAGAACACGCCTCCTTGTTTGTGTATTTGGTGGGGGCAGTTTGTAATTCTCTGTGGATATGGGACTGGCACAGTGAGCATCTCATCACAGCAGTTTCATTCTGTCTATGTCTTGGTATTCTTTCCCCTAGAGTTCAAGCTGTGGCTTCTCCCCAGTCCAGACCAATACAAGCTTCCCTTACACAAAGCTGTAGGTCTTCAAACCTACAGACACAGCCCATCTTCTTCACCTTACACCTCTACACAGGCACACTGCCTCTAAGGTCAGTAAGCCCACAGAGGAAAAAAAACAGCAAAGAAAGGGGGGCTTCTCGGAGAACTGAACAGATTCTTGTTTCCTTTCCCCATCCTTTGGTCAAAGCAATTGACCTGCTCAGGAGACATATTTACAAGAACCTGAGAATGAGAGAGGCACTGACCACAACAAGGAAACCTGGAACCATGCCCTCTCTTCTGTTTCTCAGGCCTAAATCCTTGTGACTCCAGAATGTATAAAAGAAGTGCTGTCTGTAGGATAATGGAAGCCGGGCTCCACCAGGTCATAAGTCCTGCTTCTCCCAATCATCTCTGATTTATCATCCTATCCCCATACCCACTTGCTACAGACTGGAACGTGGAGTTTAGGACACTCCACTGCTGACCATGATCACATTATTTGAATAAAGGAAAAGCAACTCAGCTCATGCCTCTGTGTGTATCACTCATTGTACGGTTGTATGTTACTGCGTGTGGAATTGTATGTATCACCAACATGATGGCTCTGTCACTGAGGTACTGTGTGTGTCACTCACTGTAATATGTGTCATCTATCATTTTATATGTAGCTGTTTCACTCCAATTGTGGTTTTCCAATTGAGTAGTCTGTGTGACTGCCCAGGTCCCTGTGTGTCATCATGTGACAGCATGTACCCAACACGTGTGACTGGATGTTTGCCTGACATCCTTTGTCATTTTGTGAAACACCAGACACGTAGGCTGGCATTTTATGAGAACTCATAAGGGTCCTGCCATCAGAGGGCCTACACCCAAAGACTGAGAGTCAATCTTCAAGTCTGCAGCTTCAGGAAGAGACCCATGCATGTCCTCTCCTGCCTGACCTAACTAGCAGATAGGTACCAATTGCCACACCCGCTCCTCTATTCCACCCAGACTCATTCTTGGAGGTGATAAAGGAAGAGAGTCAAGAGAGCATCCAGCTTAGAGATATCTCAAAATATACCACCTAGTTCCCAGAGATCTCTGCCCAGTCATTAGCTCAGCCCAGCCAAAGCTAATCCTTCCACAGTCTAAGTCCTTACTCCCAAGATCTTCTCCTTCTCCTGGTTCTTGGGATTCTCCCCCATATCCCTTCATCCTTCACCTCTTATTGTCTCAGTGACGTTACCGATGACTATTACCCTGAGTTCTTCACTCCCTGCCCTCCCATTCCCTAACTCACACTAAATCTCAACAATTATATTGTTGGGCCTTTCCGGATTTCTTTCTGTTTCTTGTCTCTTTGGATTACTCTGCAGGTATACACACATACATACATGCATAGACACATCATACATACACACGCAATCTCACAAATAGGTTGTTCCTTCTGTGAGTAGCCCATTTTGTTACTCTCTTTGTGTGACTATCTCTTCCTATCTCTGCGTTCTTACCTCACTTGTTCTCTCTCCTTCTTTGATCCCTGGAAGAGGCATATATTCCTCTCTGTTTCCCCATGACCTACAATGTCTCTGGCATTGAAAGTAGGACAAAGAGAGCAAGACATCAATGCTAGGGACCAGAAAGTTTAAAACGTCAGAACAGAGATGAGGACTACTCAGAGACTCAGACTTACTCGGCTGGAGGGGGCCTGCACATTCACACAGTCTTCCTATCCTGTTCCAACCCCCCTGAGAACCACAGGGCTCCATAGACAGTAGCAGATGGAGGCAGCTGTAGAGGGACAGAGAGGTCCTTGGCCAATCTAGGTACTATAGGAAAGGAAGCCAGCAACATTGGAGCCATATCAGTGGAAAGGTGAAGGAGATCCTAGAGCAAGCCTTCTGAATTCAGAGGAGGAATTCCTGCATTGGGCATTTGATAGGAGACAGAAAGAACTGAAGCCAAAGACAGCAAGGAACAAAGTGATGATGTTCATTCATTCATATAGTAAATGTTCATTAACTGCCTACTATGCTCCAGCCACTGTGCTAAGTGCTGGGGATACAAAAAGAGAGAAAAGACAATCCCTGCTCTCAAGGAGAGTATAATCTAATGGGGGGGGGGGGAAGTGCAAACAAATATGTAAAATGCAAGATAAATGAGAAAAATAGTAAATACTTGCTGTTATTGTTGTTCAATCCTGTGTGAACCTTTGTGACCCCAAAAGATACTGGGGCAGTTTGCTATTTCCTTTTCTTGTTCATTTTACAGATGAGGAAACTGAGGCAAACAAGGTTAAGTGGTCACACAAGGTTAAGTGGCCAAAAGTCACACAGCTACGGTAGTAAGTGTCTGAGGCCAGATTTGAACTCATGAAGATGAGTCTTCCTGACTCCAGGCTTGGCAATCAACCTATTGCTCCCCCCTAGCTGTCCTGGGAAATAATTGGAAGAAGGAAAGCACTGGAATTAAGATGGCTTGGGGAAGGCTTCCTCTAGAGATTAAGATTTTAGGTGGGAGTTAAAGGAAACCAGGGAGGTCTGTAGTTGTAGCAGAGGAGAAAGAGCAATCCAAGCATGGGAGTCATCTAGGGAAAAGGCCTGGAGTTAAGAGATGGCATGTCTTGTCTGCAGAAGATCCAAGAGGCTCATGTCACTGGACTGAAGAATATGTTTTGGAGAGCAAGGTCTAAGAAGACTGGAAAGGTAGGAGGGGGCTAGATTAGGAAGGGTTCTGAATGAAAAATAGGATATTTTGTATTTGGTCTTGGAGTTTACTGAGTGGGGGATTGGGGGGGGGGAACATGATCAAGTCTAAGTTTGAGGAAAATCACTTGAGTGGCTGACTGGAGACTGGATTGGAGTGGGGAGAGACTTGAGGAAGGCACATGCACCACCAGGCCGCTGCAATAATCCATGCACATGGTGACGGGGGCTTGCACTAGTGTGGTAGCAATGTCAGAGGAGAGAAGGGGCCATATTTGAGAGCAGTTGCCAAGGTGAGATTGACAGACCTCAGCAAAGATTGGGAATGGGGATGAGAAAGTGAGGAATCCAGATTGACTCCTATACTATGAGTCTGAAGGAAGAGAAAAATGATGTTGCCCTCGACAGTAAGAGGGCAGGTAGGAGGAAAAGAGGGTTTAGGAGATAATATAATAAGTTCTGTTTCTGTATATGGAGTTTAAGATGTCTACTGACATCCAGTTCAAGATGTCTGAAAGGCAGCTGGAGATGTGAGATTGGAGGTCAGTAGAGAAACTGGGGCAGGAAAGGTAAGTCTGAGAATCATCAGCATAGATATGGTCATTCTATCTAAAGAAATTGAAGAGATCACCAAGTGGAGTAGTGTAGAGGAAGAAGAGGACTCAGGACAGAACCCTGAGGGACACCTACAATCAGAGGACCTGATCTGGAGGAGGATCCAACAAAGGAGACAGAGAAGAAGACAGACAGGTAGGAAGAGAACCAGGAGAGCATAGTGTCCCAAAAACCTAAAGAGAAGAGAAGGGAGTGATCAACAATGTCAAAGGCTGCAGAGAAGTCAAAGAGAATGAGGGCTGAGAAAAGGCCATTAGATTGGATAACTAAGAAATCATTAGTAACTTTGGAGAGCAGTTTTGTTGGAATGATAAAGTCAGAAGCCAGATTGTAAAGGGTTTAGAAGAGAGTGAGAAGAAAAAATATGGAGACACCTAGTATAGATGGCCTTCTCAAGGATTTTAGCTACAAAGGATAGTAGAGATAGAAGGTGAAAGTCAGCAGGAATGGAAGGATCAGGTGAAGGGTTTTTCAGGATAAAGGAGACATTCATATGCTTACAGGCAGTAGGGAATGAACCAGTAGAGGAGAGATTAAAAAGAAGTGTTAAGAGTGAGATGACAGAGGGGGCAACATGTTAGAAGAGATAGCATGGAGTGGGATCAGTTGAACAGGTAGAGAGGCTGAGCTTGGGGAGGAGTAAGATTCTCTACACATGCTGTGAGACAGAGACACAAGAGGAAAAAGTGACAGAAGGAGCCTGAGTGATAGGAGATGAGGAAGATGGGAGAAGAGGGAGCTGCCAGCAAATGGCATCAAATTTTCTGTAAAAAGTGAGGCAAAGATCTCCGTTGAGAAAATGAGGTGGGGGAAGAGGGAGATATGGCTGCTTTGAGGAGAGAGGAAAAGGTTTGAATGAGCCCCTGTGGAAAGTCAGATACTGAGTTGAAAAGTAAGGTATAGTAGGATTGCCTAGTGGCAGTGAGGGACCAGTTAAGGTTATGTAACATAAGATTGTAGTGGGTCCAGTCAGAACAGTCACATGCTTTTCTCCACCTTTGTCCAGCTGCCCATGTTTAGGCATGAAGGTGATAAATGGTGGGAGTCATCCAAGGGTGAGCCTGGGCTGAGCATAATTGGTGATATGATAAGGGGGTAAGCAATTAAAGAGAGGAGAACAGTGTAGAACCTAATTGGTTCACCAAGAAGTCAAGTTGAGGATAAGGGGAAAGAGTGGCTAGTGGAGGTGAGATGGTCTGTGAGAGAAACGAGGGGTCAAGGAATTGGAAAGGGTAGCCAGGGAGGCCGTGTAAACAGAGCAAAACCAAATTTCAGTAAGAAGTAGTAGGCACGGGCTCAGACACTCAGCACCACACCCAGAAACACCTGGCCTTGTAACCTTGAGCAAGTTACTTAACCCCGATTACTTAAAAAAAAAAAAAAAGTAGTAGGCAGAAGGAGTGGGAGAGGAATAGATCTGAAATGAAGAGAAGTGTGTTGCCTATGAAGGAGGCATGCCAGAAGGCTCAGCAGAAAAGCCAGGTGGAGACATGATGAAACTTTGTGGTGGGAGAGTTGAGAGGATGGGAATGAGGAATCTGGTGGTAGAGGGTGTGGCATGGAGTGTGTATGAGTCCCTGGGATGTGAAGGGCATCATCAGATGAATGATGAATGATCATCATTCAGTGCAGGGCACCCCAAATTACAAGTATAACAGAAAACAGGGGCTTGCGGTCAAAAGGAGGGTCATTGTTCTGTGGATTCGGGGTTCTCTACATCACTTTTGGGAGACAGGGATGGCAGCAAGAGGTAGATGTTTTGTGTTGGTACAGGTGGAAACGATTAATTTGGGGGCAGATAGAAGATGCCTGTCCTCTCCTTAGGCAGCTTTTCTTCAGGAAATACACTGTACCAAACAGAGATGGAAGGCTCAGGGCTCTTACTGTCCACCATGGTCTAAGGTCTTCTCACCTGAGGAGGCTGGCTGTGAGGCAACAGCAGAAAGCAATAGGCTCCCTGCACAGATGGGAGATGTTCAGCCTGATGCCCAGCAATCTTTCTTCAGGAGACACGCTGTACCCTAGATGTGGAAGAGCAACCTCTGATCTTGCTATTCACTGTGTGAGCAGACAACATGGCCAGGGAATGGCATCAACTCTATCAACCTTGAATGCCTTCCCAACCCAAGCTCCCAGTCTCCATATAGAACACATTTGGTCAGCTGGGCAGGATATGTGAGAATTTCGGTCTTCAGATGTCTCCCAAGTCTACTGGGGCCCCAATTCCATTTGGATGGTACTTTTAAGCCCTTAGGTGACCAGGAAGCTGCCTTCCAAGGAGGCAGACACCAATCTTGTTTCTGAGATCATTTTGTCACCTTTAGGAAAAACTAAGCCCTGTTGAAGGGGGTGTGGAGAACCTGGTAGATATTGGTCCCATCACAACTGACTACAAAAAATAAGTTTAACCAGTGGCAGATGGAGGAGGTAAAGTTAAACAGAAGTTAATCTGAAAACAATCTGGGGGCATTAGTGGAATGTGATTTAAGAAAAACGTTGGTAAGTCTGCAAGTATTTAGAGGAGGACAATCAAGATGGTGAAAGGCCTTGAGTCTGTACAGCAACAACGTTAAATGCAGACTGGGCTGAGCCCAACACGCTGCCACTAATGAAGGCATGACCTACAGTGCGCACTGACATAGGATGCCGGAGCTTCCTGGCTCAATCAGTTAGACCTGGATACTTGTGCAGTTGCCTCCTAGTCCTGCTCCCACTTGCCCAACCAGCTCACACCACTCCCAGGCATTTGGCTCCTCGTGCTCTCTCTGTACAGCCTGATGCTGTGAGGAAGGCACAGGGAGTCATGGGATCCATGATCAAATCCTGGCTTTGCCACTTACCCACTGTGTGACCACATGTAGGTGTTTGCAGCCTATCCAAACTCCTTGTCACTTGAAAACCCCTCTTTACCATTACTGGCTGAGTTCAGACAATCCTGGGATTGTATTTGGAAGGAACCTCCATCCTCAGCAGCCATCAACCCATACTAGACAAGAATTCCTAGTGTAACATACCTAACAAGTGTTCATCCTGACTCTGCTTGAAAACCTCCAATGAGTGGGAATTCACTGCCATGCAAAGCTGCCTGTTGCCCTTTGGGGCACCTGTCATGGTTAGCAAGTTTTTCCTGACGTCAAATCTCAATTCATCTTTTTGCAGCCATTTGCTCCTGATTCTGCCCTCTGGGGCCAAAATAAGCAAATCTGTTCTGTCCTCCTTATGACAGCCCTTCAAACAAAAAGCTATCATACCTTTGCCTGACTTTTCTTTTATCCAGGTGAAACATTCCCAATTCTTCCAACTGAGCTTCTGATAATATGGAATCAAGGCCTTTCACCATCTTGATTGTCCTCCTCTAAATACTTTCAGACTTATCAATGTTTTTCTTAAATCACATTCCACTAATGCCCCCAGATTGTTTTCAGACTAACTTCTGTTTAACTTTACCTCCTCCATCTGCCACTGGTTAAGCTTATTTTTTGTAGTCAGTTGTGATGGGACCAATATCTACCAGTGGCTCCTGGATCAAATATAAAATTTTCTGTTTGGAATTCAAAGTAACACCTTACTCCTAGACAAATACCCTTCAGTCTGGTAACACTGGCCTCCTGGCTGTTCCACAAACAAGACACTCTGTATCTTGGTTCCTTACTCCTCAACTCTGACAACTGACTTCCCTGGCTTTAAGTCCCTGCTAAAATCTCCTCTTTTACTGGAAGCCTTCTCCAAATCCTCTTAATTCTAGGGCCTTCTCTTTGTATTTATTTTGTCTTTATCCTGTTTATAGCTTGTTTTACATATATTTGTTTGCTTGTTGCCTCCCCCATTAGACTGGAAGCTTCTTGAGGGCAGGGACTGACTTTTGCCTCTTTTTGTATCCCCAGTGCTTAGTACAGTGTGCCTGGCATACAGTAGGCGTTTGATAAATACTTATTTTTTTTATTATTATTTTTGAGCAATCGGGGTTAAGTAACTTGCTCAAGGTTACACGGCCAGTTATTTCTGGGTGTGGTGCTGAGTGTCTGAGCCCTGGAGATCGAATCCCAACACTGGAGCCGGTGCTCTTACTCGCTGAGCCACTTGGCCGCCCCTAAGCAATTGGGGGTTAAGTAACTTGCTCAAGGTTACACGGCCAGGTGTTTCTGGGTGGGTGCTAAGTGTCTGAGCCCGGGATTCGATCTCCAGGTCTTCTCAACACTGGAGCCGGTGCTCTTACTTGCTGTGCTACCTGGACGCCCCGATAAATACTTATTGATTAGTTGATACAAAGTAACCCAAATGTTTTAATAAGATAACGTTCACTTGGTTGCGTGGGTCATTCATAGTTATTTTGCTATATTCTGCACGCTTCATTTTTATATTAAATTTTTGTGTGTGCCTGTGATGAATGGGGATTCTCCAAAGTGCAAAGCTCCCCAGAGGCTGGGGCCGAGACAAGGCGTGCCTTGTGTGAGAACAGCACTGCCGGGAGCACGCCTTGTCAAACATTGTATCTCTCTCAAGTGTAAGAGCACTCTGTACACACCAAGCAACTGTTTGGTCAATACTTGTCCAACTGAGTTCCCTTTGTTTTCTCTGTGACATGTGTGGGTACAGATTGTGTGTGTCATGAATGTGTGCCTCTTGGCAGGAGTTAGAACTCTGGCCATGAGCATGGTGCATCTCAGTGTAACTGTGCTAGTGGGTATGTTCCCTGCTTAGTCCTAGGGGTGACCTCACAGGCGTCCTTTCGTCAGTGAAACTTCCTTTTTAAACTTGTGGCTCCAGGCAGGTGCGGCAGAGGAATGCTCCTGCATCATTTCCGTGGGTTGTAGCGCCACCTTGTGGTGATGGAGCAGAAGGTCAGAGATTTGTATGAAGTAACTGGCTGTAGCTATTCAGGTTGGGCTGGATCAATGATATAGATGGGAACTTAGAGGGCTGAGCATCTACCAACACACACATACGTGTGTGTGTGTGTGTGCATGCTTGCAGTGAATGAGTAATAAATGTCCTTAAGAGGCAGGAGATTGCTGAAAGAGGCAGCAAATGCATAATATACAATTCCATTGAAAAATATTTATTTAGCATCCACCAGATGGCAGCTAGGTGACACTATCTAGTGGATAGAGTGCCAGGCCTGGAGTCAGGAAAACTCATCTTCCTGAGAACAAATATGGCCTCAGACACCTACTTAGTTGTGTGACCCTGGGCAAGTCATTTTGCCCTGTTTACCTCAGTTTCCTCACCTGTAAAATGAGCTAGAAAAGGAAATAGCAAACTGCTTGAATATCATTGCAAAGAGAACCCCAAATGGAGTTATGAAGAGTTAAACACAACTGAAACAACTAAATAATGGATCTACCATGCTAATCATTTGGGATACTCAAGAACTCAAAATAACATACCCTCTCCTGCCCAGAGACTTACCTACTCCTCTTACCCAGACACTTAACCGGTTATATGCCACCATATCAGCCAGATAGACTTGAAGATCATGCTGTAAATATATGTTACATAACTTATCCAAGTTTAATATGTCTCTCATCCTATTTTTGTGGATAAGATGGAAGTATATTGAGTAGTATGATATGGTATAGTATGGCTTGATATGGAATGGTACAGTTTAGTATAGTGCAGTACAGTATAATATAGTAAAGTATAGGATAGAGATAGAACAGGACAGAATAGGATAGGATAAGACAGAACTATTTCACTAATGATAAATGCTCGATGGATATGTATAGACAGTTTTCAGGGGGAAAAAATCAGAGCCATCAACAGCCATATGAAAAGAAAACTAAATCACTATTGATTTCAGAAGTGCAAATCAGAACCACTCTGTGTTACCACCTCACACCTATCAGATTGGCTAATATGACAGAAAAGGAAGATGACAAGTACTGGATAGCATATGGGAAAATGGGCACTAATGCACTATTGGTGGAGTTGTGAGATGGTCCAACCATTGTGGAGAACAGTTTGGAACTACGCCCAAAGAGCTATAAAACTATATATACCCTTTGACCCTGCAAGACCACTACTAGGTCTGCATCCCAAAGAGATGAAAGAAAAGGAAAATATTTCTATGTATAGTAGCTTTTTTTATAGTGGCGAAGAACAGGAAATGGAGGGGATGCCCATCAGTAGGGAAATGACTAAAAAAGTTGAGTTCATGTTGACTATAATAGAATAATATTACACTATAAGAAATGATGAGGAAATGGTGGGCAGGAAGCTAGGCGGCACAGATGATAGAGCACCAGTCAGGAGGACCTGAGTTCAAATCTAACCTCAGATGCTTGACACTTACTAGCTCTGTGACCCTGGGCAAGTCACTTGTTCTTGACTGCCTCACCCTCCCTCCCCCCCAAAAAAAAAAATGATGAGGGGATTTGTTTCAGAAAAACCTTGGAAAACTTATGGGATCTGCTGCAAAGTGAAGCGACCAGAACCAGAAAAACATTGTACACAATAATGGCAATATTGTATGATAATCAATCATGAATGACTCAGCTATTCCAATAAAGATGATGATCTAAGACAATCCCAAAGAACTCATGATAAAAAATGGTATCCATTTCCAGAGAGAAAACAGAGATTGGAGAGATGTGCAAAGTCTCCAACCTCACTCCACTGGAGGCGTCTGGGTCTGGTGGCAAGGCACAGATCAGGACAACTGGAGATGGCCCCTTGGTTAACCTAAGTTGAAGTCTTTCCCAGGTGCCAGTTTGACTGAGGCAATGCCCATTCAGTGATAAAGGCTAAGTAAGGAAGTAAGCCAAGAACGGCCTTTTTTACTTACCAAAAAAAAAAAAATCTGTCGGGGAAAGGAAAACCCTCAGGGTTTCTGGCCAAAACAGAAACAATTGCTATTTAAATTCACGCTGAATATTCAGGGCCCAAATAATGACCAAGTGTTGCTTGAGCTGGGACCTATTGTTGGCCAATCAATGAGAGCCAGAGTGATTTGGGTTTAAGTCAGGGTCCTTAAGAAAGAAATCTAACAAATCTTGTAAGGTTTCAGTAATAAAAATTTATATTCCTTTTGTCAGAGCACCTGCAGGTAGGAGGAAAGAAGGAGGCAAGAAGTCGGGGAAGGAAGGAGGGAGGGAGGGAGGGAGCTGTGTTATCCAATTGGAACTACTCAGTTCAGTCCCCTGTGGGGGAGTTACTACTACTCAGAGATTGCCCTTCCTTAGTGAAGAGGACTGTGATATCAGGAAGGCGATGCCGTGACTTCCAAGTAATTGGATTAAAATGAGGGAGGGCTGTGCAAAGTCACCAGCCTCACACTTTCCTCTGGAGCAATCAGGTCCATTGGCAAGATATAGATCAGGACAATTGGAGATAGTGCAGGATGATATACAGGACAGGAGCTGAGACTTGCGGAGGACGTCTGGCCCTTGATCATAGATAGCTCAGCCAGGAATTGGCTCCCTTTTCTGAGAATCTTTTCTCAGTTCTCATTCTTCATTACCTCTCTGCAGCCTTTGACATGGTCAATCACCATTTTCTCCTTGATATTCTCTTTTTTTTTTTCTTTATAAGCAATCGGGGTTAAGTAACTTGCTCAAGGTTACACGGCCAGTTATTTCTGGATGTGGTGCCGAGTGTCTGAGCCCAGGATTCGATCTCCAGGTCGTCCCAACACTGGAGCCGGTACTCTTACTCGCTGAGCCACCTGGCCGCCCCTTGATATTCTCTTCTTTTTAGGTTTCCAGACAAAAGTCCTTCTACCTGTCTCCTGACTCTCAGAGGAGGGTGAGGTGGAACAGCCCTGGACTTCTCTGAGTAAATAGACTTAAGGGATTCTCCCAATGAGTGGGACAGGTGGGGAGGAGAGGGCAGGAACTCTGAACCATTCTTCTGGAGATGCCCAGAGTAGGGAGATGTCAGTGCTAAGAAATGGGTGAGGGAGGGCTTGGGGAGGAAGAATCGGCAAGGTGTGGGAGGGGAAGGAAGAGTCAGGAAGGGAGAAGGCACAGAACAGGAAAGGTGCAGAGAGGAACCAGTGGGGAGAGGTACCTTACAACAAAGGTATAAGTTGCCTTCTGATACTGAGGCATCATGGTGTCCACACAGTCTTTGAGTTTTATCGCAGTGTCTATTGTTTTAGAACATGAGGTAAAATTCTTCACTGCATTTATGTAGTCGTCTTTATTCCCGGTTAAAAACAATTCCATAACCTTTAATAATTCGGGGCAGAGGCTTGGAATCTGGAACAGAGATGATAAGGTCTTCATTCTCAGCCATGAGAGAAGCACAGGACAGTGCATAAAGGTTATAGATAGGGGGTAGGGGGGAAGCTCGGAGTGAGGGAGGTCACAGTCAGGAGAAGGGAGTGGTTGGTTAGACATGAGAGATTCTGGAATACCTGACAGAGGAGAGTGCAGCTGTGCTCCTTATACAGCGCTCTCCCTGAGTCTGGCCATCCGTCCAGACTGTTGGGAAGCATGAAGCTGCATGCCACTCACCACACCCTGTTACTGGGTTTTTTTCATAAGTTGGAATCTATTATTTAACTGAAGAACAGGTTATGAGGGTAATGGGGGGCCTAGGGGAGGGGGGCAGGGGAGGAGACAGGGAGATGAGAGCCTCTCATCTGTGTCTGCTCTAGATGGGGTTGATCCTGATTTCTGAGCTTTGGTCCAGGGCACACAAGGAAACACACGCTAAGATGAGGTTCCAGGGGTACAGATCGAGGAAAACACTGGGGGTGGCCAGAGTTACACATCCAGCCAGAGGTGGGGGCTGAGATTCTACTTGGATCAGCAGCACCGCTTGCTTTTAGGAACTAAAGCCTAGTGATAGGCTCCATCCTGCACATTTCAGCTCTTATAAAGCATTCTTGTAGTTAAAAGTCTTGGTGCTAAAGAATTCTTTCATTGCCTCTCTAACTTCTTGTACATTGCTTCTAGTTTCTTTGAATATGCATCCAGCTAGTAAACTGCCTACTCAGGAGCTTCTACTGGCTCCTCAGTTAAAGTGATCTGATCAGATAAGGCTGAAGCGCTAAATGTTTATGGTTTAAGTCCTTTAAGTTTCTACTTATGTTTCCTGCGATATCTTTCATTTCTAGATACTTCTACCTAGTCAGTTTGTTCATATTTTCCAGAAGTTTATGATCTTCACTGGTGGCTGTCAGCTCGTCTGTCAGGTACGTGGCCATTTTGGAGAACATGTCCTGGGACAGCCTCGAGATATCCACCTCAGCCATCTCCACCATGGATGGCATTTTCTAGGCCGAGGAAGGAAGGAAGGAGAAAAGATGGAAGGAAGGATGGGGATGGGGGAGAGGAAGGAGAAGTGAGAGGGATGGGGGCAGGGGAGGAGAGGGAGAGGAAAGGGGATGGGGAAGGGGAGATGAGGAGTTGGTAAGGGAGATAAGGGGAGGGGCCCCTGTTACTGTTTCGCCCCCTGGGTCTGGACTAGACACATATCTCAACTTGAATACCTTGTGTTATATTCCTTCCTCTGCACTTCCTACCTCAAAGTAGTCATTCTTGGGAGCTAATTCTGCATCCCAAGGAAGAAAGCAGTAAAAATTCATAGCTCACACTTGCCAATTTTACAAAGTCCTTGCTATCCAATATAATTTGATTTTCACAACAGCCTAATGAGGGCAGCAGAACAGGGATTTCAAGGTCCAGGACCTGTGGGGTTTTTTTCAGGAAATGGAACCCCTAGTATATACTTTCACCAATTCAGATTAACAAGTCAGTTTGTAGTTCAAGAAAATTCCCTGCTGCTGCCTCGCTGCTACTGCCACAACCACCACCGCTGCCTCCGCCACTGCCACAACCACCATTGCGGCCTCCACCACTGCCGACATGTTCCAGGGGAGGGAGAACAAGGGCAGGGCGGCAAGCCATGCCCCCAGGGTAATGAAACCCCCTGGAGGAGACTCAAGCAATCTCTTTGGAACTCCAAAAGAAGTTATTCCTTCAAGTAGACCAAATAGTATGGCATCTAAAATCTTTGGAGCTTCCAAGGAAACTCAGAATACACCCAAAAGGTCAAATCTTCCAGGAGGCAAAGGAAGGGGTGTCTTTGAAGAGCCTTCTCCTGTGCAGACTCCATATCATTTGAGTCCCCCTAGTGGGAAGACCAGTGACATCTTTGGGTCTCCAGTCACCATTGCTGTGCCCTTAGCACACCCAAACAAGCCCAAGGATCATATTGTTTTATGTGAAGGTGAGGACACAAAATTTCGACTCAAAGCTACAGAGAATGCACAATCTTCAAGAGAAGGGAATGATGAGAAATGTGACAAAGGAAAGGAGGAACGAGCCAAGAAAGCTGAGTCTAAACTCAAGACTGACAACAATAAGCCCAGGTTGGACCCCAGGCCTCACTCACACAACAAAGTCCTCAGCCCACCAGGTGGCAAATCCAGCATCTCTTTCTACTAAAGGAAAATAATACCAGCATCTTCAGACTAGAAACTCTTCTGTTAGGGTGACAAGGTTTATAGTTTCTAATTAGTACAAGTTGGGGTGGGGTGGGGAGGGGAGGGGTGGATGATTTATGTGAAGATTTTCATGTAGCTTGCTGCTCAAACTTGTGTTCTAGAAACAGCTAGGGCAACACAGGGCCAGGGGACACAGCCTTTTTATGGGAGCATTAAGGAATTCCCCAGGTTTGCATCCAAGAATTAGTTCCAAATATGAGTCTTTGATGGAGCAAAAGAAAATGGGGAAAGAGTAGAATCTTCATGGGTACTAGGAACATCTGTATTTTGGTGGGCAATGTACATCTAGGGATGGTCCTGCAGCAGTAGCCACTGACAGTGTCACTAGAGGACTAAACCCATGTGAATGATTGTGTTGGACAGCTGCCCCAGGAATGCTCCCCCTCCTCTGTCTGGTAAAGGGGCACAACTTGTGTTTTAGAAGGGTAATAGATCATTTAGCTCACAGAACCATTAAATTATATAGAGTGATGATACAGGACCTTTACCTTTTCTGGGGACACCACTAATATTTAAGAAAACAGGTGTCAAATCTGTTTGTGTCTGGCGGCCAGGTGGCGCAGTAAGAGCATTGGCCCCGGGGTGGGGAGACCTAGGATCGGTTCCAGCCTCAGATACTTGGCACCCACACAAAAATAATGGGCCATGTAACCTTGAGCAAGTTACTTAACCCCAATTGCTTTAAAAAAAAAATCTGTTCGTGTCCTTTTAAAGTTTGCCTCCATGATGCATTGGTTCTGCAGACATCCTATGAGGCTTATTGACCTCTTTCCCACAAAAGCCAGGGAAAGACTCAATAAGCTGCAACTTGAAAGGGGTATTGGACTTGATTTGACCTCTTGCAAGTGCTTATCAGTCAAGCCAATTTTCCTTTTTTCTTGTTTGTAGACCTATTCCTAATGGCAAATTTTTACACCCAGATCTTCCAGGGGCCTCTGTACCTTCTGTCATCTAGAAGCCCTTGGCCTGATCATAGATCAAAGGGCCTGCCTTAGTAAGAGAGTAAGTTGGTTCTCTTATTAACTGCTGTTTAAAGTGAATAATTTCTCCCTGCCATTCTCTTTTTTGTTTGTTTTTTGCTTTTTGTAGGGCAACTGGGGTTAAGTGACTTGCCCAAAGTCACATGGCTAATAAGTGTGTCAAGTGTCTGAGGCCATATTTGAACTCAGGTCCTCCTGACTCCAGGGTCAGTGCTTTATCCACTGTGCAACCTAGCCACCCTCTTGTTTTGGGGTGATTTTTTTTCCCGACATTCTCAAAAGCCTTAAATGCCTTTGACTGCCTCTTCATTTCACCAGTGGTATAAACATACTACTTTCACAAACCACAATTATTTTCTAAAGGGGCCTTCCATTGTTTTGTAAAGGCCTTATTAACCTATCTGATTTCCTTCTAATATTTTGTTTATTCATATTTTCCTAAGACTTTTTTTTTTTACTGTCAGTTGATGGGGGGGGGAGAGCAAATCTTTAGTTCTTCAAAATAAACATTTTGGACAATATTTAAAGAGCCATTTTTAATGCTGTTCAAATACTAGCTTCACAAATTGTTGATAACTTTGAACCATTTATGACACCTTAATTACATAGGTACACTAAAGAGTAAGTAGAAAGTTCCCTTGTATGAGTGATTACTCATTTTGGGGAATCTCTTCAATCTTCTGCCCAGTGAAACTGGAAACTTTAGATATGGAAATTAACCAGATCTACTATCAGTGGATAAAATATGAGTTTTTCAAGTGGAAATAATAGACTACAATTTTCTTGATCACATTTAACTATAAAATCATGTCCCTTCAGTCCAGTTAGGGAAATGTTCCTCAGTCAGACTAAATAATAGTATAATTTACAATTACTTACCTCTTGCATTTTGGAACATGTTACCATGGAAGTAGAGCAGATGAGGTTTCATGATGGGTCTCTACAAGGTGAGCACCAAATTCTGGAAATATTGTTCCAAGAATATTCAGCAAACCGAAACCTTGTATCAATATGTACCCATTGTCCTCAATATTGCCTGTAGCAAAGTGCTGCTAAACACTTTTTATTGGGGCAAACTAGGGAGAACTGGCTTGTGGGATTTGTTAGCCAAAGATTTTGCCTCTTAAGGATTCCCTGATGATTTTGGAAATTGCTTTATAGCCAAGATAAGTTTGATGTTTCCTATGAGCCTGTAAAGTACAGACAATACCCAATATAACTAATGGACTGTGTTCTAAGATTTTTGTTTGAAACCAGAAAATTATTTTTTTTGTAGAAACAATGTTGTAAAATGGTGAATTCTTAAACAGAAGTCTACCTAACCCAGAATGTTGCTTAACTATGGGACCTAATTACCATTTATAACAGCATGTCTGTGTGTTTTGGGTGCTAGCTTGTGGTGGCCAAAACACACCTCATTAGCCCCATCCTTGGCAATGATAATTCCCTTTTTCCACCCGAATTCTGAAGTTCTAAGCCACTAGTGATGATTCTAAGAACAAGAATTCAAGTAGATTGGGGTAGTGAGTGACAGGGATAAAGTATCCAGTGAGGAAGATGAGCAGAAGTGTTCTAAATAGCAGCCATAGGGTAATGTTTTCCCTCCCTTTCTAACTTTTTTTTCCTTGTTTCCTGATGTATCTTGTAGCTGTGGGCCTTGAAACTGGGTGTAGAGAGGCTCTGGAAGGGTGGGGAATGAAAATAACCCACAAGAATGAGACTGGCCAGAAGGAAGAAATGTTAATGCATCTGTGCTCATTTGTATGTAAAGGAGGCATCTATGTCTGGCATCTGTCTGTATTTGGAAGATCCAAAGTCTCTTAGCCTCCTACTCTCAGTCTCTTCTAAGATGCATTAAGAAATTAATTGTCCTTGTATCTTATTATACCTCAAAACTTGTTCTTCAAATGCAGTTGGTGCCAACATTTTCTTTAGAACTATGTCAAGAAACTTTGTGCTTATATTTTACAGTGTAATTTTGATGGGGGCATTTTCTTACTTTTTCAGGGCAGAAACAGGAATAACAATTGCATTAAACCTGGCAATCATATAAAAAAATAAAAATAAAAACAAAAAAAAATTCCCTGAGGGTCATTGAGTCATATATATGTTATAGGACTTGAACCCAGTTCTGACACCAAGACTGGCTCCCTCTCCATTCCACTATTCTGTTCATCTAGAGTCCTTTCAGAAATGAGGAAACTTAGAGAGATAAAATGCTGTTCAAGGTTTCATAGCTAGTTAATTATTGGTGGAGCCAAGACTAAGGTCCTTTGAATCCAAATTCATCACCTTTTCTCCTAAACTACACTGTGTAGTGGTAGGGTCTAGTTGAGGCTGAGAGTTAGTGATCTTATCTATTGAATAGACAGACAGACAGACTTACCTATACTGGGGAGTAGGGCCAAGCAGAAGAATCCTAATGCTGTCACAGTTACCATACTGAGTCTTTGTCTTTGTCTTTCCTCTGGCAAAGAAGCTATTTCCTATACAATTTTTCAGAAAAAAACAGTCCATATGGCTGTTGTATTGGGGCTTGACCCCTCCCTGGAAAGAGGAGGAGAAAGAAGGGGAGAGGACACTACATGATAGACTGTCTATAAGAAGGGAATCCTAGACCAGTCTCTTCTTTTTCCCAGCGTTATATAATTGTTACACAACTAAGAGTGTTGTATAGCTGTGTTATCCAATTAAGCATGTTGTATAACAATGTGTTATAAGACTAAGAGTGTTCTTGTATTATTGAACTAAGAGTGATGGATACCTGTAGAAGAAGAAGAGATAGCACAATCTCCTCTAGAATAAATTCATTTTTTGACTGGGCTCAATGCCTCCTGCACACCTGTCTGTCCTTCAGTCTAGAACAGAGGTTTTTAACTTTTGTTGTATCATGGACTACTTCAGCAGTCTGGGAAAGCCTGTGGAGCCCTAGCTCAAAATAATTAAAGAAAACTCCCCTTTGAAGGAAATGCTCAATGTTAGTTAAAGGTTAGTGGAAACCAAGATGAGTTTTTTCCCCATCCAAGGTCATGGATCTCCTGAAATTCCCATGTTAATAATGATTGGTCTAGAATCACAGAACCTTGAGTTAGAAGGGACCTGAGCAATCATGTAGAGCAATCCATATTTGATTGTGCCCTTGGCAGTTTGGTAAATGGTGGGTATTGTTTGATGTGGATTCAAAAAGACCTGAGATCTGTAGAAAGGGAAGAAAAAGAGCAGGTCCCTGACAGGGTGGTTGTGAGGACAAAATGAGATAATCTTTATATAACACCTTGCAAAGCTTAGAGGGCTACTTAAATACTAGTTAGAAGATCTTCAGAAATATTACTTGCTGAGATAGCTAATTCCACTCTTGCACAGTTCAATTTTCAGAAGATTTTCATTATGTTGAGATGAAATTTGTGTCCTTTCATCTTCCATCTATTGATTCGTCTCCCCATTTTTTGTTTTGTTCAGTTATTTCAGTTCTGTCTGACTCTTCATGCCTCCTTTTGGGGGTCTCTTGGTAAAGATAAGCTCTTTGCCATTTTCTTCTCCAGCTCCTTTTGCAGATGCATTTTACATATGAGGAAACTGAGGCAAACAGGATTAAATGACTTGCCCAGGGTCACAACCAACTCAGGTCTTCTTGACTCCAGACCTGCTGCTTATCCACTGCACTACCTAACTGCCCCAGTCTGCCCTTTAGGGTCAAGAAAAACAAGTCTAACATCTTTCTCACAAATTAATTGTTCAAATATTTGAGGATGGTTATGTCCCTGTTAAATTTCCTTGAGGATAAATATCTCCAGATCCTTCAGCTTTCCCTCTTTTAATCTGCTTTCTGGCCCTTTCATCTTCCTGGTAACATTCCTTTGTGAGGGAACATTGAATGCCCCTCTGAAAACCATTTCCCACAGAAGTAAACAAAATATTCTATACATTGATTGATAGAGGCAAAGTACAGAGGGACCATTGCCTGGCTAAGCACCTCCCTCTATCTCCTCCCTCTCTTTATTCCATTTTCTCCAGATCAGCTGTCTCCTTTCTTATTCCCAATTGATATATCCATGTTCCCTTCTACCATTCAAAAAAGTAAGCAAAACAAAAAACCTTCAGTGGATCTATATATCTACTGTATATCTATAGTATATATAGTAGATATATAGTAATCTCCTACTATAATCTCAAGCTGATGCTGTCTATCTGTTTCCAGCTGTCCTTTTGATTGCTAAACCCAAACTGTCTACCCTCACTGCCTTCATTTCCTTACCACCCACTCACTTCTCAAGCCTTTACAGTCAGGTCTCTGACTGGACTACTCTCTGAAAAGTTCTCCATGCACTGAATAATTCATTGTTAATCCAGTGACCCTTTGTCAGTTCTCATTTTCTTTGGTCTCTCTAAACCTTTTGACACTGTGGACCATCCCATGCCTGGTCTCTTTTAGTTTATAAATTCCTGCATCAAGCTTACTGTCTATTATAATGATAGTTTTGTAGCTGGGGCATCTATGCTAGACTGCATGTACTAGGTACTTAGAACACTGTAGTGACTTGAGCACAGATCATTAGGTCCAGTGAGAGAAAGGCAGCAGGAGTTAGAAGAGTGGGAAAGATGATACTAATAAAGATCTTTAAGGTAGGAATGGAAGAGGAGGGAGGAGGCTTTTTGGTCTCTCCTGGGAATTCTATAAGTAAGTTAACTTATCCACAGCATTCAAGTCTACTCCATTTGATGGAACCAATGGCTCCATGTATGGGTGGGATGGTGCTAGCTGATGAAACACCTGTGTTATATTAGTTGTTGGGCCAAAATTAGCACAAGCAGCAGAGAAATTATCGACACTGTTCTATCTCAGCTTCAGGGCTGCATTGAGGTCACAATCATCTGTGAACAAAAAAAGTATGCGCCAACACTCCCTCCACTTTGGTCTTGCCTTGTAACCTTTTCAAGGTGAAGAATTTACCATCAGTGAGGTAGCTGACCTTGATGCCAAGTTAGTCCTCACTGAAGGCATTTAACAACGTGGCTGAAAACATCATCCTAAAAAGCATGGGAGCAAGGACCCAGCCTTGTTTCTCTCCTTTGGTGACTGGAAAGCCTAAGAGCATTGCCCATTATACTATCCTGGACAAGCATGTATATTCTGTACAGTGTAAGTAATCATTAAAGCATGTATACATGCATATAGGTCCATGTTTATGCATACATAGGTACAGATATACATATGGGGCCAGGGCATCTGCTAAAACATAGGCAAGAAGATTAGGATCCTGATGTCCTTTGGGAATTTATCCATGAGCATGAAGAAAGCAAGGGCAGCTAGATGGCACAGTGCATAGAGCACTGGGCTTGGAATCAGGAAGACCCGAGTTCAAAATTGACCCTTAAGTAATCAGATGTCCCTGGGCAAGTCACTTAACCCCTATTTACTTCAGTTTCTCAACTGTAAAATGAGGACACACTGAAAAAGTAAATGGAAATAAAATAATCTCCATTATCTTTACCAAGGAAATCCTGGGGATGAGTCCATAGGATCATGAAGAGTCAGATACAAATGAGTGACTCAACAACAAGTGAAAGAAGCAATGCTTATACTTTTACTACCTGGTCACAAACCACCCATCCCAGCAGGATCTAATGACTTGGAGGTTAGGGAGATCCCAAGCTGCTCTGCTAAGGTAGAGAAATGAGGAGAATAAAACTACTTCTGGTGAAGCCCATTGAAATGAGGGATCCAACAGGTATAAAGGCAGGCCCAGGCAAAACAAAGTTTGGGGTCAGTAAGGGTCAGCTTCTGGTGTACATCCCAAACATGTATCTTATATGCCTCTTTCTCTGTGTATTTTTCTATCTCTCTGTGTGTCTCTTTGTCTCTCTTTATCTCTCACTGTCTGTGTGTGTGTGTGTGTGTGTGTGTGTGTGTGTGTGTCCTCCCTACTGATGTTCTCATGCTCATGATTTGTGGCTCAGAACTCAAGGCAATGGGCTTACATGGACCAGTTTCACATTGCAGGCATTCCTAAAAATCTTTTGCCTGTACTCCCAACATCAGAAGGTTGAAGTTCTACTATAAGGGGAAAAGACTCCAGTCATTAGAAATTCAAGCCATTTTTCTGGATATGAACTGTCAATTTAAAGGTGGGATGCTACAGTGAAAAGAGTACCTGGTTTGGCTTTAAAAAACCTGTGTTCGAATCTCAGATCTTCTACTTACCACCTATGAGGACTTGGCAAGTCACTTCTCTCTGTGCCTCAGTTTCTGCAAAATGAAGAAAATAGAGAGGGACTAGATAAGCATAGGAGTCATGAACAAGGAAAGGAAGATCCAGAATAGGGAGAAAGAATAGATAATGAAGACCGTGAGTGAAAGAAAGTCTCTCTGGTAATGGGTGCACACAAAAAAATAAAATTAAAAAAACTAATGAATAGGACCAGTTGAAGGGGAGTAGAGGAAGGTAAAACTTATTTGACTAACCAAGAAGAAAAAAGAGAAGAATTAAATAACCAGATAAAAGCAAGAATGAAAAAGGAACTAGTAAGCCAAACTCCAAATGGAAAGGGGGTAATACACAAATAACTCACAAAAACCTAGCCATGTGACCCTGGGCAAGTCACTTAACCCCAACTGCCCTGCCCTCCCCCCTCCAAAAAAAAAAAAAAAAAGGAAGGGGATAACAAATGGGAAAAGGTTGGAGTGATAGGAAGAGAGCCAGTGGGAATAGGGTCACCTTAAAAAAAGATTAAGGTGGGACAGCTAGGTGATGCAGTGAGTAGAGCACTGGCTCTGGAGTCAGGAGGACCTGAGTTCAAATCCAACCTCAGACACTTAACACTTACTAACTGTGTGACCTTAGGCAAGTCACTTAACCCCAACTGCTCTGCCTTCCCCCCTCCAAAAAGACAAAAAAAAAGATTAAGGTAAAGTAACTGAAGAGACATAGTACTGTATTTATAGTAAAAGAGGGGAGAAACACAACTTGAAAAAAAAACTGTATTAGAGATAAAAGAAGAAAAATATAAACCTGACCAAATTTTAAATGTGAATGGATTAAACAATCTAATAAAAACAATCAAGAAAAAGTGACAGATTTAATAAGAAAACAAAACCCTACAATCTATTACTTACAAGAAATACATTTTAAAAAGAAAAACATACAGAAATAAAACTGAAGGGATGGGGGAAAAATTATTACATAATTACTTCCATTCCACAAATGGTTCTATGAGGCTTATGTTATGACCTTGACTTCTGTTTCTACTAGTTTCCCATAGGAAAATCATCCTATCACTTCTTGACAGCACCAACAGAGCAAGTCCGTCACAAAACACATTACATTTGACCTATTTGACATACAACATACATGTCACACCTTTCAACACTGATACACAACTCACTCATTCCAGGCAAATAAATTTACATGAGCTTCTTGTCCCCAATGTCACATAACCAGCATATTGAAAATCCTGATTCTCACAGACAGAACCTTCCCATCACAGACACTATTACCCACCTCTAAAGGTGGGACTACAGAAGCTCCTGGGAGGGACATGGACAGAGTCTAAGAGAACACGTTATAAATCCATAAGCCTCTGGCAATTTGTACCCACAGAGGCTCAGGCTGCAGTACTTGGGAATCTCCAACCCCTGGAATTTCAGATCCTCTCACTCCCACATGAAATTGCCCATCCTCTTTTCGACCATCCTTCTGACTCTGACCCAGAACAACCTGCTTGGTAAGACTCAGGAGGTGGCAGGGGTAGTGGGTACACCCTCCAAAGTCACTACCCCAACATTGTCCCTTCAACAGCTCCATCTCCCAACTCCCAATGACCTTGCCCCTCCCAACTGGACCAATCTCCTAATTCACCATCTTCCCCCCACCACTGTCCAAATATCCCAAAACCATGCCTTCCAATGATCTCATTTCTCATCGCTTTTACCACCCACCAAATGCCCACACTTCTCCCCACCCCACTATCATGCAATCCTAACCTTAACAAAGAAAATTATAATATCCCTTCTCATGTCGATGTCTGTCTGCTCTTCACAACCAATGCCTGCCTGCCTATTTATAAGATGGTAACCGATCTTAACCTCCCAACAACTATACCATTGGATTTTTCCCTCAACGAGTTTGGTGCTGATAGCATCACTCAACAGGGGTTTCATGAACTCCACAAATGTTATTCAATCCTCACATTAACTGAGAAGTTGAGACACTTATTTCTTGAGGTATGGTAGTTTCCATATGTGAATGTGTGCCAGTATTTCCCCAGACCCAATTTCAGTACTTTTCCTTCCATAGGATAGTGCAAATCCCTTTGATACACAAGTACACTTACACCCTCCTAAATTCTCAAACACAGATGCTTTTGTAGCTAAAGAAATAGACACACCCAAATACACATACTCTCAAGCACAGACACTCTCAGGCACTCTTACCGTCACACACCCGTATACTTTCACATGCTTCCATGCACGCACTATCTCTCTTGTATCCTCATACTCTGCCTCCAAAACTCAGTTCAGAAATAACTAAAAAGAAAACCAGTGAAGTGGCATCTTCCTGGGAGCCTAAAGCCCCTTTCTCTTTTCCTGGAGGGCATCTGTTCTCCTTAAGAAAATAGCAGGAGGGGATTTCACAATGTGAGGAGTGATAACTATAGCCATAGACATCCCAAATGGAAAATTCCCTGTGAACCCAAATGGTGATTCCCCTGACCAGGTTTCTGTGATTCTCATGGCAAAATTATTACTTTCTAGGAATAGGTATGCATGTATGTATGTATACACATACATACTTACACACATGCACATTGAGTGATCAATGTCCATCCTAAAACAAATAATTATAGTCTCATTCAGCCAATGAGCCCCATTGTCACTGACTGATCTGGAAGTGAGAGAGATGGTGACCATAACCAGAGATGGCCCCACAGAAAAATATGCCAGAGCCTGAGTGGGTTGGGTTACACCCTGACCCCCCTGACCATTTGTGTTCTCTTTTGTTTCTCAGCTTAACATCATGCTCAGCCCAGAATGCATGAAGTGCTAGGATAATGGAAGCTGGACCAACTGAGGCAATGAATTACCAACCCCTCCATTACAGCTGACTGTTCATCCCATCCCTATCCTACCCCTGCCTGCTATAGACCAAACTATGAAGCTCAAGAGACCCTGCCTTTGCTGTTCACCTTCCTTATTCAAATAAACTAAAAGAAACTCAGTTCTATATATGTCATTGTATCTTATCACTCACTATGTGATTGTCACAATGTGTAAGGTTGTGTATGCCACTAAGTATCATTGTGTGCTAAAGTACAAATGATAGTGTCACCACATATATGACTGTATCACTCTACTTGTGTGTACCAGTAACTGATGAGTAAGCAAACCAGAATGAATGACGCGACACTACAATCTCCCCGCCCACAAATCCACCCATTCACCCATCAGTACTGAGGTGTCCACTATCCTAAGTGATAGTCACTCACACAATGATTTTCCTACAGTCAGACATTGAAGCTAAAGATACACCTACTCAGCCCCAATGCTGTAGGGGCACACACAGCTGACTGCATCTCGCTCTACTTCCCCAAATCTAGATGATGCCTCGAGTATGTACCTCAGGACTGAACATAGTCATCTTGTAGGTTAGAAACTGACCCAAATGGAATTAAGGGAGAACTAGATTTTGTGTTCAGTGCTTCGATTCATGAGCTGGTGTGAATGGGGAGGACCAAATATGTGAAAATGAGAGTGAACAGTGGGAATGGAGTAGAGGAGAGAATTCACTGCATGGTACAGGAGGGAGAGGTAGAAAGAAGAGTGATACAGACATCAAGAGGAAGACATAAACAAACACAAAGACACAGAGTGAATTCTAGGGCCTGGGTCCTAGTTTCCTTTCCCTTTCCCTTTCCCCTTACAGCATATATAGTAGCAATGAAGAGTAATAGTGAAGGCTATGAACCAAATCTGATCTCTCATCACTTATTCAAATTCTGCCTTTTCTGAGCTTCTGAGGAAGAGGGGACCTATAGCATGATCATTTGTTTGATACAGGCTCATGGAGATTGGTACAAAAGGAACACTCAAGAAGCCAAAATAGAGATTTCATAAGAGTTAACTATTTAAAGACATGCACCTTGAGAATAGACATATTTTAAGGAGGAAGAGAGTTGACATGTATACTCTAAGCAAAAGGACAAAAAATCTGGAGGTAGAGACAGAGGCCAGGTGTGTAAATGGGAGAAGGGAGGGGAGGGGAGAGAGAGACAGAGCCAGAGACAAGGACAGAGGCAGAAACAGAGACAGACAGAGAGACAGAGACAGAAAGAGCAGAGAAAGACAGAGACAGAGAGAGAGCAGAGAGAGAACAGAGAGGGAAAGAGAGAGAAATGGGGAGAGACAGAGACAGAGACATACAGAGAATAAGGAAAGGTAGAGGGTCAGGAGCCCAGTAAGGCAGGCAGTGTAAAGGTCTGGCCTCCTGTGGAAGCAGAGTAAAGAGAAGACAGTCAGTTCTGTGTTTCCCTCTGTTTTCTTCTAGAGTTCCTGATGAGTCAGGATGGGACTTCAGAAATCAGGGCCTGCAAGGTAAGAACAGACTATTGCAGCTGGGGGGGGGGGGAGGGGGAGGCCAATATTAGAGCCACTCACTCTGATGTTACCTCCCTAGTCATCAATGTGCCCAAACCTCCAGAACTCCTCTATTATCCTATTCAGTGTTTATTTTACTGTTCCCAACCTGTACCACTCTCAGGGAAACAAGATCCCTAGGGTCATTGTTGCTAGACAACACTGAATAACCTAGGAATTTTCTTCAAATTACTTCCCTTCAGGTGCCCATTAACTGGGAAATGGCTGAACCAGCTGTGGTATATGAAAGGGATGGAATGTTATTGTGCTATAAGAAATGAAGAGGGTGGTCTCAGAAAAACCTGGAAAGACTCATATGAACTGATGTAAAGTGAAGAAAGCAGTACCAAGAGAACAATTTATGCAATAACAAGAATATTTTAAGGAGAAACAACTTTGAAAGATTTAGGAATTCTGATGAATGCAATGGCAATCACAGTTCCAAAGGACCGATGATGAAACATGCTCTCCACCTTCACATAGAAAGGCAATGGACTCAGGGTACAGATTGAAATATATTTTCCTTCCTTTTCCAATTTTTTTTGATATGGCTAATGATGGAATTTGTTTTCCTTGACTGTATATATTTGTAATAGATTTTGTTTTTCTTGTATTGTCATTGGGTGAGGGAGGGGAGGTAGGAGAGATAATTTAGAAATTAAAATTAAATAAAATTGAACTTTTAAAAAAAATCCTTCCTCCAGTTGTGAAAGAGCTTTTCATTCTAATGTCTAGGACTAGAGAATTAATTCCATGTCCTCCAGTTAACACTTCCATTAATTTATAGATTCATTTTGTTATTCTTCTGACCCTACTAGATCCAAATTGAAGAAGCAGGGTGGGGGCCAGCTTCATTCTTTTGGGCATCATAAAACCACCTAACCACCATTTCCTTGGTTACCAAAGGTCCCCAATATCAAATCTTTATCCCTATTTTGCCCTTGTTAGGGCCAGTGACCAGACACACTCAGCTTCCATAGCAAAAGAAAGTGCTATTTGGTTTTTGGAATCTAGGTTAATGAGGCCAACACTTCTTCACTCCTTGGCCTTCTAGATTTCTCTCAGGGAATATCACCTAAAATCTAGAGTTCCTCCAAGAGAGCCATTTGGCATATTCTCTCCCAGCATCTCCTCCCTCGCCTTCAGGGTTTTATTGTACCACTAAAGAGTTTTATCACCTGGTATTTGTTCTCCCAGATTAGCCTAAAGGTCTAGGGATAGAACATTGCACTCATCTAGCCTCCCATTCCCATCCCTCCCCTGCCTGCTCACATTCCCTAATCTGGTACCCGGAACCAGGTAATTCCTACATCCTTGTCTACATAACCATTTGGCTAAAGACTGTTTGGCCCTGAGGTCAGGTTAACAATTGGAACTATAGACTTTGCCAACCACACATTCATCTCTTCTACCTTACTCAAGTCCACACCATGTCCCAAACTTCCCAGCCCTAAAAGGACTAAGGTTTTGTTTTAAGACACAGAAAATTTGTAGTGTTTGGGAGCCCAGTGAAAGAAAGCATCAAAGTTTTGGGTCATAGTAGGCATCTCACTCAGGAAGCCCTCTATTGAAGATTATCACAAATTGGCCCCTCTTCACCCCACACCTGTCAGTGTGATTTATGTTCCCTCAAAGCCAGTGTAACATTTGCCTACCCCAGGGCCACTTTTTGCAGGGGCTAAAAACCAGAAAAACACATTGTTTTGCAATGAATGCTAAGGGTTCCATTTTACCTGCAGATATTGGGGGGGGGGGCAGGGAGTAAGGAGGAACCAACAGAGGAGGGAGAAAAGTAGAGCCAAGGTAGAGAGGAATTCACTTGGAGAATCTGGAAATCCTTAAGACACTACTTCAATTGACCTGTGTACCTTGACCTTCACTATGACTCTTTCTCAGCCCACAAAGCCATTGAGTTTCCTAGATTCTACTAGCACAGTATTGCATCAGGCCTCATCTCTACACTTACAAGTGCACCACCCCTGCTTAAGGCCCTCATCCCCTCTCTCCTTGTCTTTTACTCCCTCATTGGTCTTACTGTCTCCAGCAATATTTCTAAAACACAGGTTCCCTCCTCAGAAAGCTCCAGAGGTTTCTTATTGCTCTAGGATCACACACCCATTCTGAGGCTTGGCATTTAAAGCCACTCAAAATCTGGTTCCAGATTACCTATAGCAGAAGAATAAAGCAAGGCAAATCTGAGCATGCCCCTGCCTCTTTACACATTTCAAGCTTATTACACCTTACTCTCTCCCCTCATACATTCTATCATCTAGACAAAAAGACTTTCTGGCTATTCTTTTCATTCCCAGTCTCCCTGCCTCTCCATTCCCCATCCCTAGAATGTCCCCCATCACCTCCACCTCTCTGAATCCCCAGTTTCCAGCTAGTCTCAGCAAATATCAGCTCCTACTAGAAGCCATTCTTCACTCCCACCCACAACTTCCAGCTGCTAGTCCTTCTCCACCAAATTACCTTGTATTTACTTTATGCGTGTATAACGGTCCATTCAACAGCATAGAGAATTTCCAGAAGCACATTCACTACAGTACATGTTCCCATAAAGGGCAATTCTCACTTTCAACATATGTAAAGGGAAATATGCCAAGGAGAATGCTCATAGTTGCTTTTCCAGGTTCCTGATGACCCCAAGTCATGAATCCAATAGATGATGAACTCCCTGAACAACCTGGATATTTAGGGGATGCAATACATCAGCACTCTAAAAAAAAAAAGCTACCTCCTCATTTGACATCGAACTAGAAGAGCAGGTAATGTGGGATCTTGAAAAAGAAGAGACATTTTCACTGTATCTCCTGCTTCTACTCAGTCCTGTGGCAACCTAACTCTCTCTAAACTTCCAGTGAGAAATGTGGAGAGATGGGCCGTGCTCCTTCCCAGCTCCCACAACAATTCTTATGAGAGAACATGGACCTCAACTAGGCAAGCTTCTACCTGGGCCCCTGGCTGCCTTTTCCAGTTAAGTTCCTTTTCCTAAGTAGATAATCAAACCTTATTTGTGAAGCAGTCTCCTCCTCCTTGGTGCTTCCAGCTGGATCTGATCGAAAAAGACCCAGGACAGAATTTGGGAGTTGGAAGGAACTTCAATGGTGAAGTATATATCCAACTCATTTCTGATAGCCTCCTTACAGAGACACCCCAAAAACAGTTATCTTGTTATTGAGTAATTCAGTCAAGTCTAACTCTTTGTGACCCTTTGTGAAGGTTTCTTGGCAAATATACTGGATGGTTTGTCATTTCCTACTCCATCTCATTTTACAGATAAAGAAACTGAGACAATGGGGTGGCTAGGTGGCGCACTGAATAGAGCACCAGCCCTAGAGTCAGGAGGACTTGAGTCCATATCTGGCCTCTGACACTTAACACTTTTGCTAGCCATGTGACCTTGGGCAAGTCACTTAACCCCAACTGCCCCTCCAAAAAGAAAAAAAACCTGAGACAAACAAGGTTAAGTGACTTGCCCAGGGTCACACAACTAATAAATATCTGAGACCACCTTTGAACTCATGAAGATGAGTCTTCCTGACTCCAGGCCCAGTACTCTATCCACAGCACCACCCCAAACAATCTCTAACCTTTGTTTAAAGACCTCCAAAGCACTAAGCACGTTGCCAGGCTCATAGCAAGCAGCAGATAACTGTGTGGTCCCTTCCCCTTTCCTTCCATTATGGGGAAAATAGGAGGATCTATGTGCCAAGGACTATGCTAAGAACATTACAAAGTGCTTATTTGATCCTCGCAACAATCCTGATAGGTAGGTGCTGCTTTTATGATCCCCTACTTTACAGGAGAAGAAAATGAAACAGACCGAGGTTAAATAACTTGCCCAGGGTCACACAGCTAGTAAGCGTGGAGGGCACACTGGAACTCAAGACTTCCTTACTCCAGGCCCAGGGAATCCATGCACCACTGAGTTTCCTCACCCACAAGCATGTAAAGCAGCCCATAACACTTCAAGACAGTTTTCATTGTAACACTTTTCTTCCTGAAATAAAACCTAAAATTTGCCTCTTTGCAACTTTGACTCATTGTTTCTAAATTGGCCCTCTGGCATCAAGCAGAATCAATTGAATCCCTCTCTCTTCTGCTAACTCCTCAGACACAGGAACACAACTCTCATGTCTTCTCTTCTCCAGACTAAACTTTCCCAGTTCTTTCAATAACTCCTCATGAGAAATGATTTGGAGATCCTCCACCATTTAAGAAGTCCTTCCTTCGGACATGGTTGATTTTCGTCAATGGCCTTCCTGAAATGCAGCACCCATACGAGTTTCGGTATCCTCAATGTGCCCACTTATTCCTTCCTGGAAGAGAGAATTCTCTTAATGCAGCCTGTGATTATATTAGCTTTTTCAGCTAATTTTCATGCTGTTGACTCATATTGATCTGAATGAACATGAATACCCGCCCCAGACCTTTTTTGGTGAACTGCCATCTAACTGTTTGAGAGTAAATGTAGCTAAATTATATATACAGGGGCAGTTAGGTGGTACAGTGAATAGAGCACCAGCCCTGGAGTCAGGAGGACCTGAATTCAAATCGGGCCTCAGACACAACACAAATACTAGTCGTGTGACCTTGGGCAAGTCACTTAACCTAAATTGCCCTCCAAAAAAAAGCGAAAAATAAATTATATACACACACACATACCTATGGCCAACCTATTTATAAGACTTTCTGAACTTAGCCTTGTCCTCAGAGAAAAGACAACTGCCAGGGAGCACTGCTAAACACTTGCCCCATCCTGTTAGGACTAAGTACTGTCAGTACCATCCCCAAAAGCATTTTCCGGGCTGCCAAGAAATCTCCCTCCAGCTCTTGGAGCTATCTACCTCTCTCCTCTAGCTCTTCCTCTCAATGTTCATTTGCTTAGTCTGAGGATTTAAGATGTGTGCCTGTGTCTAATCAGACATTCAGCTTAAAATATCAACCTATTTAAGGATGAATTCTGCCCCCTAGGCCTGTTTCTGTTACATTTCAGTGAAGTTTACTTAGTAATGCTCAGCATTTATCCCTAGCATAGAGGAACCACTTCTGACAATACATGAGACTGGAGACCTATTGGGTTTCCTGTGTTCTGTATCCAAAAATTCATTTTGACCAGATTCAGTACTAAGAGAATCTACCTGTACTGCAAAGGGGGATTTGGTTCCCCATTGTTATACTCATTATATGACTTACTAACAAAAGGCCACCTTAGCGTTCCAGGGACCATGCTACTCAGAGAAAGTTATTCATTGCAAGTCTAAAGGGCTCCGCAAAAGTTGAATAGAAAAGGCACTCAAAGTACAAATATGAATTGAGTATGGGACAGGTAATTTATTATTAGAAAGAAATGCTAAACATAGAAATAATGGAAGCATTCATTAATAAAAATTATCTACATAGGATTCAGTAACTTCAATTATAACTAGTTATACTCTAGAAGGAGACTAATAGTTAAGCCTTGTCAGGATTTCTATTTACTTGGAAGGCTGCTAATTAGCATTTCACCTATATTCTCAGTATGCAGATCAGCCACCTGTGAGATTGTCAAGCTAGTCCAGTACTCTTTCCAGTGGTGTCTCTGTCTCTCTTTGTCTTCTTGTCTGGGTGTGTGGGTCTGTCTCTGTGTGTGTGTCTCTCTGTCTCTCTCTCTCTTTGTGTGTGTGTGTCTGTCTGTCTGTCTCACTCTCTTTGTGTGTGTGTGTGTGTCTGTCTGTCTCTCTCTCTCTCTGTGTGTCTCTCTGCCCCTCTGTCT
>NW_027185754.1:20873133-20961924 GCF_028583685.1 Petaurus breviceps papuanus | reverse complement strand
TCTGTCTGTCTCTCTCTCTCTCTGTGTGTCTCTCTGCCCCTCTGTCTCTCTCTCTCTCTATGTGTGTCTCTCTGCCTCTCTGTCTCTCTGCCTCTCTGTCTCTCTCTCTTTGTGTGTGTCTCTCTGCCTCTCTGTCTCTCTTTCTCTTTGTGTGTGTGTCTCTCTGCCTCTCTGTCTCTCTCTCTCTGTGTCTCTCTGCCTCTCTGTCTCTCTCTTTGTGTGTGTCTCTCTGCCTCTCTCTCATCTTCTCTCTTTCTCATCTGCTCAAGAAAAGGAAACACAAAAGAAACAAGGACTGCCCAGGACCTGACACAAGCTCGCCTAGTTGTGGCCCCTCACACTAGCTGTCACATAAATATAATTGCATATTATTATCCTATAAGTAATGATGAACATGATTAATACAAGAAGCATGGGAAAACTTTATAGATTAAAAAAGTGGAAAGGAACTGGGAAAACAGTATTCACAATGACTACAACTATAGATGAGAATGAACAGCAGTAACAAAACCAAATGCTTTAAATTAGAATGACCAAGCTAGGTCCTAAAGAGAGATGAGAAGAAATCTACCTACTCCCTGGCTTCTTTGTAGAGGTTGGGTATGTAGACTGTGGGTATGGAACATTGCATATAATATCAGATTTTTCTCAATATGTTGGTTAGTTTGGCTCAATTTTATTTTCTTTTTTTATTTGCTATAAGGGAATGGCTCCCTAGAAGGAAAGAGATGTATTAGGACATGTAAAAGAAATAAAAAGGTATCAGTATAAATGGGCTAAGAAAAAAGAAAGGGGCAGCTAGGTGGCACAGTGAATAGAGCCCTGGCCCTGGAGTCAGGAGGACCTGGGTTTGGATCCAGCCTCAGACACTTAACACAAAAACTAGCCATGTGACCTTGGGCAAGTCATTTAACCCCAATTGCCCTCCCAAAAAGCAATAGAAAAAGAAATCATTGGAGTACCTTGCTAGGACTATGACTTTTGATATAGAAAGGTGTGTGAGACATTTTCCAGGTTGGAATACTGGGAAAGGAATACAAGTGAGACAGGTACATGCTTCCTTTGAGTGAAGGGAAGACTTGGGTTTAAATCCTGCCTCTGACTCTTTCTGGTAATGGGACTGTGAACAAATCAATTCATCTTCCAGACCTCAGTTTCCATAGCACTATACTTAAGGAGATGTACTAGGTGACCTATAAACTCCCCGTGAGCTCTAAATTTATAATCCTACGATCTCAGAAACAGAAGGACAATATGATGTTTTTTCTCTGAAGCCTGAGGCAGCTTTGGGGGTGAGGCTGACTTTATTGCCACTAGAAGTTAAGGGACTCAGCAGGGACTTCCCTTTAGACCTTCTAACCAAATATCCTGATACTTGGGGATCAGTATCAGCCAGATCAGTGTTGTTTGCAGGAAAGATTAGTGGTGCACTCACATTGCCAAAAAATAGTCTTAAGACAGAGAACTGATTCAGGAGCTGTGGTGCCAAAACATTGTTGAAGTGTCCATCACAGCCTCAAGAGTCAAGTGAACTGGCTTCTGTGGGAGAAGCAGGCAAGGGAATTAGATCACCTTTAGCAAGGCTCTCAATCGATTTTGTCAGATGGAGTTGCTATCTGGTCTGTAACTCTGTAAGATACAGAACCTCTGGGGTTTTATTGTTGACTTATTTCAGTCATGTCAGACCCTTCACGACCCCATTTTGGGATTTTCTTCACAAAGATACTAGAGTGGTTTGCCATTTCCTTCTCCAGCTCATTTTACAGATTAGGAAGCTGAAGTCAACAGGGTTCATTGACTTACCCAGGGTCATACAGCTAGTAATTGTCTGAGACCAGATTTGAACTCATGAAGATAAGTCCTTCCTGTGATGGGGTGCTTGGGATCTATGTTTGTAAAATCTATTTGTAAACTCAATTTGTAATACCAATTTGTAATATCAGGAATGATGGGGTCCTTGGGATCTATATTTGTAACATCAGTCTGTAAAACTTTGTAACATCAATCTGTAAAATCACACTCCATACCCTCCCCCAGTCTCAGAGCAATAACTCTGATCAGCAACAATTATCTCAGCTTGGAACAATAACAAACTATTCCTATGAATACTTCACTAAAGTATCAATAAACATTCCAGCTTAGGCAACTGTTATTTCCCCCTTGTATAGTGTCCCACTGCCCCCATGAATCCTTCAGTACCCCATCTCTAGGTTGACTCCTTGGCTGCCTCAATGAATCCTTCAGGACCCTATCTCTGGGTTAACTCCTTAAGAGCCTTGGTTCCCAGACATCAATCTTGTCAAACATGACACTGATGGGTGGCAGACTGGGCACTTCTCAGCCAGCCCTTGACCGCTAGCTGACTTAATGACATTTCAAGCCTAAAACCACACCTCCAGGTAGCCCCTCCCTTGGGCTTTTTCCCAGTGAATCATGGGCAATACACCTGCACAGTTACATTAAAAGTACGTGTTCCTTTAAACACTGGCCTCACCTTAACTCCTCCCTAATCCCACCCTTAATCACCTAGTTAGCATAATTGGCACGGGTTCTACTATGGATTTTTCTACAAAAACCTTAATTCTACCCCTTTAAGGTTGCAAGTCCCCTAAAGGACTCTTGCCTGCTGTACAGCCTAACAATAAACTTGCAGGTCCCCTAAGGACCCTTGCCCATTGTAAAGCATACAATAAACTTTTACAACTCTGACTCCAAGTTGGCCTGGGCTGAATTCTTTCCAGACTGAAGCTCAGGCTTTCTGGCTTACATAAAGATCACAGTTCCTGCCGAACCTATTTTGAGCCATCCCTCATCACCATCTTGGATACTTACCAATTGTGTGACCCTAAGAAAGTCATTCAACCTCACTGAAACTGTTTCCTCATTTATGAAATGAGGATATCACCTTCCTCAAAGAATTCTGTAAGAATCAAATGAGATAATGTACATATATAGTGCTTTGCAAAAAAAAAAAAGAAAGAAAGAAAATAGTAGTGGATGTGGGGAGGGGAAGACCATGTCTATATAAACAATTTTATTGTTTAAATGAATTACAAAATTCATGGGGCCATGTCAGGTATACTGATTTATTATAATGTGAATTAAAGTAAATATAAGAAATATAAAAATTCAATATATTTCAAAGCTGTTGTCTCTCCTAAAGTATTCAAACTCTCACTTGCATCTTTAAGCAATCTCACTAAATTAGATCTAGGATATTTTTTTTAATGTCTTTGGTCTTTATTAATTTGTTTGTTAACTTTTAGTTTATAAGATTCAATTCCACAATTCCTTGAGTTTCAAATTTTCTTCCCCTCCCTCCCCTCTCCTCCCCCCCATGGTGGCATACAATCAAGTATAGGATCTGCAAATAGTTTCACATTAGACATTAGTCTGGTTATAAAGAAGAATTGTATCAGATAGAATGAAGAATGGGAAAGAGGAAACAAAACCAAACAAGAAAATGAAAAAGAGCAGGTAGTTTGCTTCAATCTGCATTCAAATTCTGTTCTTTCTAGTTCTTTCTCTGAATGTAGACATCTCTTTCCATCATGAGTCTTTGGGAGTTGACTTATAACCCTGCATTGCTGAGAAGAGTCCAGTCTATCAAAGTTGGTCATCACACATACATTGTGTCTGTAATTGTGTACAAATTTCTCCTGATTATGCTCTTCTCGCTCAGCATCGGTTTGTATAAGCCTCTCCAGGTAAATATGAAGTCCATCTGCTCCTCGTTTCTTATAGCACAATGGTATTCCATTACATTCATATACCACAACTTGTTTAGCCATTCCAAAGTTGATGGGCATCCCCTTAATTTCCAATTCTTTGCCACCACAAAAAGAGCTGCTATATATATTTTTGTACATATGGGTCTTCCTCCCACTTCTATGATCTCTTTGGGATACAACCCTAGAAGCGGTATTCCTCGGTCAAAGGGTATGAAATTACTTATAGCCCTTTGGGTATAGTTCCAGATTGCTCTCCAAAAAGGTTGAATCAGTTCACAACTTCACCAACAATGCATTAGTGTTCCAATTTTTCCACATCCTCTCTAGCATTTGTCATTTTTCTGTTTTGTCATCTTAGCCAATTTGACTGGTGAGATGTGGTACCTCAGAGTTGTTTTGATTTGCATTTCTCTAATCAATAGTGATTTAGAGCATTTTTTCATATGCTTATAGATATCTTTAATTTCTTCCTCTGAAAACTGCCTGTTCATATCCTTTGACCATTTATCAATTGCGGAATGACTTGTATTCTTATAGATTTGACTTCTGTGTATATTTTAGAAATGAGGCCTTTATCAGAGATATTGGTTATAAAAATTCTTTCCCAATTTTCCACTTCCCTCCTAATCTTGGTTACATTGGCTTTGTTTGTACAGAAGCTTTTCAATTTCATGTAATCAAAATTATCCATTTTGCATTTTATAATGCTTTCTAATTCTTGTTTAGTCACAAAGTCTTCCTCTCTCCATAAATCTGACAGGTAAACTATTCCTTGCTTTCCCAGATTGCTTACAGTGTCAGTCTTTATACCTAGGTAATACACCCATTTAGACTTGATTTTGGTATATGGTGTTAGATAATGGTCTATGCGCAGTTTCTGCCATACTATATTCCAGGTTTCCCAGAAGTTTTGTCAAATAGAGAATTCTTATCCCAAAAACTGGGGTCTTTGGGTTTATCAAACAGAGGATTACTATAATCATTGACTGCTGAGTCTTGTGTTCCCAGTATATTCCATTGATCCACTGCTCTATTCCTCAGCCAGTACCAAGTAGTTTTGAAGACTGCTGCTTTATAATACAGATTAAAATCTGGCATAGCTAGGCCACTTTCCCTAGCATTTCTTTTCATTAATTTCCTTGATATTCTAGATGTTTTGTTCTTCCAAATGAATTTTGTTACTATTTTTTCTAGTTCTATAAAGTAATTTTTTGGTAAATTTATTGGTATGGCACTAAATATGTAATTTAATTTAGGTAAAATTGTCATTTTTATTATATTAGCTCTACCCAGCCACAAACAATTGATGTTTTTCCAATTAGTTAGATCTGACTTAATTTGTGTGAAAAGTGTTTTGTAGTTGTGTTCATATAGGTCCTGAGTTTGTTTTGGCAGGTAGATTCCCAAATATTTTATAATGTCTACAGTAACTTTAAATGGGATTTCTCTTTCTATCTCTTGCTATTGGATTTCATTAGAAATATACAGGAATGCTGAGGATTTACAAGGGTTATTTTATATCCTGCAACTTTGCCAAATTTATTTATTGTCTCAAGTAGTTTTTTATTTGATTCTCTAGGATTCTACAAGTATATCATCTGCAAAGAGTGATAGCTTGGTCTCTTCTTTGTCTAATTTGACTCCTTTGATTTCTTTTTCTTCTCTAATTGCTACTGCTAACATTTCTAGTACCAGATTGAATAAGAGGGGTGATAGTGGACACCCTTGTTTCATCCATGATCTTATTGGAAATGCTTCTAGCTTATCCCTATGACATATAATACTTGCTGATAGCTTTAAATAGATGCTACCTATTGTTTTAAGGAAAGCTCCATTTATTCCTATACTTTCTAGTATTTTTAATAGGAATGGATGCTGTATTTTGTCAAAAGCCTTTTCTGCATCTATTGAGATAATCATGTGGTTTCTGCTAGTTTTATTGTTGACATGATCAATTATGATGATGGTTTTCCCAATATTAAACCATCCTTGCATTCCTGGAATAAATCCTACCTGATCAAAGTGTATTATTCTTGTGATAAGTTGCTATAGTCTTTTTGCCAATATTTTATTTAAATTTTTTGCATCTATATTCATGAGGGAAATTGGTCTATAATTTTCTTTCTCTGTTTTATCTCTTCCTGATTTAGGTATCAGTACCATATTTGTGTCATAAAAAGAATTTGGTAGGACTCCACCAATTTTCCCAAATAGTTTGTAGAGTATTGGAATAAATTCTTCTTTAAATGTTTGATAGAATTCACTAGTAAATCCATCTGGCCCTGGAGATTTTTTCCTAGGGAGTTCACTGATGGCTTGTTCAATTTCTTTTCCTGAGATGGGGTTATTTAAGTAATTTACTTCCTCTTCAGTTAATCTGGGCAACTTATATTTTTGTAAATATTCATCCATTTCACTAAGATTGTCAAATTTATGTGCACACAATTGGGCAAAATAATTCCTAATTATTGTTTTAATTTCCTGTTCATTGGAGGCAGATTTAACCCTTTTCGTTTTTATACTCATAATTTGATTTTCTTCTTTCTTTTTTTTATCATGTTGACTAAGGGTCTATCAATTTTATTGCTTTTTCAATAAAACCAGCTCTTAGTTTTATTTATTAATTCAATAGTTTTCTTAATTTCAATTTTATTAATCTCTCCTTTGGTTTTCATTATTCCTAATTTAGTATTTAATTGGAGATTTTCAATTTGTTCTTTTTCTAGCTTTTTCAATTGTGTGCCCAATTCATTGATCTCCATTTTCTCTAATTTAATCATGTATGCACTCAGGGATATAAAACTTCCCCTAAGAACTGCCTTTGCTGTATCCCACAAATTTTGGTATATTGTTTTGTTACTGTCATTCTCTTGAATGAAATTGCTGATTGTTTCTATAATTTCTTGTTTGACCCACTCATTCTTTAGGATTAAATTGCTTAGTTCCCAATGAGTTTTTAGTCTATCTTTCCATGGCCCTTTATTGCATGTGATTTTTACTGCATCATGGTCTGAGAATGATGCATTTAATGTTTCTGCCTTTCTGCACTGAATTGTGAGGTTTTTATGCCCTAGTACATGGTCAATTTTTGTATATGTGTCATGTACCGCTGAGAATGAAAGTATATTCCTTTTTAACCCCATTCAGTTTTCTCCAGAGATCTATCATATCTAACCTCTCTAAAATTCTATTCACCTCCTTAACTTCTTTCTTGTTTATTTTGAGGTTAGATTTATCAAGTTCAGAGAGGGGGAGATTAAGGTCCCCCACTAGTATAGTTTTGCTATATATTTCTTCCTCTAATTCCCTTAACTTCTCTTCTAGGAATTTGGATGCTATACCACTTGGTGTATATATGTTAAGTAATGATTCTCAATGGTGCCTTTTAGCAGGATATAGTTTCCTTCCTTATCTCTTTTAATTAGATCAATTTTTGCTTTTGCTTTATCTGAGATCAGTATTGCTACCCCTGCTTTTTTTACTCTAGTTGAGGCATGATATATTTTACTCCAGCCTTTTACCCTTACCCTGTGTGTATCCCTCTGTTTCAAATGTGTTTCTTGTAGACAGCATATTGTAGGATTATGGTTTTTAATCCATTCTGCTATCAGCCTCCATTTTATGGGAGAGTTCATCCCATTCACATTCACAGTAATGATTACTATCTGTCTCTTTCCCTCCATCCTATTCCTTCTCCTGTTTATGTTTTTGTTTCTTCCTTCTCTCTTCCCCTCCATAAGGGTTTTACTTTTGACCACTGTCTCCCTCAGTATTCCCTCCTTGTGACATCCCTTCTTTACCTACCCTTTCCTCTTGCTACTATTTCCCTCTCTTCTAACCCCCTCCTTAACCCCCCTTACCTCTCCTACTGCCTATAAGGCACAACAGATTTTTATACTTATCAGAGTATGTTATTCCCTCTTTGACCCCAAACCAATGAGAGTAAATTCCATACAGTGCTCCTCTCTCTCCCCCCTTTCCCTCTATTATAATGATTTTTTGTATCTTTTCACATTAGAATCTTAAAACTAATTGACTATGTTGATCCCTCTTTGAACCAGAACCAATGAGAATAATGTTCAAATGATATTCATCTCCCTCTCTCCTTCCCCTCTACTATAGTATGTCTTTATGCCTCTTCCTATGGCATAATTTACCTTTTTCTGCCTCATCCTTTCCTTTTATCCCATTACCATCCCTTTGAACCCCTTAACAAGGGTTTTATTTTTTTTATCATCAGATTAGTTCATTTATACCCACACCCTCTATCTATGTATATCCCTTTTAAAGGTCATGGTAATCATATAAATTTCAATATTGACAGGTATCAGCTTCTCATATAGGGATGTAACTGGTTTGTTCTTATTGCATCCCAAGTTATGAGCATGTGTATATGAGTGTGCATGTGTGCATGTTTTTGTGTGAATGTGTGTTTTCCTTATTTACCTTTTTATGTCTTTCTTGAGTCTTGTAACTGGAGATCAAATTTCCCATTAAGCTCTGGCTTTCTCATCAGGAAAGTATGGAATTCCCTTATTTCATCAAATGACCATCTTCTTTCCTGAAAGATCATACTCAGTTTTGCTGGGTAGTTGATCCTTGGTTGCAGTCCTAGCTCTTTTGCCTTATGAGATATCGAATTCCAATCCCTCCAATCTTTTAATGTAGAAGCTGCTAGGTCATGTGTAATCTTGACTATAGTTCCACAATATTTGAATTGTTTCTTTTTGGCTGCTTGCAGTATTTTCTCCTTAACCCTGTAATTTGGCTATTATATTTCTTGGAGTTTTCAATGTGGGATCTCTTTCAGGAAGAGTCCAGTAAATTCTTTCAATACCTATTTTACCTTCTGATTCTAGAACTTCAGGACAGTTTTCTTTGACAATCTTTTGGAGGATGTTGTCCAGCCTGCTTTTTTCATCATGGCTTTCCAGTAGACCAATAATTCTTAAGTTATCTCTCCTGGATCTGTTCTTCAGGTCAGCTGTTTATCCAGTGAGATATTTTACACTTTCTTCTAATTTTTCAATCTTCATCTTTTGCTTGATTGACTCTTGGTGCATCATAGAGTCCTGAGCTTCATTTGAGTGATTCTAATTTTAAGTGAATTATTTTCTTCAGTTAGTTTTTGAAGGTCCTTTTTTAGGGAGGTATTTTCTCCAGTTAGGTCACAAATTTCACTTTTTAAGGATTTGTTTTCTTCAGTGAGACTTTTTTCCAATTTGGTCACTGTAGATTTAAATTTATGTTCTACCTCTGTAATTTGGGTTTTTAAATCTTTCTTCAGCTCCTCCAAGAATGCTTTTTGGGCTTGAGACAAGTTCATATTTCCTTCTGTGGTCTCAGGTGTGAGTATAGAGTCCATGTTGTCCTCTGTATTTTGTTGTTCTTGCTTGCTATAATAAGCCTTCCTCTTCTTCTCAGCTTCCTTCCTTCCCATTGTGATTTCCTATTTCCTAATTTCTCAGGCTAGGAGCTAAAGGCCTGATCATTGACTTTGTGTGCTGTAGCCTCTGGGTGTCTAGACTGAGACCAATGCCAGGATTCTCAGTGTTTCCCCTGAGTTACCTGAGGCTCACAGAGTAACCTGTGGGGGAGGGGTGGTCTGGCCACTTCAGATTTCCACCTCTATGCCCCTGGGCTACAGGCAGGCTTAGCAGGTGGTGGCCTGCAGTGCTGGTGTCTTCAGATTCCCCTGGTAGTGCTGAGGTCCACCTGGGCTTCTATTGTTAACACTTGCTGGCTCCAACCTCTGGACTTTGGGAGCTCTTGCTGGTCAGGTGAGGTGAGGCTTGTTGGGACCCCTCTCGCCCTTCACTTCAGACTCCTTACTGCCTCAGTTACACCCTTTCTCTATGACTCCTAAGCCTGAGGATATTTCTTCTATTTCAGGTTTACTCTGGGTGGGATATCTATCCCTGGATTTTCTAGGTCAGAGAGCAGCTAGAGTTTACTTTGCCATCTTGGCCTCTGGAAAATCAGGTAGGTGACTTTTAACTTCCAGGCTGTGGGCTGATAGCTCCAGGAGAAGCTGCTGTCTCTGCTTCGGGCCCTGTACTTTCTCTTACACAGCTCCAAGGCATCGTCCTTGGGATCAGTGAGTCTGCTGGTTGGGGCTCCTTCTCACTACGCTGTAGTCTGCTCTCTAGTCCGGGCTGGTGCATCCCCCCTAGCCCCCCACATGCTCCCACTCCCCCTACCCAGACCCAAGCGGGTACTTTCCTGGACTGAATTCTGCCACTCTCCATCTCCCAGTAGATTCTGACACTCTAAAATCCATTCAGATTCACTTTTTAAAATTTAGTGACAGGATTCTGGGAGGAGCTTAGAAAAGTTACTGCTTCTGTTCTGCCATCTTCGATCTAGGATACTTTAAAAGGCTTGAACACAACTGTACATTTTGCTAATGTCAATACTTTTTATTATCTATAATGACAAAAGAGCATTCTACTTCAGAACCTCGTCTAAAGCACATTCATACACACTTGTATGTATGGTACTTCAGTACTTTTATCATCCATACATCTCAGTAACATTTGCACAGCAAAGGATGTAGCAGAAGGGAGGGCAGGAAAAGCTATAAGGCAGCTCAATATTATACAGACCAGGTTACATTGCACCTGTTGACTAGTATGTTGATAGAATTTCCCTACGTGGTTTTACAAAAACCCTCTTGAAGCATCATAAAAATCACTGGATCACTGGTCTCATTTGTGTATTAAATGTATGCCTTTAAAATATGGGACAATTTGAATTCTCAAGACAAATTTTTTTTTTAGGAAATCAGTACACAATCTTAGAACAGGATACTTTGTAAAATAGGGGATACATTTTAATGCTAATATCCCTTTTGTGATCATAAGAATAATTATTATAGTTCAGGTTCTTTTAAGTCATTGCTGTAAAGAAAATTTAAGAAAATTTGGCACGAACTTCATGGTACCTTTCCTGCAAATTCCCTTACACAAAAATCATTGAATTGGTATCAATAGATGTCATTTGCACTGCTAAGTGCTCAAACCTCTATACAATAGTAACCCACAAGACTACTCATATTATAATCTATAGTTGTGCACAGCATCCAGCTACTGACAGTTAAAGAATGGATCCCTTCTCTCTCTCCTTTCTCTGTCTCTCTCTCTCTCTTTCCCTTCCGCTCTCTCTATCTCTCTCTGTCTGTCTCTGTCTCCTCTCTCTGTCTCTCTCTCTCTCCCTCCCTCTCTTTCTCTCTCTGTCTGTCTCTCTCTCTGTCTCTCTCTATCTCTCTCTGTCTCTCTCTTTCTCTCTCTGTCTCTCTGTCTCTGTCTGTCTGTCTTGTGTAACAATAGCACTGCTGGGAACATGACTTGTCAAACAGAATCAAAACTTGTTCAATTGATTGTCTTATCTGTGACATGTGTGGGTACAGATTGTGTGTATCATGAATGTGTGCCTCTTGGCAGGAGTTAAGAACTCTGTCCTTGGGCATGGTGCATCTCAGTGTAACTGTGCTCGTGGGTAAAAACAGGGTTCCCTGTTTAGTCCTGGGGGTGACCTCACAGGCTTCCTTTCCTCAGTGAAACTTCCTTTTTAAACTTGTGGCTCCAGGCAGGTGCGGCAGAGGAATGCTCCTGCATCATTTCCGTGGGTTGTAGCGCCACCTTGTGGTTATGGAGCAGAAGGTCAGAGATTGGTATGAAGTAACTATCTGGCTGTAGCTATTCAGGTTGGGCTGGATCAATGAGGTGCACTCCCCCCATGTTTCCAGGGCTACAGATGGGAACTTAGAGGGCTGAGCATCTACCAACACACACACACACACACACACACACACACACACACACAGCAAGTGAGTGACATCATTAAGAGGCAGGAGATTGCTGAAAGAGACAACAGATACATAATATTTGATTCCCTTAAAAATATTTATTTAGCGTCCACCAGATGGCAGAGGATGGAGTGCCAAGCTTGGAGTTAAGGGGACTCCTCTTCCAGAGTCTAAATCCAGCCTTAACCACTAACTCAGCTGTGTGACCCAGGCCAAGTCACTTAACCCTGTTTGCCTCAATTTCCTCATCTGTAAAATGAGCTAGAAAGGAAATGACAAACTGCTGCAGTACCTTTACCAAGAAAATTCCAGAAGGGGTCAAAAGAGTCAGACACGACTGAAACAATTAAACAACCAATGTAACTGTGCTAAACAAGGACTCAAAATAGTATACCCCCTCCTTCCAGAGACTTACCTACTCCTCTTACCCAGACACTTAACCGGTTATATGCCACCATATCAGCCACTCTCTGCAGGACAAAGGAGTTTCTTCAAGGCATATTAATAGAGTCTAAAAGAGTATACAAGTCAAGGAATCCCTAGACTTGAAGATCATGCTGTAAATATAACTTATGTAACTTTTATCAAAGTTTGATATGTCTCTCATCCTATTTCGTGGATAAGATAGAGGCATATTAAGGAGTCTGGTATGGAATAGTGTGGTATGACATGGATTGGTACAATATAGTGCAGTAGAGTATGATGTAGTAAATGAAAGGTAGACAGAACAAGATAGGATAGGATAATGCGGTACAGGATGAGGAGGAAAGAAGAAGAAAGGAGAAATAGAAAGACCAGAAACTGGTTGAATTATGGAACTTAAAGGATATTTGTTAATAATTTAATTTCATTTTTCCAAGGGGTCTCCAATAGAGTGTCCTAGAGAATTATTTGGCCTTCTGTTGTTTAATATTTTTATCAGTGACTTTGACAAATACATAGGTTATGTTCTTATTAAATTTGCAGATAACATAAAGTTGGAAGAAACAGCTAATATACTGGATGACAGAGTCAGGATTCAAAAACATCTTGAAAGTGAAAAACATTACAAAGTGTTAAATTCCATAATTTAAGATTTAATACCAATAAATGTAGTCTTACATGGGTTCAAGAAAATCAACTTTCATAGACAAAAGTTGGGAGAGGAATAATAATAAAAACTAGTATTTCATTTTATATATGTATGCATATAGCACAACTCCAATGGGGTGGCCATGTTGTTCAAATGCAAAAGAGAAATCACACAGAGGCAAATGCACACGTGGTGGTCAGAAGAAGCAATACAAGGACACTCTCCATGTCTCTTTTAAGGACTTTGAAACTGATTGTGTGACCTGGGAGACGCTGGCACAGGACTGCTCAGCATGGTGTGCCCACATCAGAGAAAGTGCAGTGCTCCATGAGCAAAGCAGAATTGAGACAGTTCAAAGGAAACACAGGATGTGCCGATTTGGAGAATCCACCCCAAATGTTCACGCAGACTATTTGAGCTCAGCCTGCAATAGAGCATTCTGACCTCATGTCAGTCTGATCAGCCACATTGTAACTTTAGTCTAACATAGTGATGTCATTTTAGTCCCCTTCCAAAACGAATGACAACAGCATATGCATGTAGACATATTGCCTAAAAGTTTACAAAGTGTTTTACAAATATTATCACATTTTATCTTCACAATAATCCCGGGAGGTAGTTATTATTAGTCCCATTATATCCCCATTATACAGATGATGGGGCAGCTGGGGACCACAGTGAATACAGAGCTAGCCTGGAATCAGAAAGATTTGAGTTCAAATCTGGTATCAGATACTTACTAGCAGTCTGACCCTGGGCAAGTCACTTAACCCTATTTGCCTCAGTTCCCTCATCTGTAAAATGAGCTGGAGAAATAGAAAATCCTTCTAGTCAGACACAACTGAAATGACTGAACAGCAATAGCACACAGATGATGAAACTGAAGCTAAGAGAGTTTAAGTGTCTTGCCCAGAGTCACACAGCGTCTGAGGAATGGCTAGATAGCATTTTTCTTTTTTTTTAAAGATGAGGTTGTTGTAGGCTCAGCATGAGTCAACATTGAGATATCACAGCAAAGAAAATTAACACAATCACCAAGCACCTTAAGAGAGGCATTAAACCCAAGCCAAGGGAGCTGATTGTGCCATTAGACTCTGCCCTGGTCAGACCACATCAGTATCGTGTTCATTTCTGAATACCACATTTCAGGAAGGATGCTTATGGACCCAACAGCACCCCCAAAATGGGCAGAGTGGTGAAAGGTCTTAAGACTGTGCCACATGGGAGGTGGAGCCAAGATGGTGGAGTAAGGACAGGGACTCACCTGAGATCTCCCCCAAACTCCTCCAAATACCTTTTAAAAATGAATCTAAACAGATTCTAGAGCAGCAGAATCCATAAAAAGAGAGTGAAACAAATTTCCAGCCCAAAACAGCTTGGATGGTCAGCAGAAAAGGTCTGCCACTCTTGGGGGAGAGTAGAGCACAGTACAGCACACATTGAGGCAGCACAGACCCCACACCAGCAAACCAGGAGCAGGCCTTGGGAGTGACTGAGTCAGCAGTGGCTATCTCCAAAGCTCTCAGCCTACACATAGTAAGGGGGTCAAACAACTGGTCAGAAGGAGTTTACAAGGGTCTTTTTGCTAACACTGAGGCAGGACTCTATTGCTTTGCCCATACTCAGATCCAGGTCGCAGCCCTCAGTGGCAGACCTAGATCTAGATCTCGGTGGCAGACCTAGGTGGTCCCAGGGTTAGAAGGAACACTAGCACAGCAGAGCTTGTGGCCACATTGGAGGGGAGACACTCCTCACAGTTCCAAGGGAGAAAAGAGTGTTTGTGGTTGCTCATGGACCAAAGCATAGAACAGGAGAGTAGTAAACACCTCTTCTTAGATCACACCACCAGGAAAGAACTGAAAACAATTCCTTCAAAATTAGAATGGAACAAATGGAAGCTAATGACTTTATGAGAAATCAAAAAACAATAAAACAATGCCAAAAGAATGAAAAAATAGAAGACAATATGAAATATCTCATTGGAAAAACAACTAACCTAAAAAATTGATCCAGGAGAGATCATTTAAGAATCACTAGACTTCCTGAAAGACATTATTAAAAAAAAAGAGCCTAGACATCATCTTTCAAGTATCTTTAAAAGTATCTCTGAAAACAGCTGCACAAAATCCCTAAAGCTTGGAAACCCTTAAAGCTTGGGACAGTGTAACCTCCAACCTGGAAGCAGAGCCCTACTTTAACAAAGATTTTAAAGTCCACTAATAATCTGGGGAAATGAGCAAACCATGGAAAAAAAAACTCTGATTACTAAAAGTTACTAAAGTAACAAAGAAGGTCAAAACACACACTCAAAAGAGTCAGCAAAAGCAAAGCTCCTACATCCAAAGCCTCCAAGAAAAATATGAATTGGTCTCAAGATGTGGAAAAACTCAAAAAGGATTTGAGAATCAAGTAAGAAAGGTAGAGGAAAAATTAGGAAGAGAAATGAGAATGATGCAGAAAATCATGAGAAAAGGGTCAACAGCTTGGTCAAGGAGACACAAAAAAAAAAAAATACTGAATAAAATAACTTAAAAAACAGATTAGGCCAAATGGCAAAACAGATCCAAAAAGCCAATGAGGAGAAGAATACCTTAAAAAGCAGATTTGGCCAAATGGAAAAGGAGGTCCAAAAGCTCACTGAAGAAAACAATTCCTTCAAAATTAGAATGGAACAAATGGAAGCTAATGACTTTATGAGAAATCAAAAAACAATAAAACAGCCAAAAGAATGAAAAAATAGAAGACAATATGAAATATCTCATTGGAAAAACAACTAACCTGAAAAATTGATCCAGGAGAGATCATTTAAGAATCACTGGACTTCCTGAAAGAAATTATAAAAAAAAAAAAGAGCCTAGACATCATCTTTCAAGAAATTATCAAGGAAAACTGCCCTGATATTCTAGAACCAGAGGGTAAAATAGAAATTGAAAGAATCCACCAATCACCTCCTGAAAGAGATCCCAAAGTTAAAACTGTCAGGAATATTATGCCCAAATTCCAGAGTTCCCTGGTCAAGGAGGAAATATTGCAAGCAGCCAGAAAAGAAAAATTCAAGTATGGTAGAGCGAGCCACAGTAAGGATAACCCAAGATTTAGCAGCTTCTACATTAAAGGATCAGAGGGTAATACTACTTCTAGGGCTATATCCCAAAGAGATTATAGCAATGGGAAAGGGACCCATATGTACAAGAATATTTATAACAGCTCTTTTTGTGGTGGCAAAAAAAATTGGAAATTAAGGGGATGTCCATCAATTGGGGAATGGCTGGGCAAGTTGTGGTATATGAATGTAATGAAATACTACTGTGCTATTAGGAATGATGGATGAGCAGGAGGACTTCAGAAAACCCTGAAAAGACTTGTATGAACTTGTATGATGCTTAGTAATGGGAGCAGAACCAGGAGAACATTGTACACAGTTACAGTCACATTGTGAGATGACTAATTTTGATAGACTTAGCTCTTCTCAGCAATGCAAAATTCTAAGACAATTCCAAAAGGTTCATGATGTAAAATACTATCCGCATCCAAAGAAAGAATTACAGAGTCTGAATGCAGATCAAAATATACTATTTACTCTTTTTTTTGGTTTTGTTTTATTTTGTTTCTTCTTTCTTGTGGTTCATTCCATTGGTTATAATTCTTCTTTACAAAATGACTAATGTGAAAATATGAAATATGTTTAATATGAATGTATATGTAGAGCTTATATCAGATTGCATGCTCTCCTGGGGAGGGGGGAGGTGAGGGAGAGGAATAAAGTTTAAAACTCAAAAGCTTGTGAAACCGAATGTTGAAAATTAAAAATAGGGGGGGGAGGGGTGGGGGACAAAAGTGAAACTCAAGGAATTGTGGAATAGAATCCTGTAAACTAAAAGGAAACAAACAAATTAATTTAAAAAAAAGATTAAAAATAAATTTTTAAAAATAAAAATAAAGAACCAGAGGGCTTGGAATATGATATTCTGGAGGGCAAAGTAACTAGGATTACAACCAAGAATCACCTACCCAGCAAAACTGAGTATATTTGTTTAGGGGGGGAAAATGGACATTCAGTAAGATAGAAGACTTTCAACATTGTTGATGAAAAGACCAAAGCTGAACAGAAAATTTGACTTTCAAATACAACACTCAAGAGAAGCATAAAAAGGTAAACAGGAAAGGTAAATCATAAGGGACCTAATAAGGTTAAACTGTTTACATTTCTACATGGGAAGATGATTTTTGTAACTCATAAGACCTTTCTCATTGTTAGAGTAGTTAGAAGAAATATATATAGATACACAGGTGTGAGTTGAATATAAAGGATTGGTATCCAAAAAATAAAATTAAGGGGTAAATAATGAAGGTACTCTTGGATAAAGAGAAAGGGAGCAATAAGATGGGGTGAATTATCTCACATAAAAGAGACAAGAAAAAGCTTTTACAGTGGAGGGGAAGAGGGGCGAGGTGAAGGAAAGTGAGTGAACTTTACTCTCATCAGAATCAGCTCAAAGGGGAAATAAGAAACATGGTTAATTGAGTATAGAAATCTGTCTTACCCTACAGGAAGGTAGTTGGGGAAGGAGATAAGAGAAGGGGGGAGGCTATAGAAGGGAGGGAAGACTGAGAGAGGAGGTGGTCAGAAGCAAAACACTTTTGAGGAGGGACAGGGTGAAAAGAGAGAGAGAATAGAATAAATGGGGGGGCGGAGAATGGAAAGAAATACAGTTAGCAAGTTAACCGTGAAAAAAACTTTGAAGTAAGTTTCTCTGATAAAGGTCTCATTTCTCAAACATGTAAAGAATTGAGTAAAATTTATAAAAATAAGAGCCATTTCCCAGTTGATAAATGATCAAAGGACATAATCAGTTTTCAGATGAAGTAATCAGTTACCTATGGCCATATGAAAAAATATTCTAACTCACTGTTGGAGAAATGCAAATTGAAATAATTCTGAGGTACTATCTCATACCTTATTAGATTGTCTAATAAGGCAGAAGAGGTAATTGACAAATGTTGTATGGGATGTGGAAAAAATGAGACTTTAATACATTGTTGGCGGAGTTGTGAACTGATTCAACCATTCTGTAGAGCAATTTGGAACTATGCCCAAAGAGCCGTAAAATCATGCATAGCCTTTGGACTAGCAATACCACTATTAGGTCTGTATCCAAAAAAGCAAAAAGGAAAAGGACCTATATGTCCAAAAATATTTAAAGTAGTCCTTTCCTGTGGGTAAGGAATTAGAAATTGAGGGGTGGCTAGGTGGCGCAGTGAATACAGCACCGGCCCTGGAGTCAGGAGGGCCTGAGTTCAAATCCAGTCTCAGACACTTAATGTGACTTTGGGTGAGTCACTGCCTTCCCCTCTGCAAAAAGCAAAAAAAAAAAAAAAAAGAAGAAGAAGAATTAGAAATTGAGAGGATGCCCATCAGTTAGGTGATGGCTAAACAAGTTGTGGTATATGATTATGACAGAATACTGTTATATTATAATAAATAACAAGCAGGATGCTCTCAGAAAAACCGGGAAATAATTTGCATGGGCTGATGCAAAGTGAAATGTACTGTGTACAAAGTAACAGCAATATTCTAAGATGATGATCTGTGAATCACTTAGCTATTCTCAACAATACAATGATCTAAGAAAACTCTGAAGGACTTATGATGAAAAATGCTATCCATCCCCAAGGAAAGAATTGATGGTGTCTGAATACAGATTGAAGCATACTTTTTTTATTTTCTTGATTTTTTTTTTGGTCTGTTTTCTTTCACAAAATGACTATCATGGATGTGTTTTGCTTGACTATACATGTATAACCTACATAGAATTACTTACCTTCTCAATGGTGGGAGGAGGAAGGGAGAGAATTTGGAACTCAAAGTTTTAAAAACAAATGTTAAAAGTTGCTTTTACATGTTAATGAGGAAAATAAAATATTAAATAAAAAAAAAGATTGTACCATATGAGGAGTAGGAGCCGTGAATGCTCAGGTTGTAGAAAAGATTTAGTGGCGCCATGATGGCTGTTTTCAAGAATGTGTATAGCACAAAGTCACACTCAGATTCACAGATACGTTACACACAAACGCACACACACAAAGACAGGATTCAATTCCACAGTTTATTAAACCAACTCAGTGTAAGCAGTAACCTTTATGTCAAAGAGAGATTAGAATTGTTTTATGTGTCCCCAAAGAATAGAACTAGAAACAATGGGTGGAAGTCCCAGAGACAAATTTAGATTTACTGCAAGGAAAAACTTCTTGGCAGAGAGTGATCCATAAGGAGAAAAGGATGCCCCTGGGAGGTGGTGGCTCTTTCCTCTAGAGAGGTCATTAAACAAAGACTGAATTACTATCTCTCGGTTAAACTGTATTGAGGATTCTTTTTCAGGTCGGGCTTGGACTAAATGACTTCTGTGATACTTATCAACTCTGAGATTCTGTCATTCTTTATGCTTGGAAGCTCAGACTCTGGGACTCTGCTGAGAAGGTCAGCTCAGCCCCAGTGGCCAGGTTTCTCTCCCTTAGCATTAGCAGCCAGTTTAGTAAGATCCAGCAGAGGTAGAGAATGAGGTAGGCTGCCCTCCCTGTTCTCCCCTCAACCTCCACTCACCACACCACCATGAGGAGAATTTATACTACTTCACCACCACTGCAAGCCAAGTTCCAATCTCTTCATGTTTCACAGCAAGCTGAGATGCCCTGTAGAAGAACTTGAGCTAAAGAAGATGAAATCTTAAGGATCATTGAGAGGGTTTGGGAAGAGAACATGTCAGAGGATTTAATTCAAGCTAAATTAATAAAACTGAATAGGGGGACTAAAAGTGAAGAATTCAAGGAGGATGAGAAATTGAACAGAAGGACCCAAGGAAGAGGAAAAGGACCCAGTTTGTTTGTTTTTGTTTGGGGGAGGCAATTGGAGTTAAGTGACTTGCCCAAGGTCACACAATTAGCAAGTAGTCTGAGCCTGAATGTGAGCTCAAGTCTTCCAGACTCCAGGGCTGGTGCTCTATCCACTGCACCACCTAGCTGCCCTGAAAAAGACTTAATTTGAGGGAGAGGGAGGGCCAAGAAAGAAAAGGAGGTAATTGGTAAGACAAGGTAAAAGGTAGTAAGACATAGCAGCTAGGTGACACAGTAGATAGAGCACCAGCCCTGGAGTTAAGAAGACCTGAGTTCAAATTCAGTTTTACTAGCTGTGTGACTCTGAGCAAGTCACTTAACCCCAACCACCTCCAAAAAAATTAAAAATGGTTATAAGACCAAAAAGGAAATTGCACTGGTGGTCAAAGTGTTAACAAAGTTATAAGGTGCTAATGAGGTGGGGATAGTAATAACTCCAGAGCTGAAGCCCCACAAAGCAGTTTGCCAGAGCAGCGCCATAAGGGAGCTACTTACACTGGGCTTAGCACAGGGCCTGACCCATGGTAGCACTTATAGAACACAGAATCAGAGAATTTCAGGATCCCAGAGACAGAGGGCATCACAGAAAACCATCATATAATCTACACTGGATTGCATTTTTATTTTGTTAAATGCTTCCCAATTTCATTTTAATTCTCTCCAACCGTCACTCTAGTCTAGAATAGTCTTCGTGTTCTGCAGGCACTTGAAAGGCTTCAATGTGAAAACAAAGTAGAATCTGAAATAGCAGAGGAGAATCCTGAACTATTGCAGCAAGTCCAAGAGTAAAAAAAAAAATGTGACAGAGGAAAAAAGAGCACGGAACATATGGAGTATTCATAAATGTGCTTGTGATTGATTAAGCACAAGTACGAGCTTCTTCCCAAAGAGAAGGGCATCAAACCCTGCTCCTCCCTCAGAAGAAACAGCCATTTTTCTACCAAAGGATGATGATGTGGATCTAGAGGCACCAAGAGGTGAGAGATCATATAGTGGGGATCAGGAGAAAAAGACAAGTGACAGCGGAAGACTGGTGCTAAAGGGACAGAGAAAGTTATCTGTTAAACTGGTAACTAGAAAGAGATAGGTTGTCTTCCTGGGTCATGTTTTCAGGACTCTTATTTGGGGTTTTCTTGGCAAAAATACTAGAATGGTTTGCCATTTCCTTCTCCAGCTCACTTTATAGGAGAGGAAACTGAGGCAAATAGGGTTAAGTGACTTGCCCAGGGTCACACAGCTAGTGTCTGAGGCCAGATTTGAGCTCACAAAGGTGAGTGAGTCTTCCTAACTCCAGGCCTGGCACTTTATCCTCTGCAGCTCCTAACTGTTCCTTTTAAGGGCCTAACTTACAACATTCCAGAACTTGTCAAACCAGATGAATACTACCAATTCTGTTTATTTATATAGGCACAAGTGATACTACCAGAAAGAATCTAGGAGGAATTGTAAAGATTACAATCATGGACTAAAAACTGAGTCTTTACCATCAGTGCTGTCAAACTCAAAAAAGGAAAGGTCACTAAACCATACATAAAGATTTCTGTTGGCCATATATCGACTTACAAAACCACATATTAACATTATCTATATCCTATTGTATTTTTATGCATTTTGGTAAATATTTCTCAACGGTTGCAAACAGTGTTACAGTTAAAGGCCACTTTTTTATGCCTCTGGTCTAGGTCTCTGCTGCAAAGATTTCAAAATTTAGGGAGTGTTGTTTCAATGCAGATGGAAACTTTTTCTTTATATGACCAATGCAAGAATTTATTTTGCTTAACAATACATGTACGTGGGGAGGTTAGGTGACACAGCGAATAGAGTACCAGCCCTGGAGTCAGGAGGACCTGAGTTCAAATCTGGCCTCAGACATTTAACACTTACTAGCCATGTGACCTTGGGCAAGTGTAATGGCAAGCAAAGAAGTAGTGTTTACAGCAGCAGTCCTCTGGAAAGCTGCTCGTGCTTGGCTTTACAGCAAATCACTTAACCCCAAATGCCCTGCCTCTCCCCCTCCAAAAAAAAGAAAAAAACAAAGAGGACAATATATGTATGGAACAGGATTTGTGTATCTTACTATCTCATTTGGGGTGGAGGGGTAGGAAGGAGAGAATAAAGAAAATTCCATTTTTAAAATAGGTGTTATCTGAGGTTATTTTACTTTCTGATTTAAAATATAGGAATAGATTCCTGGTATAGTGGAATGCACTAAACAAGGGCTAGAAAGAATGTATTTGCCTAGATAATTGAAAAGGTAAAGTTACAAGAAAAAAACTGTCTACCTAAGCTAGACACCTACATCAAAAGAACAGCAGTAGAGATGGCCAGAAATTGACAAGAGAAAAAGAGAATAAAACCTGCAGCCTAAGATAACTGTGAGTAAATGGAATAAATATGAGTACTAAGTAAGGTGAAGAATTCTTCATGTAAGGAAGGACATTTGCACTTACAGCTATCACAGAAATTGGGTAGGATGGGACCCATGACTGGGAAGGGAATCTAGAAGAGCAGACCATTTTTAAAAGAAATGAAATAAGGTTGGTAAAAGGGTGATGGAGGAATAGCATTAAATATTAAGTATATTAATCTAAAGAAATCCAAGCACCAGAGAAGGGATAAATGATGGGAAAGTATGTAGGTCAAGATCAAAGAAAGCAAAAACAGAATTTATATCATCAGGTTATATTATGGTCTACCAGGACAGAAAGGGTCAATAGATCAAAGGTTAGGAAAGAGATCACAAGTCTGGAAGAGAAATAACGGTGACAGTAGATTTCAAATATCTGAACATCAGCTAGGGCTCTCTCCCTGCCCAAAGAAGAATGCTAATAATTATTCCCCAATTGATAAATGGTCAAAGGATATGAACAGCAGTTTTCAGAGAAAGAAATTAAAGCTATCTATAAGCACATGAAGAAATGCTCTAATTCACTATTGATTAAAGAATGCAAATCAAAACAACTCTGAGGTACCACATCTCACCAGTCAGATTGGCTAAGATGACAAAACAAGAAAATGACAAATGCTGGAGAGGATGTGGGAAAACTGGAACACTAATGCATTGTTGGTGGAGTTGTGAACTGATCCAGCCTTTCTGGAGAGCAATCTGGAATTATGCCCAAAGGGCTATAAATACTTTCATACCCTTTGATCCAGCAATACCACTCCTAGGGTTATATCCCAAAGAGATCATAGAAATGGGAGAAAGATGTACAAAAATGTTTATAGCAGCTCTTTTTGTGGTGGCAAAGAATTGGAAATTAAGGGGGTGCCCATCAATTGGGGAATGGCTGAACAAGTTGTGGTATATGCATGTTATGGAATACTATTGTGCTATAAGAAACAAGGAACAGGCAGTCTTCATATTTACCTGGAGAGGCTTAAAAGAACTGATGCTGAGTGAGAAGAGTAGAACCAGGAGAAATTTGTACACAATTACAGACACAACGTATGTGTGATGACCAACTTTGATAGACTGGACTCTTCTCAACAATGCATGGATATAAGTCAATCCCAAAAGACACATGATGGAAAGAAAAATGTGCATCCAGAGAAAGAACTAGAAAGAACTAAGTTTATATCCAGGTGGAAGCAAAATACCTGATCTTTTTTGTTCTCTTATTTGGTTTTATGTCCTCTTTACCATTTTTCATTCCAGCTGGTACAATTCGTCCTTATAACCTGACCAATGTATAATGTGAAAGTATTTACAGATCCTATACTTGACTATAAGCCGCCATGGGGGGGGGGGGGGGGGGGGGGAGGGAGGGGTACAAAATGTGAAATTCAAGGAATTGTGGAATTGAATCCTGTAAACTAAAAGGAAACAAACACATTAATAAATTAAAAAAATTAAAATTAAAAAAAAAGAATGCTAATAATGTCTTGATTCACCATTGTGTGGAAATGGGGAACATGGCAGGTAGTTTGTACTGACTGGTATACAGCTCAGAAGTCAAATCATTTTTGTTGTTCACATATATTTAATAAAGGCAGGAATGTAGAGGGAGGTAGAGAAAAACCACCTTTTTTTTTGTTGGTGTAGCTTTTGTTCTCATTCAACTTCATTTGTGAGCAACAAGCACATCTTGGGAGTGAAATGGGCTTGGTAGCCCTAGCCTTCACACAGCACCTGAAAGTTGATTGTTCCGAGGGAAATTTTTTGGCAGGCATCAAAATGGTTTGGGGAAAACAGGATAAAATGGGAATGATCAGAAATTTCTGAGCCTAAGTCAAAGTTGGCTGAGACCATAGACTTCTAATTCACTACCAGATACCAGCAGCAAACAGTTCGTGAGAAGGTAGCTCAGGAAACAAGTCTGCATCATCCTGCTTGAGGTGTCTTGTTGACTGTGGCAATGCTTGGTATTTCCTTTGGTGTTTGGGAATCAGTTTATCAGGAAGCTATTTAATGCTATCCTGACTCTGCGCCGTTAAGATTCTTCAAAGCCCAGGGTTCACTTCTGATACTGAGATCATTCTTGAGACTCACCCTAGAGACATGCTTGCAAACACACCTAAGGTTATGTGTATAAACCTCAGTCACAAATCAGGTGTTGTGTGTGTTTCAACAACTTTGTTTCACTTCTTTGAGGAGTAAAGAGAACCTTAGAGATTCTTACAGGACAGACAGACACACACACACACACACACACACACACACACACACACACACACACACTCCTTTTATTCTTTCTCCACAATATCTGGCTGTGGGAGTTTTGAAAAATAGTTCAACAGATGTTCCAGGGAAGAGTATTTGGTCTACTTCTTTTCTACTTTCTCCTTTGTCCAAAAGCCTGAATGGTCACATTAAATACTTGTGTTCTGACGGGGGGGGGGGGGGGGGGGGGTGTGGGGAGAGAGGGGAGTGGCACACGGTGTTAGAAGAAGTACAGACAAATATAAAATTCAAGGTATGTGGTGAGGGTTAGAGTCAAGTGTTTTTCTATTTTTAAAAAATAATTCTGAGCAATTTTTTTTTCTGAATTGCAAACTCAGTCAGTAAGGCTTTTAACTGCCCCAGTCACTCAGAGCTGCATAACTTGGTGAGTGATTTTCTTGTACATGTACATCAAAGAGAGTCTGTTAAGATCACTTCATCACTGCCATGTGACCTTGAGCAAGTCACTTATCCCCAATTGCCTTACCTTCCCCCTCCAAAAAGCAAAAAAAAAAAAAAAATCACTTCACTAGGGGAGTGAGTTTAGCAACACTTGGTAGGCAACTCAGATATCATTCTTTTTAGGTAATTATTAGAGTAATAATAAGACTAGAGAAGGGCCATGTAAGCAAGGTAACATAAGAGTTTGTGTTAACTGCTATTCCAGTATTCAAAATGTCACATGGGTTACCCATCAAATGAACATAATCCATGTCACATATGTAATTGGGACACGGAGACATGTTTTGCCTACATCTCCCAGAATGCCCAAGGCTTGGGAGTAATTATTCTCTAGGAAAAACTCCCAGGATTTCATTTTCCCCAAGGAGCTTTGTGCCTAAATGTGAGAGGAATTTCATCAGGAGACTTGAATTCTGATGGCAAAGAGATTTAGGGGGAAGGTAGAAAGTCATCTGCAGAAAGCATTTAGAGCTGTAACCATTACAGAACAGGGAAGGAACCACTCAGAATCCTTTTTGCTGGCTATGAAAAATAATTTGAAGAAACTGAGAAATTGAGTTTGGTTTTAACAAGATGACTGAACACAAGCAGGCCAAGAAGAAATGACTCATGGTGAAGGACACTCAAAACTCAGAGATTAGGAAGAGGAATGTTTCCACTATTCCACCAGCAATTGTTTTCATCCCAATAATGAATTTTACTTTCAAAACATAGACTGTTAGGCTACTTTATTAGTTTGGTGCAAATGAAATTCAGATGATTTTTAGAGGTTCCTAGTTGATCTGGCAACTCAAGCTAAGGTTGACTTCTAAAATGGGATATAAACCAGCAATTCATGGGAACCACAGGATGGGGTAAAAAGTCAGCTACATGTAAAATGACCTGAATGATTAAAGTAGACCACATACAGATGCTGTTTTCTTCTGGCCTCTAACAGCCCTTGAGAGAATGCTGACTGTTGTTGAGAAACACGCGTTTCTCTGAGAGGCCTCCTGATTCTCAGGGCATTCTACCAGAGTTACTAGACTGAAGCCAAAGCCAATTCTTCCATCCCTGCCCTCTCTCAAAGGAGGGAAACAGAGCCAAATCCAACCTCTATACTGAAGACTGGACAAGGTATAAAACATTAAGCAAACCTCACCTCTGGGGCCAAATCATCTTGAGTCCCTGTATCAAACAGTATATTTTAGAGAGAGCAGAAGGTTTACAAAGACAAAATTCTTCCTGGACACAGAGGCCACTGAGTAAGTTGAGGTCTCAGACGGGAAGGGCTACAGGCTCATATCCCATCATACAGCATCTCCCACACCCAACACCACAAGAAGCAGCTGTAAAACATGTTTATTGGACAGAACAAAATCCCAGTGATAACTTAAAAAAAGGATGAGCAAATCTTTTAGATAAATAAATAAATCTGTTTTTCCCCAAAAGATCCATTTCCTTAAAGACTGAAGGAATTGGACACAGAAATGAAAGCACCTGCCCCCCCCACCCCATTTTCCTATGCTCTGAAGCCCCCAAGGAGGCAGACGCACATTCTGGGCGACAGAAAACTTCATATAAAAATAGTTACACTGGATTGTGTGCCCTGCACAAACCAGCTTCATGATATACAAAATGGGCATTTAGAGGATTTCCTACAAAAGTTTCAGAAACAACCTTGGTCCAAGTTCTTGGAAGAAAACTATATTCTCTTAAAGAAAATGAAAATATTCTCAAAGGAAAAAAAAACTTAATTTAAGTCAAATTACAGCCTTTGTCCTGGCATCAACTATACAATGAAATTGTAAATACACTTCTCTTGCAGCACAAGGAAACAGGGTCTTCTGTGTGGCCCCTTCCTATGCTTCCCTCAAAATCCTTCTTCTCAGGGAAGGCCCCTCAGGAAGTTGTGCCCTTAGATTTGGCCCCTAGTCACAGCCACACATGCAATCACAACCGCTGCCACAACATACACATGTACCAGGACACACACAGACTCTGCCACTTGCACTCACAACCTTAGACACCCACACTGTCACAGTCAGGCACCTTGGAATCCAGGAACCTGATAGAGAGACCCAAAAAAAGGGTAAGAAGAATGACAAAGGATATTGATAAAGCAGTGATGAGGGAGGGACTATTCCCAGGTTGTAGTAAAGGAGAAATGGACCACCTCCCTTTTCATCCCCAACATAAGTCTACTTGACTCCTCCCCCACATTCACTAGAACAAAGCCCATGGAGGATCCAACCAGTCCCTAAGAGTCCCACATCATGCCCGAGCCTCTCCTCTCCCGTAACTATCTCCTGTATTGTCTGATGTGAATAGTATGAGGTAGTTAACAGGAAACCCAGGAAAGGACATGGGCAAACAACAGCTGCTTTTTGTCATTCTGCTAGCACACACAGGCACACTGCCCTGGCCAGTTACATATAAGCATATCATCTGACCTGATCACACAACATCTATCCTAACCAGGCACGCTTCAAACAACATGCTAACTAATCACCCTCTCTAGCCACATGCAAACACACTAACTCCAACCACTACACACAGCACTCATCCTCATGAAATATGCTGCCCTCCTTTGGAAGACAAACACACCACAATTCCCCAAAACTCTAGCACTCCATGCTTCCTAACCCCACCCAGACACACCATTCCCTGGTCGTGCATACTCCATCCTCTTCCATATCCTCCACGAGAGGGCAGGAGGGTGCCTGAAGACAATGGTTCCTGCCTCCCTTGGACCAGATATGGCACTATTGCCTTAGGCAATGTACCATAACATGTAAGGGCACAGTCCCCAGGAGCATCTCACTCTGGCCTATGGAGCTTGACCCTACCTGTCCAGAGCCTAGAGCTCTCTGCTCTTGCAGTCACTAGGCTCAGGGATGGTCTGTGAAGAGACATGGAGACAATAACAATTTCAATCTGCTTCAGAATAGGGGAGAAAAGCTCAGAGACAATGGGTCTTAAAGGCACAATACAGATCCACCACTGGGTAGCAACCAACATGGTCCACTAGACTTCCTGAAAGAGGTGGTCCCAGGAGAGTAATGAAAGTTTATACCAAAAATAGGAAATGTCCAATTCCCAACCTGCTCCCTTTCAGAATATAGGCATCCTTTCCATTCCTCTGTCTGACCTCCACTATCAATAATCTTCTACCAAACCAGGCTGGGTTTTGGGATCCCTGAGACTAGAATGTTTGTTTGGGAAGGAAGGTGAAGAGACCACTCAAACTTGAAGATAGAGACAAGCTAAGAGCTCAAAACTCCTGCAGGACTGTGGAACACATCCTGGATGATAGGAGGTGACCTAACTTGGGCTCCACAGGACCTAGGTCATCCCCATTTTCAGCAATCCCATGTGCATGGGGCCCAGGGTTTGCTGATTCATGGACCTATGGGGATAGGGCCACAAGGCTGCCATTCTAGGATCTAAAGGAAAAAGTGGCTCAAATTAATTCATGGCAAGGGAGTATAGGGTCCAGCCCAGCCCTAGCATGAAGAAACTTGTAGGAACCGGTTCTGTTCTACAGCTATCTCTCAGGATGTAAAAGCCCAAGGAGAAGAGGGCCATATATGTCTGAGGGAATCAGTGGGAAGGACCTACTCTGGTCCAGAAACCCTCCTGGGTGGCAGGTAGGGCAGAGACCCTCACCTCATTCTGCCTAAAGAAGCACCTGGTTAAGGAACTGAAAAAATTCTCCTGGGATTGGGCTTGGGCTCTGATTCAATAGGGAGTCCATCAGAGTTCTGTCATATGCATAGCATAGCTGGTCAGGGCCGGGGTGGGGAGGCGTCCCATGTGGCAGCTCCGACACAGCAGGTGGCCTTCCAGGGGATAGCAGCGGCGACCTTCTTGATCATTCAGACGAAGCCCACAATCCTGTGGAATGAGATGCCCCAGTGCAATATAATCAGCCCTCATAACCCGTCCCCTCCTTCACAGTCAGCCTGGTGCTCTACCCAGGGCCAGGATTCTGCATACAAGCAAGGGATTCATTGATAGTCTATGGCCCAAAGGTCCAATTATCCCTATCCTAAGACCACTTCCCACCATAAGCTCATTCCCCATTCTGTTCTTGAACCTACTGACCATCTTGGAACACAATACGAGTGGGAACTGGGGCGGCTATGTGGCACAGTGAATACAGCACGGACCCTGGAGTCAGGAGGACCTGAGCTTAAATCCAGACTCAGACACTTAACACTTACTAACCGTGTGACCTTGGGCAAGTAACTTAACCCCAATTGTTCTGCATTCCCCTCCAAAAAAAAAAGTGTGAACTGATAGCAAATCTGAAGGGCCCTTCCCAAAACCCCACAGAAATCCCCTGGACATACCTCACAGTGATAGCATTCCACATGGTAATCTCTATCCATTGACACCACCCTGATAGTCTCTTCACAGCCCTAATGAAAGAGATACAAGATAATAAACATATGAGTGCATGCTTACATAGACAAACCCATACATGTGCTTCAATAGCTTTGTAGATACAGGCAGACACCAAAGGGGGATGAGCAGCCCTCACACCAGAGGTGCTAGTGCACCCCCGGCAGATGGGCTAGACCAGGTTGGGGGTAACTGGGGATGCCCACACCAAGCATGTAAAGACCTTCCCTGGAGGAACGAGTGGATGAGAACAATTTGTTCCAAGAGCCATGAAAGGAGCTGAAAAACAGGCGCTACGGAACCCGTCCTGCCACTGGACCTCGATGATTGAGGAAGAGAGAGTGAGGCTGATGACTTCGGGCAGCTCTGCCTCACTTAAATCCAATTCATGAGCAGGTCAAGCCATCACGTGCACTGTCACTGGTCCCCTTCAAAAATGAAGGATGGGGGCAGCCAGGTGGCTCAGCGAGTAAGAGCACCGGCTCCAGTGTTGAGAAGACCCGGAGATCAAATCCCAGGCTCTTAGCACCCACCCAGAAACACCTGGCCATGTAACCCTGAGCAAGTTACTTAACCCCAATTGCTTAGGGGTGGCCAGGTGGCTCAGTGAGTAAGAGCACCCGCTCCAGTGTTGAGAAGACCTGGAGATCAAATCCCGGGCTCTTAGCACCCACCCAGAAACACCTGGCCGTGTAACCCTGAGCAAGTTACTTAACCCCAATTGCTTAGGGGTGGCCAGGTGGCTCAGTGAGTAAGAGCACCGGCTCCAGTGTCGGGATGACCTGGAGATTGAATCCCTGGCTCAGACATTTAGCACCCACCCAGAAACACCTGGCCATGTAACCCTGAGCAAGTTACTTAACCCCGATTGCTTGAAAAAAAAATGAAGAATGAACAACAACATGCAGTACATGGCTAGCCTGTGTATGCACACCTGAGTGAGATCATTAGTCCTCTTTAAAAACAAAGAAAGAACAACATACATGGATATGACATGACAGTGTTCTTGCATCTGAAAAAGTTTTATGCATATTCTTGAAATGCTTAGGACAGACCCCTCGCCCCAGGTCTCACCACCCAGCCCCAGGCCCCGGCTGGCAAAGACACAAGAACAAAGCCAATGGAATCAAAGGACCTACCGCGTTTCCCCGATAATAAGACCTATCCCGAAAATAAGCCCTCCCCTTACTGTGTAAGATTCCTCTAAAATAAGCCCTCCCCCGAAAATAAGCCCTATTGAGATTGCTACTGTAGTGAAGGTGATCCCCTGCGCTACACGCTACATTACGGTACCCTCTGTATGCACCGCTTCCCCCCTCCCCGGGTGAAACGCACGCAGCCCTCCGAGCTGCATCCAATCAGAGCTGCAGCAGTGAGCGCATCATCCTGTTCTTCCCCAGTGATTTGCTTATTGAATAAAGGTACAATTTTTGTTCACATTTACCTGTTTATTAAAATTGCTGTCAATGTTCATTAAAATAAGCCCTCCCCTGAAAATAAGCCCTCTGGTGTTTTTCTGTCCAAAAAAATTTAATAAGACAGTGTCTTATTATCGGGGAAGCACGGTACATCACAAAGCTGTAACACATCCCTACCTTCGCAGGGAGGATAGGTCGGGTACATGAAGCACATTTGGGTGCAAAAACGCTGAAGGGAAAAAAAAGAGAGAAAGAGGAGTCAGAAGCTGAGGAATCACATGCCAACAATTCAAAGGTATCCCCCTAGGGCCTGGAGCCTTCTTCACAGGGCCCCCTCCATCAATAACGGGCACACGTATACAGCCAACCTCCCTGATTTTTTTCCCATGCCTTACTCACTCTTCCTGTCACACTCACTGCCACCACCCCCACACCCCCACCACAGGACACCTGAGCTCTTTCATTCACTGTTTGGTTTCTTGGTTCCATCCTCGTCCCTCCTACGTTTCCCATTTCAGTCTTTTACTTTCACTTGTACAGACTCCTGTTATTTCTAAATCCTATGACTTACATGGAACACATAGAGAAAGAACTCCATCTAAGAGATACACACATACAGAGGATGGGACACAGATGGGGGAGAGGAAGGAGAGCCCCATCATACTGATAAACATACAAAAAAGCACATAGGAGCTGGAGAGAAGCCCCATCACATAGATACACATACCATGGAAATACCTGCCAGTAAATAATTAAGCACTTATTATATGTGTGGTAACATGGGGGATTCTGAGAGTAGTAGCCCCAGCCTTTACGGGGCCCACTGTCTTGTTGCAGAAGACAAGAAATAAATATGCACCAAGTAAAACAACAATACGATATTTAAACAAGATCTTAAAATGACATAAGAGATGGTGCAAGGTCAAACAGGAAAGTTACTACTAATGACATAGAAAAGAAATGTTAGTGTCCAGAGCAAGAGAAAGGATACCATACTACCATACTCTGTCCTGATTAGATCACACAGTATTCTGTTCAGTTCTGGGGACCATAATCTAGGAAGGACATTGACAACTTGGAGTATGTCCACAAGACAGCAACCAGGATCATGAGGGAATTCTAGACTGTGCCATATGAGGCCGCAAGCCAGCCCTGAGACACTGCAGATAACATTGTCTCCAATGGAGACATTAATGGAAATGAGGAAACTAAGACCTGATGACTTGCCCAAAATCACACATCTGGTCGGTGCCAGGGACAGCTACGAGCCGACCTTCCCCACTCCAAGTCCAGCAGTCTCTCCACACTACCTGCCAATGGAAACTGATACGCTGTTGTGGAGCCTAAGGAGGGCACCAAAGAGGAGACTGACAGCCATGCTCTAAAAGCATCTGAGAAAGAGCCTGGAGATGGTCGGCCTGCAGAACTGCCTTCCAGTGGCTGACGGGCCACCCATGAAAGAGTGAGGATTAGACTGCTCTGCTTGGCCTCAGGGTTCAGAAACAGCAGCAATGGACAGACATTAAAGGGAATCAGACTTCTGCTCCATGTGAGGAAAAACTTGTAACAATTAGTGTTAACCAAAAGTCGAATGAACCGTCCTGAGAGGCGAAGGGGTTCCCTATCACTGAAGATATTATGGCAGAGAGAGGCTGAACGACCATCAGTCTCAAATTATCTTGTATTTATTTATCTGTTTATGTGCTACATCTCCCCACAGAAGGGCAGCTTCCTGAGGACAGAGACTGTCTTTCATGTTCATTTTTGAATCCTCCATCCCTATCACGGTGCCTTGTACACAGTAAGTGCTTACTAAATGCTTGTTTATTTGAATTGGGTGTAGTATAGGGGCTCCAGCCCAAACAATGGCTTGACTAGAAAACTGTAAGGACCCTTCTAATCCAGAGATTCTGACTCATGGCCTGGGATCCCCAGAGGACCCCCATGTGTGGATATTGAATCTGATGGCCTGGGATCTCCCAAGAGCCCTATATGTGGATATTTTATCTGCCTTGTGTTCCACGGCCTGAGACAGTGGTTAAGCAATGTCTAGGTTCTCCTCATCCTGAGGAGATACAGATTTTCCCAGGATATGCTATACATGACCTGGCTCAGCCCTAGGCACAAGAATGACTCATCAAGGGTCCAATCCCTGAGGAAACAAAAAAGAGAAACAAGCCAAGGTCCCACAACAACAAGGGAAAAGTTATTCAAAAGCCACACAAGGAATCACTTAGTCCATTGACTGAACAATAGCAGACCTAGAACTTATGGTGAAGTCAGTAGGTACTTAATAGCTGTGTGACCTTGGGCAACTCCCTGAGTCTCTGCCAGCATCAATAAAATGGAGTGAATGATAGAAACTATTACAAAAGTTTGTTGTAATGAAAGTACTTTGTAAATTGTAAAATGTTTTAAGGATGAGTTATGATTATAACTGATATTGTTATTATGATCCTTTCTGCATTGAAAAGGACAAGAAGGCAAAACCTTTAATGCTTTAATCTGAGAAAGAGACTCACAGAGTCAGAGACGGTGACAAGGAAGCTGGTAACAACAAACAGGCCAGAGAAATGCCACGGTGAGCAAGGCATTCACAATGAGGCAGGAGAATGAGCCCAGTGCGAGGCCATGTCACAGCCTTGCAGCGGGGGAAGGCTTCAGGGCAGGGCTTAGAGCACTAGATTCTAAGAGAATATGGGCACAAACCCCAGCTCAGTCACTTACTTCCAGCGTGACTCTGGGCAAGTCACTTGACCTCTTGGCCTCATTTTCTTCATCTGTAAAATGAGGGGGTTAGATCAGATGACCTCTAATGTCCTTTCCTATGATCCTATGACATGACAGGGCAGCATGCCTTTGGACCAGGATCATCCACAGCTGCCCTGGGGCTACACACATCACAAGGTCATATAGGTTTCAGGGTCACACATGTCACAGTATCACACTAGGCCCTTGGCCCCACAGCCTCTAAGTCACTCACGTGTGATAATCTTTGACACAGTAAATATTGTTCTCGACATCCACGGTGAAAGGGACGCCATCCAAGCACTCATTACATACAACACATCGGAAACAGCCAGGGTGGTAAGACTTCCCAAGGGCCTGGAGAATCTGGAGGCAGAAGAGACAGAGAAAGAAACAAACACACAGAGAGAAAAAGATGACACAGGGAGGAAGAAGGAAGGCAAGAAACAGAGACATACATTCAGAAACACAGAGACACCCAAATTTACAGCAGAAAGACCTACATCTCTCAGGAGGCACCCACACCCCAACCCAGGGAACAGGCTTCATTGGAGCCTCTGAAGTCAGAGAACAGAGGAAACTTCTGAGAGAAGTTCTGTAGGGCCCTGAAGGAGGTGACCTGGGGTCTTGGGTGAGGACAAGCTGGGTTTTCTTACCATCTCCATGATGAGGTGTCCACACACAAAGCACTTGTCGGCTGTCTGCTGAAACCCTGAGTACTGAGAGTGAGGACACAGAACCTATAACCAGTCACGTTACCAGCCATTGCTTAGGACTCCCTCCTGCTCTCTCAACATACCCCCCTCCAAGGCATTCCCCTATTTTCCCATTCCCAGTCATGACATAGCAGGAGAGGAGGAGGCTATCCTATATGCTCCTTTATTGTCTGGAGGGGGACCACCATTGTGGGGGAGAGGGAGAGCTAGCCCAGCCATGACTCATCATCCCCTACTCCTACCTCCATCAGCATTCCCACCACCGTCAGCCTCACAGAGGACAGACGACCAAAGTCCTAACTCACCAGGAAGTCCTCCTCACAGTAGACTTTCCCAGCTACATTGTAGAAGGCCTTGCCCCGGAGTCTTCTCCCTAGGAAAAAGGTACAGGAAACAAGAAAACAGTTATTAAGGCTTTAGCAAAGATTGGCAACACCACAATACCCTCTATTCCCTCCCTAGGTAATGGACAAGGAGAAAGGAAAAGCTAAATGCCTTCATTTCCCTCCAAAACTGATCTGACCAAGGTTATTCACAATCCCTACTGTAAATCCAACTGGCCTCTTTTCAGTTTTCATCGACCTTGATTCCTTTGTTCAATTTAATACTACTGACCATCCCCTCCTACTGGATCCCCCTTTACCTTCCATGGCAATGCTCCACTCTGATTTTCCACCTATTGCTACGTCCCTACTTTTTCAGTGCCTTTTGCTATATCATCAAAGAGGTAAATTTAACTTCAAAGATATCACAGACATTTAATGGGATGGAGCTTGATACTGAAATTGGCCTTTGGAAGACTAAAGTAGTAATGGATATGATAATACTGAGAAGATAAAGAAATCTAACAACCAATGGAGAAGATTAATGTATGCTGAAGTGATATTGTCCACCCAGACAAAGGAAGTATCTGAAAAGTTCAGGAATCACCATGAACCTGGCATGGAGGCATACTTTAGCAGGGATGAGAAACTTCAATTACCTGGACATTTGCCTGAGTTATCCCCTCACCAAAAGGAGAGAAACTAACAGATTTCTGACTTGCTGTGTGATAAATTCATTCTTCAAAAGTGAAGGATTAAAGGGATATGCTAACAAGAAAGAATTGTTGCTGACATAGAAATGATGAAACTTAAGAAATGATGAGCCAGCAGACCTTAGAAAAACCTGGAAAGACTTACATGAACTGATGCTGAGTGAAGTGAGCAAAACCAGGACTACATTGTACACAGTAACAGCAACACTGTGTGATGACCAACCTGGATAGACTTAACTCTTCTCAGCAATGCAAGGATCTAAGACAATTCCAAATGACTCATAATAGAAAATACTATCCACATCCAGAGAAAGAACTGTGGAGTCTGAATACAGATCAAAGCAGACTATCTTCTCTCTATTTTTTCGTTTCTTCTTTCTCTTGGTTTTTCCCTTTGTTTCTAATTCTTCTTTACAACATGACTACTATGGAAACACGATTGTATGTCATGTGACTGTACATATATAGCCTAGATCAGATTGTATGTCATCTTGGGAAGGGGGAAGCAGGGGAGAAAATTTAGAACTAAAAATCTTATAGAAATGAATGTTGAAAACTAAAAACAAATAAATTTTTTAAGAAGAGACTATAGAAAAACAAAGAAATAATGGGAACTTTGGGAGGTAGTGACCTCATCACAGGATTCTTCATAGAGAAGAAGAAAGTTTGGTATAATTAGGCATATACCCTAGATTTGAGAGGAGAAAGCAAAGGTTTCAGAGAAAAGAGAATTAGAATATATAAAATTCTATAGGGGAGGTCAGCCCAAGAGGTATGGAATGCTTTTATGAAAGAAATTCTGAACACACAAACCCAAACGATTCTGAGAACAGTTTGGCTTTTGGACAAGTTGAATTTGAGGGGCTGGAGGGGACAAACAAGTAGAACTGACTTACAGGCATGATAGAGTTCACAAAGAGTAATTGTAAATTAGTTAGTATCAGCTGGGAAGGACTCAAACCTCTAGATGAATGTTCCAGGCTCTTGAGTATTTAGGATTAGGCTTGACTTCCTTTGCCGCCCTTCTTACATTTCCTTACAAAGTCATGTCTAATCCTACCTCTACCACATCTCTCACATCTTAGAATAAATCCTCATTATCATCCACATAGACAACAGCAATAGCCTCTGAACACTACCCTTATATTCTATACCTCCAATTCAATCCTCCTATTACTTCCAAAATAATCATCCTACAGAGACAGATCCCTGCCACTCCTTTGCTCAAAAACTTTCAGCGGCTGCCTACTTACCAACTGTGTCAAGTTCTAATTCCCTTTGCCTAATGTTCAAGTCCTCCACAATCTGACCACACTATCTTCCAGCCTTATCTCATATTATTGTCATATATAAACTCCAAGCACCAGGTAAATGGTTTACTCTTTCTCTCAAACACACATAGCACTCTCCGACCTTCATGCATTTGTTCACACTGTTCCCTAAACCTAGAACGTCCTCTCTCCCCCTAGTCACCTAATGAACTTCTACTCATCTTGTTAAGCTCAGTTTAAATGCCATGTCTTCCATGAAGTCTTCTCTGATCCTCTGGCCAATAATAATCTTCCCCCTTAAATCTTAAGAAACACTTTGTTTTCCAATCCCCTAATGCAGTTATAATATACAACAATACATTATGTGTGTGTTATCCTCCTATGAGACACAGGATTATCAGAAAAGGGACTGTCTTCACTTAATTTTGTGTGTCTCTGTAATGGGAATGGGAATTTGAAGATCTTCCCTGCCCCTTAATAGACCTAGGGGGAGTTTGGAAAGCTTTGAAAGTAAACTCTGCCCCCTAATAGGCTAAATGTAGTCACATGGAGCCTGTGGTGGAGGGAATTTGCTGAAGGGTAGAGCAGAACCCACAGGAAGCTTCCCTGCAGTGAAGATAAACTCTGCCTCCTAATAGGCTGAAGGTAGTCACATGGAACCTGTGGTGGGAAGAGTTTGCTAAAGGGAAGCAGAGCCCACAGCAAGCTGGTCAGAGTTAGCCAGACTCTGGGGGAGAGAGAAGATGCTCACTAAGGAGATAAAGAGGTTTGGGAGTAAATATTGATCTTGTATTGGTTTGTGGAAAGGCTGAAGGATGCTGTGGCTCTCAGCGTTATTATGGCTTCTGAATATCTTGGTACTATGATGGAATTGGCTTACTGGTTTGGGGATCCAGTTTTCTGGTGTCTAAATAAATGTTTCAGTTCTGTCCTCTACCTGGAGAATCTGGTATATGTTGCAATCGAACGTCATGTGATATTTATAGTTACAGTCTTGATCATGATCATGGGTGCTGTAAAAATTGCATTGGCACTACAGTCTCCCAACACCTTATACCATGCTCTATACCCAGCTGAAGCTTATAAAGTATTTATTTGAAAATTGCATTATGTGGAATATATATACATACACACACACACATATAATAGATGGAATAACACTGTGACCTAAGTAATGACAAGACTGAAGAATTCAGAGAAACTCAGGGACTTGAATAAATAGAAGCAGAATGGAGAACCAAGGCAACAATTAATACAATGACTTCATTTAAAAATGTAAAGAAAACAACAGAAAGACATCAGAACTCTAATCAATGCAGTGATTACCAAGCCAGGCATGACTTCAAAGCATGTCAGGGAAGCATTTCTAGCTCTTCTCAGAAAAGAGATTATGAAAAATAAGTTCAGAATGAGTCACATACGAATTAGGACTGATGTGTTGATGTTTTGTTTAACTATGCACTTCTGTTATTGGGATGTAATAATGGTGTTTTGTAAAATTACAAATTAAGTATCCATTTGGGGGGGGAAATGGAGAACTATTTGATGAATGAGCAAATGAACTCTCACAACAACCCTGGGAGAGAAGCAAGGCAGCAGGGTTTATCCCCATTTTACAGATGATGATAACACTCACCATAAGCCTTCCCCTCAATCCACAGAAGTAATTACCAGTCACTCTTAGTTATCCCCAAACTGGTAGCCCCAATGGCCAAGATACCAACCTTTGATTCATTTTTATTCATTAATTATGAATGAGAGGTATAAGTTCCTGGCTAGGCTTTAGCTCTAAAAGAGAGAAGGAAGAAGGTTTACCCAACACGGGCCAAGCACAGAAATGAATCCCCAACATGGGTACCAGGCTCCCCAGGTTTGGTTTGACCATGTGCCCAGGTCAGTCAATGGATGCCAAAGGCAGGGACAGGATGCAGAATACTGAACTGGACAAAGGGGGAGAGCCCTCAGGCTGTCTGGGTGCTGGCCCTGACTGAAGTAAGATATACCCTCAGAGACCATATATCCCACATAGGATGGGCTTTTCTCTTACTATTTCATTCCATTAAATTAATTCCTAGAAAAACATCTAAATTTACATTAAAAGCAAATGATCTTTGGGTCACTGGAGAATGACAAAAAAAAGCTGAAATATATTAATATAATGGAATATTAATATGCTGTAATAGAGAATGTGAATACAGAAAAACATGGCAAAACATAAGAACTGATGCAAAGAGAAATAAACAGAACCAGAAAAACAATATCCATAGTGACTAAAACTATATAAGTGGAAAGAACAACAGCAAAACAACTGAAACCAAACAGTACGGAATTCCAGTGACCAAGCTTTGACCCCAAGAAGAGGTATGAGGGAGGGAGGGAGGGAGGGGCTGTGGAATACTGCTGGGAACCTCAGACTCCTCTGACGTATTGCTTACTTTTGCTGAACAATTTTTTACTGTTTGTTATAAGGGATAGTTCTCGGGGTAGGGGGGGAGGTAAAGAACATATAAAGGGAAATGTAAATGATATAAAAATAAAATATATCAATACAAATTTTTTTAAAGCAATAACTAAGTCATGACCCCAGTATTTATCTTCCTGGTTGGTCTCAGGCCCCCTAGCTTCCCAGAAGAAACCCAACCCTGACACTGCTATAAGGAGTGGCATGGCCAGCCAAGCCAATCCCCGCCTTCCCATGCCTAGCTTTTCCCAAACCTCCACTTCCATCATATTAACTCTTTGAGTGTATACACCTGTTCTTCTTAGTCACCATCTGTGGAGGGTAAATCATCCTATAAAAATTATCCTATCCATCTTGTTTGGATTCTTCTCTCTTTGCATACCTTCCCACTCCCTTGGACTTCCAGAAAGCCACCAAAGCCACCAATGAGAAGGTATAAGAAGGATAGGAGAAAATCCCCTTCCCTCTACCAAATTGCTGGAAGTCTAAGAGAAGGAAAGCATGTACAAAGAAAGAGGAGTCCCAGAGATAAGAGTGGAGCTATTTCCACAACAGTTCCACAGGTAGGCAGGTTCCTCCACTAGAGTCCATCCCATCAATGCTGTCACCAATCCTCTTTTATGGAACTTCAGTCACCAGAGACCAATCAGGAGTTCCCTGGTGACCCCTGCTATCATCTTCTTCATGCATGTCTACATACCTGCCACTAGTAAATCCATGTCTTTTATGTATGTGTTCCCATGTCCCCTGGTTGTATGTCTATATATCATTTACATGATTTGTACATCTATGGGTGCATATCTACCCAGTCTGGCACACCTTGTACTGGTGTCTGAGCTAAGTGCACCTACCGCAGGAGTAGCACGTGAAACAGTTGGTATGGTAAAGGCTCCCCATCGCCTGGCAGGCCTGACTTGCACCATAGATGCCCGTCCTGCATTTTATACAAACTCCTGAAGGAGAAAAAGAAACATAATATTTAGTAATTCACAGCAGAACACTTTAACCTCCCAAGCCTATGGCCCTGCTGTGTGGCCTCCCCTCCCTGCATGTCCTCATTCCCAAAGTAATAGATACAGTGACATATATGACCACCACCATGCAGAAACCAAGAGTCAGAGATCTCAGACTTGAGGCTTGAGTACGAGTCAGGGCTCTCCCTTGGGCATTCTATATACCACACTCTCAAGAGAATTACATCAACCCTACCAGAGAACCAAGAAATTCCATCACCCCACCTCCTAGCCTAGGACAAGATCATTCTTTGGGAAAACAATATAGTTGAAGAGAAAAAGCATTAGACTTATAATTAGAGGACCTGGATTCGAATCTTGGCTTGATATTTGCTAGTAGTATGACCACTTCACTTCTGCTCTATGGTCCTCAGTTTTCTTATCTGTAAAATGAGGATCAGAACACTTGCACTATCTACCTTGCTGTAATAAAAATCACTTTGTAAACTATAAAGTTCTATGTAAACATAAAAACCTTGTTATTATTTAATATTCAAAATGTAGTTGGAATTTATCTACCTCCACTAAGGGCAGCTGAAGGATAAAAGGAATAGGTGTGGTTCCAATTAACAGCAGGAAATATTGGGGCAGAACTAAGACTGCTATTATACACATATTCTAATTTGTATTACTGCTCAATTCAGCAAACCTCAATTGAATATCTATTAAGGAAGTCGGGATGGTATGATGCAAAGGTCAGGAGGACACCTAGGTTCTAGCCCTAACTCTGCCACTAACTACCTAGGGATCTTTACAGTTAATTTCCCTCCTCTGGCCTCAGTTTAAAATGAAAGGATTGGACTAGCTAATAGTTACGGTCCCATACCCCTCCTCTAAAAGACTTTCCCTGGTTCCCTCCTTCCTCAGCTCCATTAGAGCTCAAACAGCACCTCATGCATACCTCTCTCAAATTCCACACAATCTACCCTATACTACAGATTCACACGTTTGTGTCTCTTCTTTCTCCGCCCTCTCCCAAATCTGGCTAAGAATCCCATGAGGGCAGGCACTCCATCGTATGAATAGAATTAAAAGATTTTGAGCAGGGGTTCTTAAACTGAGTCTATGAACTTGTTTTTTTAATATGTTGAAAACTGTATTTCAACATAATTGGTTTTCTTCATAATCCTATGTATTTCATGCATTTAAAAAAAATGAAAAGGGGTCCACAGGCTCCACTAAACTTCCAAAGGGGACATCTCACATACACACACACACACACACACACACACACACACTCTCTCTCTCTCTCTCTCTCTCTCTCTCTCTCTCTCTCTCTCTCTCTCTCTCTCTCTCTCTCTCTCTCTCTCTCTCTCTCTCTCTCTCTCTCTCTCTCTGTCTCTCTCTCTCTCTCTCTCTGTCGACTAAGATTTAAAACTTAAGAAGTGAACTTTTAGAGAACATCTAACCAGCAGGTGGAAAACTGATCTTGGAGTCAGAAAGACCTGAGTTCAGGTCCTGCCACTTATATATACTAGCTTCCATTCTTCAGCATGGTACACCATCCTCCCTCCAGTCCAATATCAATGCCAGACATCCTTTGGAGGTCATTATGGTACCATCCCAAACTCTAAATTCTGTCTGGGACAGTTAGTGGCAAGAAGGCACCAGAGGCTGGACAGAGTCCTCCCCACTTGGTCTCCAAGGAACACAAACTCCTTTTCTTCCCAGGGTAAGGAACAATGTAGTCTAGCTCTGTCAAGGAGGTATCACAGAAACAGGATGATATGAATACAGTTATGTCCCAGTTATGTCTCCAGACACTCCACCTCTCAGCTCCTCACTGGCCCAAATCACAAAGAAATATTCCTTGAACTTTCTCTCTTCACCTTGGAGACCCTATGACCCCATTAACTGATGATATCCCAAAAATGCCTCTTTCTCATACCATCAAGATCAAGGACTGATTAGCTCCCCTAAGAGGTTTCTTACTATCACCAACCTGAGGTCCTTGTCTATGACATAGGCAATGCACCCTCACCCACAATATCCTGTAAACCCAGTACAGTCTCTGTCTCAGGCTATTTATAACAGGGGACAAAGAGCATCCAGACCACAAAGGACTCAGTCCCTCCAACCTGCCATTACAGTCAGTCTCCAGGGAAGTGCTGACCCCAGCCTAGCTGGAGAGTTTTGTTCCCATAAAACAGCCCTCAATTCAAACAGGTCAATCAATCAACAATTTATTAAGGGCTAGGGGCACTGTACTAGGCACTGGAGATATGAAGACAAAAGCAAAACAGTCCATGCCCTCAAGTAGCTTGCAGATTCAGAGCAGCAATAATAATAATAGTCCAATAGAGCAATGGACCTGAAACTAGGAAACCTGGATTCAAATTATGCCTCAGACATTTACTAGCAACATCACCATGAACAAGCCCCTTAACCTCTTAGAATCTTAATTTCTTCATCTGCAAAACAGGAATATTTATTGTACAGTTTACCTCACAAGGTAGAGAACACACATGTATATAGGTACATTCTGGGCACACGTAAAGTACAGGTAGGAATACCTACAATGCTATGGCTAGGCAGATCTTCCCTTCTTCCCCACTAAAATAACACTTTTCTCTTCTTCAATTTATATACACACCTATTCACTGAATTAGACTCTAGGTTCTTTGAGGACAGAGACTATTGTGCATCTTTGCTTCTTTCAAACCAAGCAAGAGCCCAGCTGTGATAGACACTCGGATAAATGTTTGTTGAACTGAATTAAATCTCCAACTCCACAGGCCAGAAACCCCCATTGAGTGCCACCCAAGAAGAATGTTCCAGAGATAGTCAATTAAATGTCTGGGGCAGAGAGAGACTCCTAGTCCAAGGGAGAACCATCCAGGAAAAGGTACACATATACAATATACATGGTGTCCCAAAAGTCTTAGTGCAGTTGAAAGCTTCAGAAAACTGCATGAAGACTTTGGGGTCCCTGTATATAGTTTATACTCTCTTTAAAAAAAAATCAAAAATATGAAAATCCAAATTTGCTGACAGCATAGAAGCTAATTCTACAGGGACCCTCCCCCCCCCCCCCCCAATGGAATTACAACTAGTACATTTGACAAGACGAGATTTGCAGTGTTCTAGGAACATTATTGTGCATAAATATGTGGTTTGGGAAAGGGAAAAGGTCAAGAAACTGAGTACAGCAAAAGGTCCCTAGGCAGGTATACCAGGCTCACTATCAGTGATCGAAAACTGCTCCCTCCCTGGCCTCTCATCCAATTAACCAGGAATTCCTGTCAGTTCTAGCACACAACATTGATTTCATCCATCCTCTTCTTTCTCCTCACATGGTCAACTATGCTATTTCAGGACCTCATCACCACTCCTCTGGACTATTGTAATGGTCTCCTAACCAAGAAATCCCTCCTGACTCCAGCCTCTACCCTCTTCAATTCATTTTCTATACAAGTGCTAAATTAACACTCTTCCTAAGGCATAGATATGGCCATGTCACTCCCCTGTTCCAAAGCTTCTAGTTATCTTTCCTATTGCCTATAGGAACAAAAGCAAATTTCTTAACCTAGCACTTAAAATCTTCTACAACCTTGCCTCAACTTGTCCCTCTTGTCTTTTAGTCATAGAGAGCAGAGGATGGGGGAGAGTAGTGCAAGAAGGGGTGCTTTTAATGTGATTTTTTTATAAACTTTGTTTTCTAAAAACACACTTTCATATCAGAAAATCTTGTGCTCCATTGCACTTAGAGATTAGCTTTGTGATGTCCTATTCGCTAAAAGCTGGAGGAGGGGCCAAAAACAGATGGGACACAATTTTCAGACCTTTATTGGAAAAGGGCAAATAAATGCCTTTCCAAATTCTCTGCCCGGAAACTCCCCCTTCATCCATCGTGAGGTCCAACAGGACTGATCTTCCCTCCCACCCCCACCCCCAATAACTTTCTCGAGCCTCCCGACCTTTACGCTGGTAATTTCCCATACTCCAGTTCTTCTTCCTCCCTCCTTCCTCCCAAATCCTGCCCACCCTTGAAGGGGCAGCTCAAGTCGCAGGCACCTCCTCATGGATCCCCAACCCTGACTTTCTCTTCTTCAGGACTCCTCCATCATTTAAGGATCCGGTATGGGCCGTCCTGGGAACTTCGAGAGAATGGCAAGCAGTCTAGTCTTTCTAGCCGGTGTTCCTAGGAGCAGGACCCAATCTCGTTTCTCGTGTCTTTGCCCCCTGCCCCGGCCCCCAGCCAAGGGCTTGGCAGACACTTCCAGCAGAAACGATTCAGGTCAAAGGTCACTCACCAAAATACTCCTTCTTCGTTCTCTGGTCCAGCTCCCTCTCCAGCTCCAGGGTCAGAGCCTCGAGCCTCCGCTCCGCGGGGCTGGGGCCGCCCTCCCGGGCCGCGGTCACCTGGAAGGGCAGCTGAAGCCGGGCTCCGGCCGCGGGTTGGGCATGGCCAGCAAAGCCCGAGGGCGGCGGGGCGGATGGCAGCAGCAGCAGGTCGGCGTGGGCACCCGTCGAGCCCCGGGAGCTCAGGCTGGAGACGCTGGAGCGGGCGCTGCCGCCGGTCCCAGGGCCTGCGCACCAGGAGGGGCGGGCAGGGGCGGTGCCGAGCCTGGCCAGCCCGGGACTCGCAGCGTCGTGGGGAGGCTCGGGTGGCCCCTGTCCCCGGGGGTCGGAGCAGCTGGAGCGCGGGCTGCCGTGTCGCTGGTCGTAGCCCAGGCTGATGCCGCTAGTGCGAGCGCTGCAGGGTCGGCTTCCGCAGCCCTCCGAGTCTGCCAGGTTGGCCCCACGGGAGCTGCCCGCGGCCTTGGTGCCGGGTTCCGGAGAGGCGGCGGCCAGGCGGGCGCCGGGGGCCTCATAAGCTGCCCGCCGCAGGCAGCGCTCTGGGAAGCCTCCGGGCTCCGGGCAGCCCCCGTCCACCCTCCAGGAACGGGCAGGGACCGCCTCCTCCTGGAGCGCAGGCCGCTGCCCTTGCCGCCCCCGGCACAAGCCGTCCGAGTCCGGCTCGGCCAGGGACAGATCGGCCAGTAGCGCGCTGGCGCGGAGCAGAGCGGCCGCGTCCGCCTGCGAGCGCTGCATGGCCCAGCCCCGGCCCGGTCCCCGGAGTCGCCCCCCGGGCCAAGCAGACGCGCTGGGCGCGCGGGGCTCCGGCTCCAGCTCCTCCCGGGCGGGGGCTCTGGACGAACCGCAGCGCCGAGTCGTCACCTCCGCAGCCTCCTCCTCCTGCTGCGGCTGAGGCTAAGGCTGACGCTGAGGCCGGGCGGCGGCGGCGGCGGCTGCATCGTCCGGGCCTTGGAGTCCATCCGGCCCCGGGCCCCTACGGAACCGGGCGGAAGTCACTGGGTGCAGGGTCCCGGGAGCCCGGCCCCGCAGGCAAGGCGCGGTCTCAGCACAGGGGCCAGCGCGCGGCGCGGAGGAATTTGGACTCCCGAGTTTGGTCCTGGCTCTCTTCCCCCGCCCCTTCCTCCTCCGCCCCTCTCCTTCCGCGGGGTCTCGGGGCTCTGCTGCGTCCGAAAAGAGTAGGGACTCCTTTTCGAGGGGCAGGAATGCGAGGAAGGAGACGGGGCGCTGCGGTTATGGAATGTGAAAATTGTAAGGGGGTTACCGTCCCAGAGTCGGGCCGCGAGACGGGAGCGAGATGGGTGGTGGCTCACCGGTCTATCTCAACTTCTTTTCTCCGGGATGGGCCATGCCAACCCTAGACTTTGGCTTGTCAACGTGAACTTCTGCTGTTCTGCCCACTAGGGGAGGAAGAGGAGGCAGCAGCAGGCGCCTGCCACAGACCCCTGAGTGCTGGAGCTGAAGAGCAAGCTTCCATCTATGTCGATCTGCCCAAGCTAGTGACCAGCGACCTCTTAACTCCCAGGGCCTCCAGTGCCTCCAGCCACCAGAGTGCCTTCCTCCAGCTATTTCGGAGAAGGAAACAACTGACCCACATTCAGTTTCAGCTTTAGCCAAGGAGGAAAACTCTTGAAAAATCGTTCTTCCTTTTCCCACACGCAGCGGCATCTTTTCTCAGGCAGTTCTCGGCTAGCCCAAGGTCAGTGTCTCTTATCCCACCCCCACCCACCCATTTACACAGGCTTTAAATTAAACAAGATTTAAAAGGAACCTGTTGGCACATTCTTGGTTATTTCCTCAGTCACAGTTTTAAGTTTTATAGGAATGTCTGTCTGGTCCTGGGAGCTTCTAGAAGGGCTCAGGACAATTACTTATTGTACAGACCTGGCATGGATTACCCTAGTGCCCTCCCTAAACACTAAATATAACCATCAGGAACAAAACCCTTAATGTGACCCGAGGCCTAGGAAGTGTTTCCGAGCAAGGGTGTTTCCCAGAACATGGACAGCGCCCAGGAAGGAAGAGTCAGCTCAGACCCAAAGCCAAGAAGGTAGAGCTAAGTGACTGACAGGAGAGGTAAATGCCAAGAACCAATAGGAGGCCTAGGTATTAATGAAGAGGCTGGCATCAATGCCCCCTGTGCCACCACTTTGTCCTATATTTGAAGAGTCAGGGCTAAGCCATCTATCTGCCTTATGCTCTGCTGTTACTTCTTTCCCTGCATTTCCAAAGACCAACCTCTTCCAGAGGGAAGGTTCTCTGTGCATCCTTTCTTGCATGGAAGTTATAACCAGAAATTTGTGAAATATTGGAAACTAGAGCCGTATTCTGCTACCATGACCTACTGCTCAGAAAATACAAGGAGAGAGCCACAAAGAAAGGTAAGTGTGAACAGAGAGGACAGAATTCAGCCTTTGTAATCATTGGATCTGAGGGAAAAAAAAGCAAGAGTACAATATCCCACTACAATATCCAGTCTCTGCTTGAAGATGGCTGGTGATGGGGAGCTCATTATTCAATTCAGCCTATTATATTTTTGGAAAACTGATTTTAAATAAGATTTCTTTTTTTTTGAGCCAAATCAACGTCTTCATAACTTCCAAATATTGGTCTGATGGTTCTGCCTAACAAGAAGAAAAATGTGGGCAAACATCTAAAGCCACAGAAACTTTGTCTTTTTAAAAAAGAAAATATTTGTATTTAAGAAACACAATCACATCGGGACAGCCAGATGGCTCAGCAGTAAGAGCACCGGCCCCAGAGTCAGGATGACCTGGGATCAAATCCGGGCTCAGATACTTAGCACCCACCCAGAAATAACTGGCCTTGTAACCTTGAGCAAGTTACTTAACCCCAATTGCTTTAAAAAAAAAAAAAACCAATCACAAATGTAGCCCAAACTTCCCAGTACAACGGTAAAACTATCATTTAGACTAACTGAAAAAAGTCCAGACCATTAGCGAGCATTTCAAAAGAAATGCAACTTTATTCCTTTCTAGTCCAAACTACACTAGTACATTTGCTACCTTCTAATACATTTGCCTACCAGGAGACACAACTGAAAAGTTATTTGCATTAATTCAAAAAATAACTAATGTCTATTTTGTGCAAAGTGCTTTGGCATCTAGCTTTGTACCTTGCACATAAGGACCTAATGTTTTGATATGCTGAAGGAACAAATATAAAACAATCCTTGCCTTCAAGGAACTTACATTCTACTGAGGGAATACAACATGTACACACATAAGTACAAGGTAATTTGAGAACCAAAAAATTGAGGGGACTTCAGGAAATAGGAATACATTTCATGCAGGGAGATGGTTTCTGAAGGTAAAAGTAGGAGGAAAAACATCAGGTTTGGGAAACAAGGAGTAGTAGAATACTGAGTATGTAAAGATGTGAATAAAGCAGGAGAGGTAGCCTAGAACTAAACTGAGGAAAGTCTTAAATACCTGGTGGTGGCATTTGTATTTTATCCTAGCAACAATAGAAAAATGAAATTTTGAGGAGGGAAATGACATGGTCAAACTTTATGAAGATTATTTTGGCAGTTGTGTACAGAATGAATTGGCTAGTGGAATGAAATCTCGGAGAATAATTAGACTTAGAATAGTAGAAGTAAGAGTTTATGGAGGTCTGGTATTAGGTTGGTAAGTGGAAAGAAAAGGATTACCAAAGATGTTCTGGAGGTAGAATTTGCTTGAAAAAAGTTTGGGAAATGCTGAGTAAATCCAGAAACAAGGTCTCACAGAGAAAGGAGGGAAGGAAGGAAGGGAGAAAGAAAGGAAGTCTAAGCAATAGTAAATATACTGAAGAAATCTGTGGTTACTTGGTCTCAGGTAGCATATTACTCTTTGGATATTTTTAGGTACCTACAAGAATAATAGGTTGTGGTCATACTATCTTTCACTCATGACCCCAGACCCAAGAACAAGCAAGATGGTAAGTACCTTGTAGACTGACAGGGAGGCTAGTAAGTCATCATGTTTTAAATGCTGGGTTATAAATAGTCCCATCTGGACCATTACACTCTTTCCATATTGCATGTCCTTTGGATAGGCTCATAGGTAAATAGTAAAACACAGCTGCCAAAATGACATTCCTAATGCACAGGTCTGATCATGGCAGTCCCCTGTTCAAAAACCTTCAATGGCTACAATCCTATCATGAAAAGAATGCTGGATTTAAAGCAAATGCAAATGTTGGGCTTAGCACCTGCTAAGAAATGACCATGTTAGGGGGCAACTAGATGGCAGAGTGAATAGAGCACCAGCCCCTGGAGTCAGGAGGACCCGAGTTCAAATCTGGCCTCAGACACTTAATACATACTTGGTGTGTGTATCCATGAGACATTGGGCAGGTCACTTAACCCCAATTGCCTTGCCTTCCCCCCTCCAAAAAGCAAAAAAAAAAAATTTTTTTGAAATGACTATGTGGTTTCTGTGTCCAAGTTCCTTAAGGTAAAATGTAGGAGCTGGATGAGATGACTCCTGCCCAGCTCCAAATAATAGCTAACATTTTATTTGCCACTTAAAATGCTAAATAAACCCTTAAAGGGTTTTAAAGCACACTACATATCTCCTCTTTCACCTTGTTTCACATAAAAAGATGGTACTTCTGTTTGCCAAGGCAAACCCTTCTGTATATAACAAATGATCCCATCATCTCCAGATTTGCCCCCTCTATTCTCTCCACTCACTCATCTTCAATCTCTCCCATCAACTGGCTGCTTCCCTACTACATACAAACCTGCCCTTATCTCCCCATCCTCAAAACTCCCTTACTTGGTCCATCCATCCCTGATAGCTATCCTTCCATATCCTTTTTTTAACTAAATTCCTTGAGGAGGCCGTCTATAACATGACTCCACTTACTTTGCTTTCTCTGCAGCCTGGCTTCCAACTTCAGGATTCAACTGAAAACTGCTCTCTCCAAAGTTACCAATGGCCTCTTAATTGCCAAATCTAATGGTGTTTTCTCAGTCTTGATCCTTTCCTCTCTCTGCAACCTCTGACACTATCACTCTCTTCTCCCTAGGTTTTCATGACATTGTTCTTCTGGGTCTCCTTTTTGATCACTCTTCTGTTTCCTTTGCAGTATCTTCATCCAGACCACTCCCACTAACCATTGGAGTCCTCCTCTCCTAAGGCTTGTACCCTATTTCTCTAATTCATCTCATCTACTATATCATGGAATCATTTATCATCTTAATGCTGATGAAACCCAAATCCATTTATCCAGCCCTAATCTCTCTCCTGAACTTGAACTGTACTCTTACATCTCTGCCTATTAGACATCTCAGAACATCCCATAAAAAACTTAATCTCAACATGTCTAAAACTGAATTCATTTTTTCCCAAGGCCTTCCCCCTGCCTAAATTCTTTGGTTGAGGGCACCACCATCCTCTCCATCACTCAGGTTTTGTAACCCAGATGTCAGCCTCAACTCCTCCCTCTTGTCCTCCTTACTCAATTAACTGCCACATCCTTTAGATTTTTACAAACATCTGAAATCAAAATATGCCCTTTAGATGTATAGCCCCAAAGGTCTCAGGTATAAGACAGACTTCCCCATTATAATATATACATACAAAATATCTTCAGAAAAGGCAAAAGTCTCACACTATTCTTGAACGTATATCTCTAGAACATTCATCAATTGGTTTAGCTAACAGTTCAAGAAAAACAATAAACAGTTAACTTTTTAAATTACCCTCCCATAGAGCTGGGCTTTTCAAACCCTAAATATAGTTTAGGCCTTTCAAAACAAAAATGTGTGTGCAAAAGACTATGTAAAACCCACAACAATGCCAGCATTAACTTGGACTGTACAAGCATGTATAGCAAGTATTCAGATATTTATTTGGTCCTTTAAAGGTACAGCATAGGAGTATTTGAGTTTTACAAAACATCAAATATAAATAACCTGAAACTGTAACAATACACAAAAATTTTCTGATGCTGACATACCAGGCAGTACAAGCTGAAAAATTGAGTAAATTAACATTGTTTTACAGTAATGTACATAGTGCCAGTTGATATTTTAAAACAAGTTTCAACACACAGCACTTGAAGCATCTTTGAATACATCTCAGTTTAGTTGAAGATGTGAAAAACAATTTAAATTTGAGCTAAAATATTTTCCTAGTCAAAAATAAAGGTGTAATATTTATAACCAGAGTATTAATTTTAACTAAACCACAGTATTTTTAACTTGAATTATACCTAAAGGTATTTACATAAAAAGCTGTAACATGCACTGTATATTATCTTTTATCTAATGACTGTTTAAGCAAATACTTCTCTTCAAGTATTTAAAAACTAAATTCCTACTACGTTCAATATAGCATACTGGAATATTTCTAATGGTTCTATCCAAATGAATGTTTTATCAAGGGGAAAAAGACTCATTTTCAAGTCAGTGATGTGATTTTCCTTTGGAACAAAGGACATAAATAGTCTAGTTCTGGCCATTTAACAAAAATGCCCAGATAACGTAAGACAATAAGAAAATGATGAAGTTTACTTTCATTCAGTCTAATGCTATAATATCATCTAGCTCTTCAGACTGTTCTGTACGTGGCCTCTTTGCGTTGACATGTTCTTTATCATCTAACTTTCTCTTCCGGGCTGAGTCTTCCTCAGTGACATCAGCATTACTTGAAGGGCCTTCTTCATCTGAATCAACGATCAGCACATCATCTTGATCTTGAGCTTGTTAAAAAAAAAAGTCACTTTTAAATAACAGTCTATGATAAACTATGCTCCCATGTGATTTTTACATTTCAGATTATTATTCTCAAAAAACAACTACACTCTTCTCAGAGAGCAAAATGTCCTATTCCATTTTCAGTGAGAAATGGGTCAAGGTCACAAGAATGTTGCACATACTGGTTAAGAAGGAAATACACAATGCAAATTCAATTTAATGATGTTAAGAGATACTATACACAATTCAGATTTTGAGTTTTACAATCCATCTTTAAAATTCCTTGAGTACATGACAGCAAGAGTGCCCATTTTATAGAGCAAAAAAAGATCCAGAGTAAAGAATATAAAACAAAGGAAAAGTAGCTTACTTTAATGCTTTATTAAAAGCAGTTTGAAAATGACTAAGTGGGGGCGGCCAGGTAGCACAGCAAGTAAGAGCACCGGCTCTAGTGTCAGGATGACCTGGAGATCGAATCCTGGGCTCAGACACTTAGCACCCACCCAGAAACACCTGGCCGTGGAACCTTGAGCAAGTTACTTAACCCCAATTGCTTAGGGGCAGCCAGGTGGCTCGGCGAGTAAGAACACTGGCTCCAGTGTCGGGATGACCTGGAGATCGAATCCCAGGCTCAGACACTCAGCACCACACCCAGAAATAACTGGCTGTGTAACCTTGAGCAAATTACTTAACCCCGATTGCTTAAGAAAAAAAAAAAAGAAAATGACTAAGTGTACATGAAATACAAGTGTCACTAAATCTCAGAAGCATATTCATACTCGAAGAACTTTAGAAAGGTCAAGAGATCTGTGACCAAAACCTTAGGAAGTCCATGATATAGAGAAGTACTTGGTTAAATAATAAACAAAGCTAAATTAATAGCCTTCCCCCCAACCTCAAACTTATCAGTTCTTGCCAATGGCACCACCATGATTACCAGTCATACAAACATCAGCTACCTTTGATTATGTCCTCTTATCCAATTATTTCCTGTCCTCTTTCATCCCCTTCAGTTGTTCCCACTGTCATCACCAGAGATCAGATGCCATACTACAATGACCTGTACACACTAGTCACCTAATAAATGTTGCTGAAATGAACTTTCACCTCCCCCCTCCACAACCACCAGGAAAAATAATCTTCCTAAAGCCTAGTTCTAATACCATTTCCCCTTGCTTCCCTCAGTAGTTCTCCACTACATAGCAAATAAGGTCTAAATTCCTCCAACTTGACATTCAAGGCCTTGCTAAAGTTTGGGCCTCAGCTAATCTTGAGCTACTCCCCCCCTTTCTGCATTTTAAAGCTTCAGTCAAGCCAGACTATTCTCTATTGCCAAATAATTCCCCCAATCTGTATATCTGTTCACATTGTTCCCTCTGCCTGCAATATCATTCCCTACCTAGCTCCACCAATCCTAACTCCAATTCATCCATCAGCTTTACCTGATCTATACCCCACTCCTCCAGCCAGAAGTGATCTTTTTCCTCAGGACTAACACTTTGTACATTTCTTTTACCACTCTTTATATTCTACTTTACATTACAGCTATCTGTCTTATCTGTCTTGCTACACTGTAAACCCCATTAATGCAGAGGTTGTCATATTGTTCTACATATCCTCTACAATTCATAAAAGTCTTTGACAAAATGGTCAATAAATATTTGTTGACATGAATGCAAAGCCTAAGTTGGTAAGGAAGATTTGTCCAAGATTCCCTCTAGGACCATTAAGTGGTCCTAGGCACCACTTAAAATGTTCTAATTCTGCAGCTATGAATCATTTTTGCCAATGAATTTTACCTTTATATTCCAAATATGGTTATTGAGAATGACCCCTTTTTATGTTCCAAGCAAACCCACCAATCCAGTCCAGTTGTAAACTATCACTACTCACTAATGAATAAATTGCGTTTCTATGTTTCTTTCCCCAGATTCAAGTTCTTGATAACTCCCATATACAAAGCCCCATCTTAAAAACAAAAAAATTCCACACCTTCTGGCACTTAAACATCATTTATTTCAGAAGAGACACCAAGATAACCAAGTAGTCATAGAAAGTTTCCATGGAAGATTTAAGTTGATGGTCATTTCTCTCTTGAGAATTAAGTTATATAATCAGGGAAGAGCACCTTTGATGAGTTCACATTGCCAGGCCTACAGATACAACATCCTTTATACCTAATGACCTGGCAGATGTTACTATGATTACTGAAACACCGCCAGTGATCACTGAAAGTTTGTGGAAATTGGGAGAAGTACTACAAAACTGTAATAGAGCAAATACCCCAAATTTCAAAAAAGCTCTGGGAGAGAAGGGCATCTGCAAACTAGAGGTCAGAAAACTAGATGTGGATTCCTGGCAAAATTGTGGGACATAGGGGCGGCTAGGTGGTGCAGTGAGTAAGAGCGCTGACCCTGGAGTCAGGAGGACCTGGGATCGGTTCCGGCCTCAGATATTTAACACCCACAAAAAAAAACTGGCCATGTAACCTTGGGCAAGTTACTTAACCCCAATTGCTTTACAAAAAAAAAAATTGCGGGATATATTATACTGAAAGAATGATTAGTGAACATCTAAAACAGGTAACAGTGATCACAAAGAGCTAAAGAGGTTTCATTAAGAAATAATTTCATTTCCCTTTGTCATGTTAAGGCTTGTAGATCACAGAAATGTCTTAAGATATAATTTACCTACGTTTTTGCAAAATATTTGACAAAGTCTATAGTACTATTCTTGTATGACAGATGAAGAAATATAGACTAGACAACAGTTCTGGTTAGGTGAATTCTGATGTGGTTGGTCAGGCATAAAGAGTGATCACTAATGGTTCGATGTCACCTGGGAAGATCTCCAAAGGAAGGTTCCAGGAACATGTACTCAGACCTGTACTAGTTAACCTTTTTGTCAGTGACTTAGATAAAGATGACAATGACATTATAGTAGAAGGGACTATTACATTATATTACAATGACAGAATCTTAAAAAACTATTAGACATGTGACCTTGGGCAAGTCACTTAACCCCAACTGCCACTTAACCCCAACTGCTCTGCCTTCCCCCCTCCAAAAAAGCAAAAAACAAAAAACCTATTGACAGGTCAAATGAAATATAAAAGGGATAAATATAAAGTTTTTACACTTGGGTTTGAAAAAAAAAAGCATCACAAGTACAAAATGGGGAAGGTATGGCTGAACAGCAGTTTAAAAAAAAAATAAGGACTTCAGTATGGGGAAAAAAAAAATGTGAGATATGCTTCATCCACATGATATAACAGCCAAAAAGTGAATGCTGTCTTAGGTTGGTTACATTATTAGAGAAAACAGTATACAGGAATAAGGAGATAATAATCTCACCACTACATTCTGCTCTAATCAGAAAACTTGTCCTAGAGAATTTTGTTCAGTTCTAGGCACCACATTTTAAGAAAGACATTGATAGGCTGAAGAAGGAAAATAGGATGGTGAAAAACCTTTTGTCTGTGGCATGAGGATTAGATCGAGAACCAAGAAATTTTAACCCACAGAAGACAAGATTTCAGGAAAACAAGACAGTGTTGTTCAAAAATTTGAAATGCTATGATGTGGAAGAAAAATTAGACTTGTAGTCTATAAACACATTTAGAAAATTTTATCTTGGCCCCTGGAGAACAAAATTAGGAATAATATAAAAAAACTACAAAGTGGAAAACAGATAATAAAGAAAAGCTTCCTAACAAAAACCATCCAGGTTTTCCCCTCACTGAAGTTCTTCAACCAAAGGCTGAATGACCATTTGCTCGGTATGTTTTAGAGGGGCTCCTTGTTCAAGTATGTACTGTTCTAGATGGCTGGAGGTCCCCCTTCCAACTCTGTGATTCTGTGAATTTATTTACCTGTTGATGTGGACGGCTGTGCCCCATCATCACTGCCATTACTGATGTTTTTAGCTGCCTGTTCTGACTGCTTTGGCCCCACTTTTTCAGGGGCATCTCCAACAACTTCAAATTCCACATCTTTTTCTAGATCATCACTGTAAAAAAAATTAAATTTTAAAATAAAGGTAATGCATTGCCTTTTTACAACAGACTTTATGGTATATATGAGAAATGGGAAGGATTGGGGGAATCAATGCTAATCAAATGTTCTATTACTACACCTATTTTATTAATTTTGAAAATTAAAATGTAATAAAATGTAAATAATCAAACTATACTGAGAATAAGTTAAAGATCCTTTGACTATTCAGAAGGCACACAAGATTCCTGGAACTTTGCAAACAGCAGGTTGCACATACTTGTTATAAATAATAGCTCACATTTCTATAGCACTGAGATTCATTTTTTCTTAAAGCAATCTTGTTTTAATAAGTAGTTCATATGATTTATAGGCACCATAAAAATTCATGTCATCCAGTTAAATACTTTAAGCTCGCTAGTTACTATGTTGAAAACTTCTAATCCCAAATTGCTGTGATATCAAAGACAAGAAACCAATCAGAAACAACTTAGTGAGATTTTTTTCCCCCCTGCTTAAAAAACCTCTGCCTCTCAGCTGTATCCTGAGCTACTAGGCCCAGATATCTTTATATCAAACTGATATTATGAGAAGCTACTCACCTCTTATATTATCACTGGCCCAACCTCTCCCTCCCACATACTCTAGTTCTCTTTTCAATGTACTAAGCTGAACTAATGTTGTTCTTTTATTAATGATATAATTACAACCAAGGGTAACTCAAGATTAACAAACAAGGGGAGTAATTTTTTTTTTGCCTCATGCCCATCATGCAAGAAATCCATGTTTCTTACTTCTAGTAAATTTACATTCAAAAAAGCAATGCATCCCTAAGTTGAACCCAATAACCAAAACTTGCATAATTCATATTTTTACAAAACTGAAAATAAATTTCTAAGTAAAAATGTTATTCCTCAAAGTACTATATAAACATAAGCTATTATCAGCTGGGGGAGTTTTTGTTTGCTAGTTTAAGGCAAAGACCTGCAAAATTTTAAATTTTAGCTATCACTCTCTAGCCAGATGACTCCAAGAAAAAAGAAATTTTTCTGAGTACTAATAATTTACTTTGGTATGACTGTTTCCCTTTATTTACTTAAAATAGTTATAAAAGACAACCATTTATATTTCTGTTTCCTGAAATTTCTATAACATTTGTGTCAGGAAATCAATAGCTACCTTAGACACAAGTGTACTATGGTTTTATGAGAACAATGAGATTTAAGGAAAGAAAATAACTTTTTCACTTTATTTCAATTCTATACATTTAAATATTTTTCATTTTAGAGTAAAAAAAATTCCTACCTATGGAGGACATTGATCAATAATGTATAATCCTGTAGGAAATCATCTGCTTGAAGCCTGCTGCCATTTCTAATTCCAAATTCTGACAACTTCTTATGATTATTAGCTAGAAAATTGATAGAATTCAAATGGTAAAATAAATGATCTTTCTAAAATGAAATACATCTTATATAAACTGTACCCTATTAAAGATGATAAAATTACATCTGTGCTAAAGCCCTTGACACTAAGCAACCCTTCTATAAGACCTCTGCAAATAGCCAAGACAACCTTACATTTCAAATATAATTAATGCTCTTGAGAACACAAGCTGAAGAGATGAACAGCACTAAGCCATTATTTCACAATCCCCATTTTAACCATGACCTAGGATTAGTAATACAGTATTTACTGATGAGAATGAGCAAATTGTGGTCCAGGCAGGGTTTACATCTGCAACTCTGGCTTCTTTAGTTTTGCCTCCTACTAGGACAGCCAGACCAAGCATAGCTCCTCATCACAAATAACCAATCATCCAAACTACACTTCTTGGCAAGCCAATGCTGCTGAGACTTAACACTAAAACAAAAGAATTTTTGTTAATTCCAAAGAAACTTTATAGTATTTTCGGAATCCCAATGCCTACTACAACACTGTATTAAAGCAAGTCCTCAAATACTTGTTGAAAGAAAGAATACTGCCTAACAATACCTCCAAATAAATAAGGAAAGCTAATGTATACAGTCAATACCTTCTGTTTCTCCCTCTTCTGAAGATATGAGGATGGTTCCTTTGCCATCTTCAATCTGTACATCTGGCGCTACCATAGCAAATTTTTCTTTCACTATCTAAAGAAGAAAAAAATATTTAGGCCACTAACATACTTAAAAATCAACAAAACCACCCAGCAATACTGCTTCTAGGGCTGTATCCCAAAGAGATCATAAAAACGGGAAAAGAACCCACATGTACAAAAATATAGCAGCTCTTTCTGTGGTGGCCAAGAACTGGAAATTGAGGAGATGTCCATCAACTGGGGAATGGCTGAACAAGGTGTGGTGTATGAATGTAATGGAATACTATTGTACTATAAGAAATCATGAACAGGTTGTAATGCGAATGTAAATTTTAAAGATCTTCCCTGCCCCTAGGCTAAAGTGCACCAGAAGCCTGGGGAGGGAGGCTTGTTTTTTAGGAGATACTTTTTGATTGGCCAGTGGGTCAATAAGGTTGTTACATTCTCTGAGCCAGGAGAAGGCTATATAAGCCCTGATGTGTAGCTTTGTTTTGGGACTCACTTTGAGAAGTGTTCTGTGATTTGATCTGAATTCTGGGAAGCCGTTGTTGAGAGTCCCCCGGCTTTCAAAAACCCAGAATGTAGAAACCCAGATGTTGACTGGGTATGGATGTAATGGTTGGACAGTTTGGAAATCTGTCTACTTGATGTTTCTGTCTTGATAATTATGCCTGTATACTTTGAGGTTCAGGGTGCTGACCTTTTCTCCTGAACAAGGTAAACGATATATGTCTGACTGATTAAAGTAAGCTTGTTAACCCATTTTGAGTTGCTTTCCTTTAACAAAGCAGATCCAAGAACCTGTGGTAGCAGCAAACCCTGAGGACGCGCTTGAGGTGCTTGCCGCTACACAGGTAGATTTCAGAAAAACCTGAAAAGACTTATATGAACTGATTCTGAGTGAGGGGAGCAGAACCAGGAGAACATTGTACACTGTAACAGCCACAGTGTGCAATGGACTGATTATGATAGACTTTGCCCTTCTCAGAAATGCAAGGACCTAAAACAATTCCAAAGGACTCATGATGGAAAATGGTATCCACATCCAGAGAAAGAACTATGATGTCAGAATGCAGAGTGAACTAGACTATTTTCTTTTTTGTTTTGTTTCTTCTCTCTCATGGTTCATTCCACTGGTTACAATTCTTGTATGCAACATGACTAATGTGAAATTGTGTTTAATAGGAATGTATATAGAGAGCCTATATCAGGATTGTGTGCCATCTCGGGGATACAAGGGTAGAAAATTTAAAACTTATGGAAGTGAATGTTGAAAACTAAAAATAAATAAATTAACTAATAAAAAGAAAGAAAAGGAAATCAACAAAACCCCTTAGAATTATTTTCCAGTAGGGTTATTTTCCTCCTCTCTTCAAATATGGTATTTTAATTCTACATCACACCAAATGGTTTTAAACTTTAGTCACATAAAATAATATTATAAATATAAATGTAGGGGTGGCCAGGTAGCACAGCGAGTAAGAGCACCAGCTCCAGTGTCAGGATGACCTGGGGATCGAATCCAGGCTCAGACACTTAGCACCCACCCAAAAACACCTGGCCGTGTAACTTTGAGCAAATTACTTAACCCCAATTGCTTAGGGGCAGCTAGGTGGTTCAGTGAGTAAGAGCACTGGCTCCAGTGTCAGGATGACCTGGGGATCGAATCCAGGCTCAGATACTTAGCATCACACCCAGAAATAACTGGCCGTGTAACCTTGAGCAAGTTACTTAACCCCCGACTGCTTTAAAAATAAAAAAATAAAATAAAATAAATATGAATATAAAGCATTTACCAAATGTAGTACTACACATTTCCTATCACGAGAACTATCATTTCTCTAAATCTAAATCAGTCTCATTCTAAAATGTTCAATACTATTATTCAATTTCAAGACACCTGCTGAAAACATTTTTAAAATGTGTCCAACTTAAAAAAAGGAAAAAAAAGAAAAAATTTAAAATAATAAAAAAAATTTAAATGTATCAACCTTCAAAATGAGGAAGCTGAGGTCCAGAAAAGCAAGGTCCCACTGAGGTAAGCAAGTAGCAAAGGCAGGGTTTGAACCGAACCTCACACTCCAAATCCAGTGCTTTTTTTAACTATACCATTCTACACAGACAGATAACATGACCTGATCCCCAACATCAATAAAACAAGCAAGGCACTGAGTATTTTCCAGTAGTGATAAATGATGTTTTCTGCCTTAACAAATAACAGGTTAAATATTCAGTTTTTGATTCAAGAAATAACTCCTTTGTGGTTTGAAAGACATTTCTAGTATAGAGCCTTTCTGGTTTTATACCATGATTATAGCAATAATAAAGCAAAAAGGGAGTCTGGAGTTTTTTGAGGGGGGAAGGAAAAGTGGGATATCTTCAAAAAGTTTAATATACCAGTTAAAACAGAGGTTGCATTTGACAAACTTAGAAGTCAGGAAAAGAAATTTTCATCATACTCACCTTATCCTGTAATGTAAGGACTGTGACTTTGTGGACATTCAATTTCACTGTTACCTCAGGCTTGCTGGCACAAACATAACAATTAGGGTTGGGAGGATCCAACGCACAAGGCACAAGTAGTTTCTTTCTTGGATTTGGCTGTTTGTTTAAAAAGATCTTTGGGGCAACATACCCACACAGAAATTAGACAAAGAAAATATGACTTCAGAAACAAAACTTGAAAATCTTATCTACTAACTCACCGTTCTACACTGATCTATTTTTCCTGATAAAATTTTCAAACCTTCCAGGACTATCAGCCCAGCAATCACCGCATTAGTAGTAGCTATTGCAGGAATGATATTTCCAGCCATAGCTGAAAAAACAAGGTTAAATGTTTTAAAAAAGAAAAACTTTCTTTTAAAAGTTTAAAGTCTATTTAAAAAAACAGAAAAGTTTTAAAGATGGAAGTGACTTGACCCATGGGTAGAAGGAAAGTAAAGCTTACATTTGATATCAAATCTGCTCTTCATATTCATACTGAAAATATGCATCCTGAGATTTGCTGCAGATGTAACAAAATCCATTGCTGATGGATCGTCCTGCCAATGATTAAAAAAAAACTTTAAAAAGGTACCCACCCAAAAAACGCTCAGAAAATGATAGCAACATTTTCTGGGTTTTTAAAATTATTTTAGCCAGGCCAAATTTTCCTCTCAGGATGACACTTTCATGTGCCTACACCATAAATTTTATTCTTGAACATTTGTCCACAAAAACAAATGCTTGTCGTAAAAAATATCTATGGTAACAACTTGTATTTACTTTCAAATGATTCCCAAAGCCCTTTCATCACAACCACCCTGCAAATCAGATAGTAAAAATTATACCCATTTTAACTATTGTGATACTTTAGAGGAAATTCCTTTCTAGATACATATTTTTTTCAGTCATGTGACTCTGACTTAATTTGGGGTTTTCTTGGCAAAGATATTGGAATGATTTGTCATTTCCTTCTCCATATCATTTTGCAGATGAGGAAACTGAGGCAAACAGGGTTAAACGACTTGTCCAGGGTCATACAACTGGTAAGTGTGTCTAAGATCATATTTGAACTCAGGAAGATGAGTCTTCCTAACTCAAAGCCCAGCACTCCACTGCACCATCTAGCTGCCTGATCATTTTTAATCATCATTAATTTGCATTCAAGAAGAAATGAAACAGCCAAAGAAAATCTGATAAAATTTCCCAAACTCCTCAACTATGATTTATTGGCCTTTAAAACGCATCCTTTACAAATTCCCAACAAAGCTAATTTTACATCTCAAAAGAACAGCTCTAGAATTAAAACATATATTAAATATGTAACTGGTTACCACATTTTCTCAACTAACCTTGTCCCATATGAGTTCAGCTCCATCACCTTTTTCAGCAAGATGAACTCTCAAAGTTTCAATACTCTTTGAAAAAAGACGTGCATAGCTCTTGACATCCAGAACCTGTTGGTCTTTTAAACCTAATGTGGATTCATTTTGTTGATCTGCTGCATTTATTTCTTCAAGTGGAAGAAAAAGATAATATCAGCTTAAATATAATGGGCTTTTCTTTATCAAATATCACCATTAGCACCCTTACCATCTTTTGTACTAAGTAAATTAAACAGAAGCAATCCCTGATCAATAAAAACATCAATATCAAAATAGAAAATAATATAACTAGTTTTTAGTTAAGAAATCATAAGGAATAAAGTAGACAGGTTTAATTACATTAAAAATCAATTTGATTATAACAAATTTAACCAAGATAAAAATATTCATTTGGGGAAGATGTTTCCAGGATCCATAATATAAAAACTACAATTTAAAATTTATAAAATTACAAATATTTAAGGACAATTTTCTGAATTAATCACTACTGGATAAAGGTTCAAATTCACATGTTGAGAGAATTTACAAGGGGGGGAAATACTGCTAAAACGATAATTTGAAAAAATGATCAATCTCATTAATCTTCAGCAAAATACAAGCAGCTGTGATATATCACTTCATACTCAAGTTGGCAAAAAATAAGAAATGATTTAAAATCCAATTCTCAGAAACTTAACAAAACTGCAAATTGATAAAAAAAATTTATTTTGAAGGAAATAAGAAAACACACAAAGATAATCATAAACTTTGTCCCTCTGATCCCTTTACTGTGAAGTCCTGAGAGCACCATTCTTAAGATATAAAAAGATCTGTTCAAAACTACATATAAGCAATATTATTTGTAAGAGCAAAAGAACTAAAAATAATATAAATGTCTATCAGTTAATGAAAACAAATAAACTAGAGTGTATCAACATAATAAAATGACATTTAAAATCATAAATAGTGGGGCAGCTAGGTGGTGCAGTAAATAGAGCATAGGCCCTAGAGTCAGAAGGACCTGAGTTTAAATGTGGCCTCAGACACTTAACACAAAAAACTAGCCATGTGACCTTGGGCAAGTCACTTAACCCCAACTGCCCTACCTTCCCCCCTCCAAAAAGCAAAACAAAAAATAAATAAAATTAAATCATAAATATGAAGAATGTTTGTAAAATTCTGAAGAAATTAAACTAAGTTATTCACAACAATAAAGCAGAACAAATAAATAACAATAAATATATTATTATAAATAATATAATAATAAATATAAATTAAATAAATAACAGGAGAACAATAGTTCACATTGGCTATGACAACCCTTCATCATTCTATGACTGTATCACAATAGTCCTCCTTCCACTGGCACAGATCCCAACCCCACTGTAAATTAAGCAAACAGTCTTCAAGAGTTGTTTGGCCAAAATAATTTGTCAGTTAGGCCAATCTGGTGATGAGGCTCAACAAATATAGGTAGGCTAGCCCTTGGACAGCAGAAACACATTCTATTACTATTCTCTACTCAAAATATTTTCAAATTGGTAGGTTCTGCCAGTTGTGCACTATGCTAGCATAACCTCTGAAAATCCAGAACATCAAAAGGAAACATTTATAAAAATGCCATCATCTTTCCAATCACTGTGATTTACAAACTCAGAGTCATCCTCAACTCCTTACACTCTTTCACCTCACATATCCGATTAGCTGCCAAGTCTTGTCATGTGTCTCACAACTATCCACTTCTCTCCACTCACAAAGGAAAACACAGGGCTATTACCCTGCCAAAAGCCTTCAATACTTCTCACCTGGACCACTGTCAACAGCATCTTAAATGGCATCCCTGCCTCAAGTTTCTCCCTACTCCACCCAGCTGCCAAAGTGAAAATTTAGGTGATTTGTGCTTCTTTTTGAAGGCAAGAAAAAAAATAGCAAAAAAGTAAGAATATAAAATAAGCTTTTAAAAAGTGCTAGAAAGGCACTCTCCAGGAAAATAAAATAGCCATTTAAAAGTTAGGTTAAAAAAAAAAAGGACTAAAAGATAGTAGCACATACAAACCTCAAAAACCAAATTCTTCTTAGTCAAAGCAGAACAAGGAAAAGCTAGTTAAGAGACACAAGCTCAAAAATGAACATATATGTCAGAAGTCATTACTGAGGACAGGGAGAGAACTACAACTTCCCTGTAAGCAGTTGTGGTAATTATACAAAAAAAAGCCAGTGTCAGTGGCATTGAAGTGCCCACCAGAAATTATACACTAGAACCCCCTTAAACCTGCTAGAGGGGACCCCTACTGTGTTCCTTGGAAACCACCTAATAGGCTCCAATAGTAAAGAAATGTTTCACCTGTGTTGCTAAAACATGCCACAGATTCCCACGGATTCAGGTCTGTTTATGTTTGTATCCAATGCTTTGCTAAGGAACTATAGCTTCGCTTCAGTAGAAATAATACTAAGGCTTTGTTTCAATAAGAATAATACTGAGAATGTTTTGCTTGAATAGAAATACTGGGAATGCTTTGCCTTAAATGGGAATAATACTGAGAAAGCTTCACCTCAATGGAAACCATGCTAACCCCTTAGAAACATATGCTGTTGTTAGCAATCACACTGTCTATAAAATTATGTCTAACAGAAAGCTCGTGGCTGTCTTTCAGTCTGAGAGGCAGCCCCGGCCAGTTAATACACACTCCTATCAAATTATAATTGGCCTAGCTGTCCTGTCATATCTCGGTGTCCATTACAGATTGGAGGTTCCACCGAGATAGCATTTGGCTCTGTTTTGACAGCTGGACCAGGCTCCCTGGAGGGCCAGGAGAGCAGTCTGACCTAGGGAAGGCCACCGAGTAAAATTCCTCGGCCCCGGGCTCGCATTGCTTCCCTGAGTGGACTGGAACCTGTCTGTCTGTGTAAAGAAATTTTTAAATATGCCACTCTGTAAGCCAAATGCACCCAAGCAGCCAAAAAAAATGCTGTACCTGAGCTAGAAAGATTAATAATCTCTTAAAGAAAGGCTGCTGGCAGAAAACCACTTCTCCTTCTACTCCTTGAACTCCAGCCAAAGTTCTCGAAGTAAAAAGACAAATGGACAGAAAGAGAATGGGAAATTTCTCCCCGAAAATCTGTCTAAGGGAAAAGGGGTCACTTCAATGATCAAAGAGAAGTAGGTTTTCAAGCTGCACTTTGAAATAGGACTAACACTTAACCCTTTCCTGGGTCACAGAAAGAGAACTGTACAACATCATTGGGAATATAGATCCAGGTAATTGAATTCATTCTGATTTGACACCAAGATTTGGCACCAAGAAAAAAATTTTAGTTCTGTGTAACTACAAAAACTGAAGATTAAGGTCACCAGCTTGGTTATTCAATTGTTTTTTATTTCAAAGTTCAAAATTAAGACCATGATTGTTACTGGTAAACAGTTGTATTATATATGTTGTATGAGAAACAGTTTCTTTTAAAGTCTTGGAGTAGATCTGAAATTTTAAAGGAATGAACACCTAAGAAAAGTTTATTTGAGCAAAAGGTCAAAAAGAGAAATCCACTAAGATTATCTTCCCTGTGGTCCCAGTTCTTTTTAGCTAGGGCCACGGAGCCCTCCCCTGTCATCCAGCTCTGATGGAGCTGAGGAGACAGTAAGAAGTTTGAACCATAAAGATTTTTTTTCTTCTCCCTGTTGTGCTGGCTATAACTGAGCCAGGGCTGCAGTGAAGTTAATTTGAGTTAACTTCCTCCAAAAAGAAAAAAGGGGGGGAAGGTACAGTAGCTACATCGGAGCTACACGGGCTTGTCATCTCCCTACCTGAAAGGTTAAATCCCTAGAATAGAGTATTTTTTTCTGAAAGACATGGGAACAGTCAGACAAGGGAAAAGAAGCTTGTGAAACAAAGGTACAAATACAAGTTAATCATTATCCCATATACTAAGCCTGGGATACATCTGGGCTACTAAAGTGTGTGTTACATCTGAGCTATTCAGCCTAAAATTATATTCTTTCCATAGCCTAAATAGTTTAGTAAAAAGGTACTTGATCTAACTTCCATCAGCAAGTTTTAGATCCCCAGGTACCCTGAAGTCCACCTCTCTAAGTAAGCAGAGCCTGAAGTTTCTACTTCAAGTTCCCCAAACCCTCTCCTCAATGCTCCAGGCAAATTGACCACCTCATAACCAAGGTCTGCTACAGGTAAGCATTCTTAGAGGTTTATTTGATAGAGTTTAAGCTGATAATGTGCTTTGAGTGTAATGAGTTTGGAAAATGGAGGGTTTCCCCCTGAAATATAGAGTTCACTCTATACCATGAAGCCCCTACTTCAGTACCATCTAAGAGATCTCTCCCATGCTGCAAATAATCACTTTGTTTGTTCCAGTGCCAAGGAATTAAATTAGGTTGCTAAGGACCTAGATTATACTGACCAGAAACCCTGTCCGATCCAAAGATCCAAGGACTTTACTGACAATTATACATCTCAAGCAACTGAGGGAATTGAGAGGATTAGATTAGTCTGTTCTTAACTGGCCCTTTACTGATTAATCAATTATTGTTTCCATGTTCCTTTGATTGAATAGACACTTGAAGGAAATGGAACACCAAATTTTCTGATTTTAGGCTATTGCATTTGTTCACTTTCCCTTTCCCAACTTGGAAAGCTCCAAATCTTTCTTTCCTCCAATTAGAAATCAGATTGCCTAATTTTGTACCTTGGTTAAATTTTTTGTTGTTGTTGTTTTTTGGAGGGGCAATTGGGGTTAAGTGACTTGCCCAAGGTCACATGGCCGGTTTTTTGTGTTAAGTGTCTGAGGCCAGATTTGAATTCAGGTCGTCTTGACTGCAGGGCTGGTGCTCTGTTCACTGTGCCACCTAGCCGCCCCAGCCTGGTTAATTTTTTCTTTTAATTAATTGGTTTTATTTGATGGTTTTTAATGCATCAAAGTGTGTCTCCCCCTGTATCTGGGGAGCAAAATTGAGGAAGGCCTGGAAAAGATTTGTTATATAATTGGTGTGCATTGCTTAATAAAGCGATATGCTTGGAAGCTTAAAAAAAAACTTGTCAGTGAGAAACAGTGTGTTCTGAACCCTGCACTGACTGGTTGTGTGACCTAGAATAATCATTTAACCCTGAGTCTTAATTCATCTATAAAGTGGGGAGATGAGAAAAAGAGAGGAGAAAATGAGGTCAGAAGTCAACTAGCCTCTTCACTTGGATCAATCATTCTTATATGTAATTTGAAAAGGCAATTAATGTAATGTCATCTTGCAGTTTATATTATTGTTGTATTTCTACACTGTATATTGTAAAACCTGAGTGAGGAGAAAATTGTGTAAGACCAGTAGTGTTACTTTAAATATGTATATCTGCTATTCAGAAAAACTTGTAAAACTGTTAACTAAGCTATTTTGGGCTGTTTTAATGTTAAAACCTAAAATTGTTTATTGATTATTGTATGAAAATTTGTTTGACTAGTTCTGCCCATTCAGAGCAGTCCCTCCTGCTTACAATTCATATAAATTTTCCTTATGCTGTAAAACTGTTAAATCCTTTAGAAATTATTTCCAGGCAAGGTCATTCAGCCTGAGAAAGGAAGTTTTAAATGCACCTAACTTGCTAAGAACTTGCAAAGATCAAAAAGGATTTTTATAAATTGGCTTTTATATTTTAGAAGCAACACATAAAAATGCTACAGAGTAAGTCACCACATACAACTTCTTGACACTATCCTCAGAGCATAAAACACCAAACAAGCATTTTAAAATAATCCAAATCCAACAATAAACATAAAAATAAACTAATAAAAATTCTTTAGGTAAAAAAATTGAAATGTGTCTTCACATTCATACTTTATATTTCAATAGGTCAATTCATTAAGATTTGTAAAAACCAAAAAAGAAAACTATCAAGTATACAAAAGTTGAACTACATTTTTTCTATGCTACACTTTTTTACGTAGGTAGTAGAATAGCTAGTAATGCCTAACATTTATTACTATGTGTATACATGCATACTAAGCTATGCTTGGTACTTAAGAATTATCTCATTTGATCTCACAACAACCTTTGAAGGTAGGTGCTGTTATTATCCTCACTTTACAAATGAGGAAACTGAGACAAGCAGGTTATTAAGTGTCTAGCACAGGGTCACAAAGCTAGGACGTATCTGAGGCTGGATTTAAACTCAGTCCTTCCTGACTTCAGGACTAGTGCTCTAACTACTGAGCAATCCAGCTACCTAATAGAAAGCCAACAATATAAAAATAAACATTATTGTCATTATATCAGTAGGATATACTCTGGATAAGAGGCCCTCTTCTTTTCGGAGAGGAAAAAGGGAAGACAGGACAGGATGGGACAAGAACCAGAGAATTTATGTGCAGGCATTTAAAAGAATTCAAACTAAAAGCTAAATTCACTGAAAAGTTAAAAGTAAACATAACAAAAAAAAAAAAGTAAATATAACAAAGCCCCCAAAAAATCCACAATCAGCAAGTATCCCTGAAATCCTGAATGTCTGTAATAGTTCTTTCTCAGCTCAACTAAAAAAAGTTCTTTGTAGATGAAATCAGTAGAATTTCCTTTGGGTTTCTTCAAGCTACAGTATTTATAATCAGATTCCACTAAAGATTTCTACTAGTCTATGGAATGGAATGCTCTCATCTCTGGTATAATAATTATAATGCTTTTGTTTTTGTTAACACTAAATCTAAAACAGCAACCAGACATATATTCAAAAAAGCAAAAATATTTTAGGTAAAAATAAATTAAAAGTCCAACATATCTGTGCAGTAACTTAACAGAATTACAATACAACATAACAGAATGATTGGCTCCAGCTATGCTCCAGATAAATATCTCTCTGATGAAGAAGAATGTTTGACACCGTACAACAGGACCAATGGGTTAAGACTGAATTCCAACATCTTATCCAAAACTTTCAGGAATCCCTTACCCATCATAAAGTACAAAATGAAGTTTCCAGAAAACTGGGACCCAATTTTTACTGGGACCCTAGATTGGGTGGTGTTTTTGTCCATTAAAAAAAATTAAGCTCCCCTTGCTCAAAATAGCTTGAATCATGCACCCTCAATATTCTGAAGAGCTTATCTTTGACAACAGAGGATATGACTAAAGCAATTACTGTATAAATGCCACTTCTAATGTAAATGGAAAAGTTTCTGATACTATTCCACAAACATTTTCCTATTGAATAGAATATGCTACTCCAGAAATCTGATTTCTTTGGTTACTAGCAGACACTAAGTCGATGGAAGGCAGAAAAAGAAGCCCCAGTGTATAAAAACGTCCAGCAAAACAAAACAATTTAAATAAATAGAAGATCAACTCAAATAAGGGCTACATATTTTTTTAAGTGGGAATGGAGGGTTTAAAGTAGGTACTCACAAGATCTGTACAAATTACCTTGACTTTGTACTTCAGTCCAGTCTAATGGCACAGGAGGCTTCCTTTTCCTCCACAGTTTATCCATTGTCAATAAATATCTTATATCATCCTTGAAAAGCTTAAAAAAAAAAGACAAAATTGAACACAATAATCCCTTAAGTGCACATGTTGACAAGTAACATATGTAATTCATTTAAATATTCAACAAATATTAAGCACCTCACATATACAAGGACAAGAAAATATATTAAATATTGTACTATGATAATGACTGAGTTACAGATATGTCATATACTAAAAAACACGGTGCTAAAATGATTATCTACTATAAATATTATTTAAAAAACAACTGCCTACCATTGATTTGGGAAAGGCTTCATAAATATATAAATACATACATAATACATAAATAAATAAATATAAGTGAATATTACTGCCCCATAAAACAAAAGAATGCAGAGAAGCATGGAAAGAACTATAAACTGAAGAAAAAAAACAAGAAAACCATGTAGACAATGACTACAACAAAGTAAACAAAACAAAAAAAACTAAATTGAATACTATAATAACAATGAAAAAGGTTGACCCTGGGAAAAAGTTGAGAAAATTTAAAACTCCTCCCTTTTTTCAGAGGTAAGGAAGTATAAAGGGATTATTGCATGTACTTTTGAGACTGATGCATTGGTGGATTTTGCTCAATTGTCTTTCTTTTTTTTTCTCCCCTAAGGGATGGTTTGCTGGGCAGAAAAGAAGGGAGATAAGTGATACAAAAATAAACCAAAAATAAGATTTTCTTTCCTAAATGAGCCTAAACTAATCAAGTTCATGAATTAGTCAGTCAATATATTCTTTTAAGCATCATGGGCCAGAACCTGTGCTAAGCACTAAGAATACAAAGAAAGGCAAACACAGTCCTACTCTCAAGGGACTTCACAGTCCAATGAGGGAGACCACACACAACTACACTCAAACAAGCCACCTACAGGATAAATCTGAAATAATCAAAAAAGGGAGGGCACGAGAATTAAGAGGAGTCAGAACTGCTTCTTGAAAGTGGGATTTCAGCTGGGATCTGAAGGAAGTCTAAGGAAGCCAGGAAAGAAAAATGAGGAAAGAGAGTAATCCAAGCCTGGGGACAGGCCAATCAAAATACCTAGAGTTGGGAGATGAAGAAAGTTATGTAACATAAAGCAAGGAAGGCAGAATCACTGTATTACAGAGTACATGGAGGGAAGAAGGGGAGTGAGGGAAGAGATTAAGGTATAAGAAGACTGGGGGAGGGAAGGGTGTGGAGAACCAGGTTATAAAGGGCTTTAAATATCAAGAGATTTTCACGTATGATCCAGATGACAGGGAGGCACTGAAGTTTACTGAGTAGGGTGAGCAATGTAGTCAGACTTGTGCTTTAGGAAACTCACTACCAATTCAGTGGAGCATAGACTGGAGTGGAGAGATTTGAGGGTGGAAGACCAACCAGCAGACTGCTTCAATAATCTAGGCAAGAGATGAGGGCCAGCACCAAGATGATAGCAATGTCAGAGGAAAGAAGGGGGAGTGGGGGGGGGGCAGTCCAAGAGATGTTAAAAAAGTAAAACTGATAAATCTTGGAAACAGATTGAGTAGGGGGGGATAAGAGAGAGTAAAGAGTTAAAGATGACACCTAGATTGCTAGGTGACAAGAATGGTGGTAGTAATAGGGAAGTTAGGAAGAGGGGAGCATTAAGGCAATAAATAGTTCAGTTTTATAAACACTGAATTTAAGATGTTTACAGGATATCTCGTTCAAGAAATCCACAAAGTAGCTGAAGAAATGAGGCTGGAGGTCAACAGAGATTAGGGATGAATAAGCAGATGTGAGAATCATCAACCTGGAAATAATAACTGAATCTATAGGAGCTGATGAGATAACCAAGTGAAATATAGAAGACAATATAACAAAAGCCCAGTGGGATATCCATAGTTAGTAGGTGTAACCTGGATAAAGAAACAGCAAAGGAGAGTGAGGTATTGTCAGATATGTAGAAGAAAACCGAGAACATGGTTTCATGAAAACCTAAAGAAAATATTAAAGAAAAAAGAGGGATCCCTACTGTCAAAAGTCAAAGACTGCAGAGAGGTTAAGTTAAACAGAGACTGAGAAAAGGCCATTAGATATGGCAACCAGAAAAGACTGGTAACTTTGAAGGGACAATTTCTGGTTGAATGATGAAGGAGGAAGTCAGACTACAGTGACTCCCTGAGTGAAGGAAAAGAAAGTGGAGGCACCCATTACAGACAGCCTTCTCAAGGAGTTTAGTCACAAAGGGGAGGAGAAATGTGGGAATGATTAACAGAGATGGATGAATCGAATGAGGGTTTTTTGAGAATGGGGGAGACAAGGGCATGTCTGTGGTCAGTAGGGAAGCAGGCAGTAGACAGAGAAAGATTGAAAATAAGAGAGTAAGGATAACAGAGGGGCAACCTGTTGAAAAAGACACTACGGAATGGCATAATTTGTGCACATATAGAAATCTGTCTTGGTAAGAGGTCCCTTCTTCATGAGACAAAAGAGGAGATATATGATAAAAGGTATCTGGGTGACGTGGAGAAGAAAAAAGGAAGCTCTTGGAAAATGGTCTCAATTTTTTTAGTATATTAAGAGGCAAGTTTTTTAGCTGGGAAGGAAAGGGGAGGGAAGAGGGGGAGCCACAGGAAATCTAAGGAGAGCTGAAAAAATTTGGAAAAACTGTTGTAGTGAGGAAGACAGTGAGTTAAGAAATATAAAAGGATTGCCTTGCAACATTAAAGGTCCTGTTAAGGTTATGTAACATAAATTTTTAACGGACCTATCTGGCAGCATGATTTCATGATTTTTCTCTACCTTTGTTCAGCAGTACACAAATAGGCTGAAAGGTAGCAGACAATGGGAGTGATCTAAGGTTGAGAACTGTCAGGGCAAGTCTGATGATAAAATAAGGCTCAAATGAAGACAGTATAAAGTTAAACTGGTTCACCAAGGGGTCAAGATGAGGAAACGAAGAGTTAGGGGTGATGGCCTAATAGAGAACTCAGGGGCTGCAGCACTGAAGTCTTAATGAGGACAAAAAATAGGGGTTGGGGTTGCAAGGCAGTGGGAGAATATAACTATACATTGTGATCATATTAGGGAATTTCAGTTCATGAACATGGAAGTGGCACATTTGTGGGCAACTGCAAGATGGAGGGGATGACAATCTTTATTATGTGGCCGAGGTGGAGTAGAGGAATAAGTCTTGGGAAATAAAGTGAACAACTTGAGGTTACGTTATACCCTTTGAAAGGGTATAATATGTTGAAGCCCCCCAGTAAGGGTAAAAGCTAGAAAGGAGAGAAAGACTATGAGCCAGGAACTCAACTCACTAAGGAAAGAAAGGGAATGTCCTGGAGATTAGCAGACAATAGCTAACAGAATTTGGGGTAGTAGGTATGGAGTGAATAAACCTCCAGAGTTGACAGTTCACTGAGTGATGATGGTAGAAGGAAAAACAAGAAGTAGCAGCTAGGATCAAGAAGTATTCCAACTCCTCCACCCTGACCAGTAAGTCAGTAACTAATAAGTAAAAGTAAAATCAGTGCTAGAAAAGGCAGAAAAATAAGCAATTTGCAGGAGACAGCCAGGTCTCAGTGAGAGTCAAAAGATTGGATGCAAAAATGAAAAAGATTTAAGAAAAACAAGTTTGTTGCCTATGGAGCAGGCATTTCAGAGAGTTGGAAGAGGTAATTACCTAAAGGGGGAAAGGAATGTGGGGGGAGGAGTGAGAAATGGAAATAAAGAACAGAACAGTAGGGAATGGTGAATGAGATTTGAATTATAACTTCAAATAGTAAAGAATCACTAGGATGGGCAGCATCTCACTGGGGGGAGTTTGTTAATGATTAAGAGTTGAGATTTTCCATATGCTGCAGATGGAAATATATTTAAATAAGCACTAGTCCCCTTATATACTAAAACATTTAGATTTAGAAGGAATTCTGTAGTTTCTACTGTTTTTCCATCTCTAAATATTATAGAAATTATTCGAAAAACTTTTGCTGGATCCTACCAAAAGGACTTTCTAACAAACTACCTATTAACAATAACTATCCTATTATTACGAATTTTCTAATTACCCACCTAAATGGAAAAAAAAAATCACCTTAGCAGCATCTGAACCTTTCCTATCAAACTAGATAATGACCTTCATAAAGTCATTAATTCAGATTCTGGCTCTGGGCATTTTTCATGGCTGGAATGTTTTCCCTCCTCAGCTAGCCATCCTTATCTTCCCAGAAGTCTGAGCTAAAATCTCTTCTATAGGAAGCCTTTTCCATCCTCTTAATTCTAGTGTCTTTCCTCTTATTAATGACTTCTTATTTATCCTGTATATAGCCTGTCTGTATATATTTGTTTGCTTGTTGTTTCCCCCCTAAGATTTTGAGTTCCTCACAATCCTTGTAGTCCCAGGGTTTAGCACAGTCCCTGGAACATGAAAGGTGTTTAATAAACACTTAATGACTGACTTAGATACTTATTAGCTATATGACCCTGGGTAAGTCATTAAGTTTTCAAAAGAATTCAAATGAAACAGAATTCAATAGCTTATATCACTCTGCTATTTGAAGAGAAGCCAAGTTGCTTCTCACCTTGGTGAAGAGTTTAACTGGATCATATCCAGTTGATTTAGCCCATTCCTTAGTGGAAATACGTTTGATATCACCATCATCATTAGATGCTCTTGCTCTGGCTTCAGCTTCTGCTGGTTCCCCTGCAATAGACAACATCTGACTATAGTTTTAACATGAAAAGACATAAAACAGGACCCAACTTAACTGATGAAAGAAATAATTTAAATTACCTAGGGAATCGACTTGTAATCAACATTTCCTGGTTTAGTACTTGCCCTCCTGATTCAGGGCCTACTAGAGGGGCCAAAAGGGGAGGCATGACCATCTTAGCACTGTATTCTTACAAGCTGCTATTTTCATAACTAGAATAAGAAAACTAGCTGTCAAAATTTAAAGCTTTTGATGAAATAACAAGTTCAAGTCTGAATATTTTACTCACAGGAAGCTTCAGGATCAGCTCTGTCAGGAGATACTTCCTGATCAGCATCTTCTTCCCCAAACAATTGGCTGTAATTTTAAAAAATAATTATATGCAAACAAAGACAAGCATTTTCCACAAAGATTTTTCCCTAAATTATATACACAAATCTAACTGAATTGGGATGATTATGTCAGAGCTTACCTGGAACTAAGAAAAATTACTAAATTATGCTGTTAATATTTCTATTTCCAAAACTATTTTACATAGAGACGTTATGATTTAATTCTAGCCAAGAACACAACTATGTTTGAATTTCAGCTATCTTATACACAGTTACCATAGAGTCAGGTTCAGCAAAATATTTCAACTCAACACAAGTTTTATGCAATCGCTAGTCTGGATAATTTAAGTTTAAACAAAATATAATTCATCTCATTCTTAATTGTAGATATGGATCTTAATATAGACATAAATTTATTTATCTTTTTTTATTTAACTATATATAAATAAGATTTTGATTTGATAAAAAATAAACAAATGAAAGAATGAATGAAAATTAAAGAAAAAAATATTTTACTTTCTATAGGTGGGGCAGCTAGATGGTGAAATGAATAGGGCACCAGCCCTGGAGTCAGGAGGCCCTGAGTTCAAATGTGGCCTCAGACACTTAACACAAGTTAAGCTGTGTGACCTTGGGCAAGTCACTTAACCCCAACTGCCTTGCCTTCTATCCTCCAAAAAGCAAAGAAAAGAAAAAGAAAATCTACTACTTTCTGTAGGTAATACATTTTTATTACTGAACATTAACATCTTGAAAATTAAATGACTAATTTGTAGCTGAACTTTTTCAAAGTAACTGTTGATCTTTATATTCTTAAGGTAAGTTTTATATTTTCAAAGTACTGCCAGAAACATCACTTTAACAAGACTGTGCCTCCCTTATAAAAAGAAGTTCAAGATGATAGGCAAAAGTAGCCAGAATCAAATACAAACTTCTTAGATGATCTACATGGCATCCCTTTTCAGACCTTCTTTTTTTACCTCAACTATAGAAAGAGGACAAGAAATACATGCTCTCTTTCACTTCAGGAATCTGACTCCCATTCCCAAGTAATAAAGGTAGGAAGGACTCAAAACTAGTGAAAAAGAAAAGGTAGGAGCTGGGCAGAAACAACCAATTCGAAAGCATTAACAGAAATAGAAAAGGAAAGGATCAGATGACATAATATTAGTTTTATGTGTTTAACCATCTTGTCTCCCTATGTTCCCTACCTGCAGAATTACTGAATTTATGCTCATCAGAAGAACACATACATATACAAATGCAAAGTGTTCCAAAAATCTTCGTGCAATTTTAAGCTATTAAAATTGCATTAAGACTTTCAGAACATGTTGCACACATATAAATACAAAGCATAAATACATAAAGCACCCATATAAATACAAACCTTTGTATCCATTAATCAAAAAAGTGTTATTGCCAGGGCAACCTCATAACTTTTCTAATCACTCGATGTCCAACATATCAGTACAATTTTTGACTGCCAAAAAATGCTAACTGCTAGCAAGGACTAGTAGCAATACTTTGAACCTAATACAGTTAAAATGAAACATATTGATCACTTTATGCAAGTTGATGGGAGCCATAAGTGGCAAGATGACAATTCCAAAAGGGAAGAAAAATTCCTTTTCTTAGAAATTATTGAACCCTTCACACATAATCATATGGAAGAAAACTACCAAAATATTTCAACTCTCCTGCCCATATTTGAAAATAAAGGAATGGGGCGGCTAGGTGGCGCAGTGAATAGAGTGCCGGCCCCAGAGTCAGGAGCACCCGAGTTCAAATCTGGCCTCAGACACTAACACAAAAACTAGCCGTGTGACTTTGGGTCAATCACTTAACCTCAACTGCCCTCCAAAAAGCAAAAAAAAAGAAATGATAAGTATTTCTGAATAAAATTTTTTTTTTTACTTTACCCATTATAAGCATCAAAACTTAGATTCTTAAATAATTTCTTACTTGAACAAATATTTTGCCCATACAATACAGTGGATAGGTTCTGAAGGTGTATTACGAATTGTACATCCAGGGAAAGTTTTCTGGGTTGGTTTAGGATGGCATTCATAACATTCTGTCACACCCTGCAGATTCAAGAAATCAGAAAAACATTCACTCCACAGTAGTAACTCATTATTTCAAGATAAATCAACAGCATACAGAACCTTCTTCCCCATTTTAATGACATTTCATAAAAGCATAGAACTTTTTATGGAAGGACATTAGGATATAGTCCAATCTCCACATTTTACAGATAAGAAAAAAAAGGGCACAAGGAAGTTATGTGATTTACCTGAATATACAAGATAGTAGCACAGCCAGGGCTAAAACCCAGGCATTCATATTGTTAGTGTAGGTTTCTACACACCATTAGTACACTCCCCCTGCTTAAAGTACTTAAATGCTAAAAAGCTATTGATTCACAGATCCTTTTAATAAATCTCCAAGACTACAAAAGAATCCCATTTTGAGACAAAAGATAGATTTCTAAATAAAATCTTTTCAAGAATTGTTATACATTTGTTGATTTCAGTACTTTCTATCCAATCCTAACCTCCTAAACAAATAGAAAAATTTATTTTTAAATTAAAATGTACTAAATCTAGACTTTGATTTGAGAATTTCACGAGATTAAAACCAGTAAAGGATACTGCCAAGGTCAAGAATCAGTTATATTAAAAGTCATTACCCAAAAAGAGAAATGGTCAAATGATAATCATGACCAAACAGTTCTCAAAACAAGAACTGCAAACAACCATATGAAAAAAATGCTACAAATCATTACTAAAACAAATGAAAATCAACACAACCCTGACCTCACTCATACCCAGCAAACTGACAAAGATAACAAGACAGGAATAATCAATGTCAGAGAAGTTTTAGACTGAGAGGCATCCTAATGCATTGTTGGTGGAGTTATATGACCAAAATGGAAAGCAATTTAGAATTTTTGAAATAAAGTGACTACAATGTCCAGAACCCTTAATCTAAACGGTCTACTGCTAGGAATACCTCAATGAGGTCACTGATAAAAAAAAAAAAGGCTCTATATACTCCAAAATATTTATAGTAGCACTTTTTGTGGTAATAAAGAATTGGAAACAAAGTACATGCCCATCAATAGAAGAATGGCTAAATAAACTAATGTGAATGTAATGGAATATCACTGTTGTAAGAAATGACAAACATAATGAATAAATATAGAGAAAAACTTGGATGAAATAATGCAAAATGAACTAAAAAGAATGAGGAAAACAGTACGAGGACTACAACAATGTAAAAGGAAAGAACCATCACAAAATAATCAAAACCAAGTATCGTGAAATTAAGAGACAAATGTGTCCTAAAAGATAGCCTCCCCCCACCTCCAGGGGTCAAAGGTCAATAGCTATGGAACATGTATGTATCATTTGGACTTTTGGTCTGACAACATACATTGTCAGGTTAAGTATATATACTTCTGTCAACATGTTGCTCAGTTTTGCTTTATTTTGCCCTTGTTTTCTTTCTTTTTTAAAAAACATTATGTTATAAGGAATGGCTTTCTGGGAAGAGTAGCAGTGACTATCGAGAAATCTAAACAATATAAAAGATATAAATAAAAATTTATTTTAAAAAAAGAATCAGGGGCAGCTAGGTGGCTCAGTGAATAGAGCACTGGCCCTGGAGTCAGGAGGACCTGAGTTCAAATGAGGCCTCAGACACTTAACACAAAAAACTAGCCATGTGACCCTGGGCAAGTCACTTGACCCCAACTGCACCTCCCAAAAAAAAAGGCTACTAAACCCTGATACAGAAAGCAATCTTTGCAGAATGATGTTAAGTGCCTTCCTATCTGAAAGTAAGGGACGGACTAGATGAAATGCCAAGGTTCTTTCCATATTTGTAATTCTAGAATCACCAAAGCAACCAACTTCTGAAAGCCTTAGCACAAGTCTGTTATATAATAAGTTTCAGATAGAAAAACATAATAGATTAGGTTCAATGTTTCAAACACACAGGCTTTAAAAGGCAAACAAATCAAACTAAGCAGTTAAGGAGAAACAGTATTCCTCGTACCTCTATGTGTCTATGTGTCCAGGTCCCTCTAGAGTTCAGAGTGCAATGGCCTATATTTCCTCAAGGAAATATCCTGAGTATTCTTATTATAAGCATCATAACTGAGATGGCTATCTTAAAGTTATATATCCAAGAAAAATTGAAGCTTATCTCATCCTTCCCCTAAGACTTCCTAAGGTTCCACAATAAATATTTCAAGAAAAATAAATCCTTTCCCATACCTTTTTGATAACTGTTACTTGTCCAAGATAACCAGCAGTTCCACTCTCTATAAGAGGAACATCAGCAGCCAGACACATCCTATTCACATGGTTCCGTGCAGCTGAAAGATATCAAAAAGCAATAAAATCAAATTAGTGAAGGTTAAATGAACAGATTTTCTTCGTTTTAATTTTAGTCAACCCTATCCATCAATCACATCATTCGATCTGCTAATACAACTGACAGAAATTCATTTAAATGAAATGAAAAACTAAAAAAAAAAGATCTCTGAAATAGAATTTCAGCTTTCAAAGCTAGTCTCTTATACCTGAAGCCTCCAGTAAAATTATAATATAACTAAAATGCTATTTTTACATGCTAAGAGCCCCAAAGCTAACATAGTCTAAATTTGTTTTAAAAAATTAAGTTGAAAAAGAATGGTTAACATTTACATGATCAATATATCAGCTCATTTTTAACATTCAGAATACCTCTATAGATCCTAAATGTCATTAGGGCAAGCGTCAATTACTAAGACAGTCTAACTTTTTGGTCTCCTTTTAAACGTTCTTATTCCAACGTAATGTAACAAATTGCAGATAATAGCAGAAAGAAAAGTGCAGAAAGGAGTCAATAAATTCTAGAAATAACAAAAATGCAAGATAAAGTAAAATTGCCTTGGATGTCAATTTAGAAATATTCAAACAGTTTGAGGCTAGTAAAAACCTAGCCAAATTACCAAAGTTATGCCTCTTTTATAAAGAGAAAACAATTTCTGAGGCAACTAAAGCATAATCAACATTCACAATGGCCAAAATTTCTGATATGGCGTCATTAAAAATTATGAAAATAGAAATACTAATATGGTGTATTTGAATATTTTGCTAATATTTTTCCACTCAATGTAACTTCCTGCAGTCTTAAATAGGTTTTTAATTTTTTTTTTTCTATATTAGAACACAAATCCAAATTTACCATTAAGGTTAAAAGGAGAATAAGATAAACTTAATTTAAATTTGCTTTATGATTAAAATATTATCTAATGCATTAAGTGATGTATAACTATATGATTGAATGTATTTCTGGGGAGATACCTGGACCATATATTCCATAGAAACCTACATGACAAACTCATAGGATCACATCAGCAAGAAGTCTTAGAAGTCATCAGTTCAATTCTCTCATTTTATAGTTCAATAATGATCCAATAAGTTCTTAAAGGGTGGGAACTATTTCATTTTTGACTTTATATCTCCAATGTCTAGCATAATGTCTAATAAAGAAGGCACTCAATAAATCACTGAATGAAACTTAGCTAAAGAGAAGTTACTTAACTTTATGCAAGAACACACAGGTAGGTACTAAGTGGAGGAGCTGGGATTCAAATCCAGGTCCAGTGACTACAAATTAAATGTGCTTTCCACTGTATCTAACTACAGTAAGTTTTAGGAAGAATTTTGAAAATTCTCTAAGTGTAAATGTCCCTAGGTATCTTTGAAGCAATCTTTACAACTGTATCCAAGAAACTATCTTTAAGAAGCCTCTTCTAAAAGTTTTATGACCTGGAAAAAATTTGGCAGACAGTGGCCTTATCTACAGAAACATTTCTCCAGTGTCACAACCAAGTGAAAGGAGAGCTAAGGAAGAGTTGGCACATGACAATAAATCCCATCCATTTCTATTCCTGAGCTACTCTATTTCCTCAGTAACTAAGATTCATGATTTAGAGCTGAATAAGACCTTAGAGATCATCTTGAAAAATAAGGTAAATGAAACCAATAGAGGTGAAGGGACTTGTTCAAGGTCACACAGCTAGGATTTGAATCCAAGTTCTCCTTTTAACTCCAGATACAGCACTTTCCACTAAAGTATCCCAGTACAATTGGGGAAAAAAAACCCAGACTGGAATACCAGCTCTATTTATAACTTGTCTAATCTGAGGCAATAAAGTTATTTTCTTTCTCTGGGCCCATTTCCTCTAATCTTTAGAGGACACTGGACTAAATATTCTCTCAGGTCCCTTCTGTCTCTAAATCTATGCTCCCCCTATGTTGTCTGCTTCTCTCAAACTCCCTTTGGAAATTCTGTCCTAGAGACACACAATTGATCCACCTTCCTCCCCTATACCTCAGAGTTTAGAGTCTCAGCAAAAGGAAATTCTATTGGGCAGTCATTTTGGCTAACCATGTACTTACAATATCATATGAAGAGCATAACTCATCCTTAATAAGTTGGCAAGTTCAATGATACAAATCAAAAACTTTTCAAGGGTATACTGGAACAAGCTCCAATCAGCTCAAGAGAACTGAATGTTATTTATCAGGGCTTGACTTATTATTTTGTTGACTGTCTAAACCTAAGAAAACGGAGAAAATGCCAATAATGCAGATTAAACTTAAAGGCGTATCATGCATGTATTTTTCCAGAGAGTCAGTTACTAAACATTTTCCATTACATCACTGGAAGTATTCTAAAAGCTGAAGTCTGTTTTGTCCATTGTCCTGTACTTCAAGGAAAATGACTCAAGTACTGCAGTAAAGATTATTTTCATTTGATATTTTATAAGCTGGGTCTGAGGAATAACAAAATAATAATCACTGCAAAACATAAAACCAGAATTTACTGAACTCTTACCTCTGTTATCTAAAGCATTCATGACCAAAGTAAACTGCCGAAAGAATTCCACATTATAATCAGGGCTACAAAACAAAAGAAAGAGAAGTTACCAAAGTGATAGCCTGAAGTTTATGCATTACAATGTAATACAGAATTATCTATCATTTTTAAAGAAGTGAAGACAATACAGATAGCTACTACTGAGAGCTACTCTTACGTATACTAAATGAAAGGGAAATATTTTCTAGTTTACTTTTTCCAAATAGCCATTAGCAATTAGGAAATGTTGATACCCCCAATCTCTTCCTTTTGGGACACTTGTAGTCAATTCATAGCCTAGTGGGCTTAGAGCTAAAAAAGACATAGCAATTTTCTATTCAACCTGGACCTTTACTGGTGTGTTAGAGCCAAATCAAAGTGGAAGAACCAGGATTTTCAAGCCACTGCTCTTTCCATAACACCACAATGGACTCCAATTGAAAAACTTTAAAACTTTTAGAGGATGTGCTACATGAGAAAGTAGAAACAGTACTGAACTTAAAAAAAAAACAAAATGATAAGAGGAACTTCATTAAACAAAGTATATATACAAAAGGACCATGCTGAAGGAAATACAATTTTAAGGGAACGATGGATGATTTCTCACGGTATGATAATAGTAGCTGATATTTTTAAAGTGCTCTAAGTACTTTTTACATACATGCTGTTTAAGGTATGAAAAAGAAGATAAAAATATGTGGAAAAAATTGTTACCCAAAAGATAACCCAGAAAAGATCAATACTTATGGACCCATCACTACAAAATACTTGCAAGAATAACCTACACCCATATCCAAGGGTACCTTTGATTAAGGTATATGAAGGGAATAAGAAAGCTTATGCAAAAGATATTCCTACATAGTGGCGAATAGGTGGCACAGTGAATAGAGCACTGGCCCTGGAGTCAGGAGGACCTGAGTTCAAATGCCTCAGACACTTAACACAAAAACTAGCCATGTGACCTTGGCCAAGTCACTTAACCCCAATTGCCCTCCAAAAAGCAAAAAATTAAAAAAAAGATATTCCTACAGTAGATCATATCTTTATAGTTCCATAACTGACTGAAAGATATACAGAATAAAAGCCAAGTCTATTTGTTCTCTATATAAAAGCACCTGATTCAGTATTATAAGATGCTAATCAAAAGGCTTTCCAACAAGATGATTCCAAAATATATATCAAGATTCCTTGAAAGATACGATCACACATGCTTTAGAAGTATCATCTGGACAGGTAAGAGAGTTTGGATTGGTGTGGAAAGAAACTTGAGGCAGGGATAATAAGGAACTGACCTAGGGTAGTGGCTATATAGGTAGAGATGGCATACCCAAGAGATATAGTAAAGGTAAAAATGACAAGGTTTGGAAAACGACTGAATATGTGGGAGAGTCAAAGTGAAGAGGAAAGGATAAAACAAACACTTTTTAAACACCTACAATGTGCCAAGTCCTGTGCTGAGAAGCTCCTTACAAATGTCATCTCATTTGATACTCACAACACCCTAAGAGGTAAATACTATTACATTTTACAGTTGAGGAAATCTAGACAGACAGAGGTTAAGAGACTTGATTATCAAGTCACAAAGCTAATAAATGTCTGTAATCAAATTTGAACTCAGGTCTTCCTAAATTCAGGCCCAGGGTTCTATCCACCTTGCCATCTAGCTGCCTGTGAGCTGAACCTGACAAAAGTAGAGGGCCTAAGTGACTACAAGGATAGTGGTACCCTGGACAGTGACAAGAGAGAATAGTTTGAGGGGAAAGTTTAAGTTCTGTTTTAGACATGATGAGTCTGACAAGTGTACAAAATATCCACTACAGGGTGTCCAAAAGGTAATATATGACTATATCTCAGGAAAGAGACTAAGGATAGCCAAAAAGATCTGGTAAACATCTCTACAAAGAAGACACATAATGACTACCTGGTTAAAATGAATGGGGGGGAGGAGAGAATATATGGTAAAATGTCATTAAAGAACTTCACCTGAATAAGAGACTTTTTTTTATAAGAGAAATCTGAATTGCCCCACTTAAAGACATTATTTAGGTTACAAGCTCTTATCTTTTGATTAGGACTCAAAGATCCTTTAAGTAAGTTTCCAAAATAGTTACTAAATTAATTTAGGGGATAAACCAGCTGAGCTATTTAAAATATTATCAAAAGGAAGAAAATAAATAAAATGCAAACAAAAAATGGGAAAGTTAAGGCCCCATATCACATTTAAATAGTTAACAACCAAAATACATACTTCATGATGCTGTCATGGTAAGCTATAATATTAGCTTCAGGGTAAAACTGCAATACACTTTCCTTGGCAACCTAAAAGTAAAAAAAAAATTATAAAATTATTTCTAGGATTATTAAAACTGAATTCTAGTACACACTTTCTGATATATACAATGCTATGTTGTATCATGCAGGAAACTGATTTTCAGAATTGATGTTTTCTCTAACCTAATCCATCCTTATCATTAAGACAAAGAGAACAAAAATATGTAAGTAAAATAATCTACTCAGATCTCTACCACATTTTGAGAGCTCAGCAAAATCTAACTAAAAAGGTTAACTGAAAGGAGAGGAAATCCCTGTTCAACATTAAAGTACAATATCATGCCTGCATGGTTGGTTTCATTTTAAACCCAAAAAGAAATGAAGTCACCTAGTTTATCTGCTTATCTAACATTTAACCTCAAAGAGATCTTTCTTGTACTATTACCATTTACTACTAAAACTGTCTTCTCTTCAACTGCCAACATTCATGTTTGGATACAAGCAAAAAAACTAATTTTAATGTTATTCTAAAGCATAACAATTAAAAGTTGCTTCTTTTTTGGAGGGGTTGGGATTATTCCAATGCCATATCATTCTAGTGACATATTATTATGAGTTATGTAGAATCTAGCTTCTATTTGTTTTGTCTACTATAATTTTGTATCAATTCTAAATATGCCAGGCCCCACTACTGGACTGTGATCTCCAAAGATAGAGACAGTATTTTATATAATCTTCTTTTCTTCTCCCATTACCTAATTCTGCTTATGATAAGAACTTAATGGTTCTTGAAGAAATAACTCTAATTACAGTATGTGGTACCATATAATGAATGGAAAGTTTCTGTTTCTGATTCTCTTTGTGATTTAGACAAGCTACAACCCCTCCTGGCCTCACATTACCCAAGAAAAATAAATATATTTCCCAGATTTCTTCATCTACTAGACAATAGAACATATGTAATGTTAACATGTGGTTTTCTAAGTCAACATGTGGCCCCGAGGGATCTTTTCTATTTAAGTTTGATACCACTGCAACAGAGAAATGTAAGAAATCTTTACTATTTACCTGTGCCTTCGACCTTCCAACATGCTTTTTCTGAAACAAAAACTGCCTGTTGAGGTTGCTGACGTCAATAGTATCCAAATCAATCTACAAATGAACAAAACCTAGTTATTTTATAAAATACAATATTTATATTTATAAAATACAATATTTAAAGTGCAGCACAGGGGTATAGGTAGGTGGCACAGTGTCAAGAGAACACCCAGCTGTCCAGTCCAGAAGACCAGAGCTAAAAAAAGGCCTCACATACTTACTAGCAATGGGACCCTGGTGAAGTCACTTAACCTGATTGCCTCTAAAAAAACAAAATTTTTAAAAAGCACACAACATTTCAGCAACACTGACATCAACCCTAAGAATACATAATTTCTTAATTTGCTGCAAGCATCTGGAAACCTGTTTTAGCATCAATCACATCACAATTATTGTTCATTTGACCAAAGCAATTACTGAATACACAAGCAACTCAAAGATTTCATTTTTAAGTATAACTTTCTAAAGCATATTTGTAAAAGCTTCCTACCAAGTGTGAGTTACAGGTGAAAACCTGAAACTGCACAAAAATGTATGTGCACTAATGCATATCTGCAATTGCAATTTAAATGATATGCCTTACTTCTGCACCAACTCAATCAGAAAGGCTTCTAGGCTCTATAAGTGCTTATCTGAGCTCTGCATTTCAAGGTATTCAACAAACACACTTTATATTTTCTGATGGGAGATCCTCTGTTGGCTCCCTCAATTCCAGTATTTTTAATCATACACATATAACTAAGAAATCCATAAACATTCTTTGAGGATTATATGTAAGATGAAAAAAAAAGGACTGTTTGGGTACATGTGATAAAGATAGCTTAATTATGTGGTTAAAAAAGTTTAATTCCACTGGTGGCTAGGTGTCGCAGTGAATAGAGCACCAGCCCTGGAGCCAGGAGGATCTGAGTTCAAATTCAGCCTCAGACACTTAACACTTGCTAGCCATGTGACCTTGGGCAAGTCACTTATCCCCCATTTCCCTACCTTCCCCCCCTCCAAAAAAGCAAAAAAAAAAAAAAAAAAAAATCCATGATCACCTCCATACCTTAATTAGGCATTAAAGGATAACTTTAGTGAATGAACTTTATCTATATGCTCTTTATTAAAGTGAATTTACAACAACTTAGAGGAAAAAACCTGTATATATGAAGTTCATTTGTAAATCACACTAAAGAACATTAGATTTTATTCTGTTTTTCTCATGTTCGTTGTATGTTTTTCTTGTTGCCCTGCCTTCCCCCCTCCAAAAAAAAAGTTTAATTCTACAGCTATTTATTCCTATCAGTTTAAAATCTTATTAAATGGCAATAAAAATAAATGTGGCTAGAATAGAGAACTGTAATAAAACTAACACACTAAACCAGGACAAAATCACACATATGAAATGGCATGCTATATATGTGGGGAAGCTATTTTCATACAGAAATGAATAGGATTATGGTAAAAAGAATCATTGGTTTTATTTCAATTAAGTTACATAAAGATATTTGGTTTCATTTGTGAAGTTCCACAAAGCAAACAATTTCATTAATAATCTTTCATTTAGGATTTTTAGATTTATAACAAAGTTTCAACAACCAATTTGATTGATGAGATGTTTTCCAAACTGAAAGTCTCAAACTCATACTTCTCTACGATATGACATATTTTTTTCCAAAAATTTCAACAGTTAAAAAATTTAAGGCACCATCATGTTTGAATATGTCATGACATACCAAGTGTCAAAATTTTAACTATATAAACTTAAAGAGAAAAATGTATTCAGCACATCAGATGTAGAACTGTCATCTAGTTCAACAATTTCATTTTACCTATGAGGAACAAAGGCTGAAAAGCTAAGTGATTTGTCAAAGTTCACAAAATTTAGGTAGTTAAGTGGCAGCATCTACTTCAAATCTAGCACTTTTCTAGAGTTAACAGATTTTCCCCACAATACATTCATGTGCACACAGAAACCAAAAATACCACCAACAACAAACCCTTTGATTTTTAATTCAGGTATTTCAAGCGATACACTTTTTTAAAAATTTAAGTAGAAAACTACATTTTAAATATATGAAAATTACATTTAAGCAAACTAACGTCAATGATATGTGCAGTATCTAAAATACATCCTATCTACTTCAGTGACATTAGGCAGAACCATATACAGGATGATAGCAATTTTATGTTAGGAGATGCTTATCTTCAATCATTTCTATCAATAAGTGCAAGCAAATTAAGCCAAATATGTGACATCAATTTAGATTTTTTAAAAAACTAACTATACAATAACCAAGAAACAACTTGGTTTGTTTATATCTTGCTCACCAAAAAAAGAAACCCTTGAAATTAAAAATTCATTAGAATTACAAAGTAGAAATCTTTGGAACAAGGAAAAAAGTTAAAGAAAAACTCTCCAAGCTGCTATTTTTGGCTGACTGAAAGTGAAGGTTGAAATACTAACCTACTTTTTGTGTGTAGTTTTATGATAGATGCAAGTAATATTTTTAGTAGCAAGAATGGAACAGCCTGTGCTGAGTTTCATCCAAATAAGTGAAGCTTGTAACGTGGAGACCTAAGATTGGTATTGAAAGACGCATGCTGGGAAACAGTTTTAAGCCCTGCCTTTCTCAAATTCAAAATTAATCTGCCTTGGCACCAAGTCAGCAGTGGGGAGGAAGGGGATGGAAGGGGGTAGTGCTCTACTACAAACCTTGAAAACAATTTAGACTTTAAAACAAAACTCAGGAAGCACTTTAATTCTTCCTCTCAAAAAACGGGGGTCCGAAGTAAAACGGGCAGCCATGACCAGGTTAAAACAGTCCAAAATCCTCCCCCGTAGAAGGCATGTTCTTTAGTAGCAGAAAGGCAAGCTCACCGCCCCCCCCCCCCCCCCCCCCCCCCCCCCCCCCCACAGACCCCCCGCCCTTTAATAAAAAAGGAAGAGACGGAGGAGGAGGAGACACCCCACCCCCCCACCCCGAGTGTCTCTCCCGCCCCCGGCCTTTTTTCAAAAGAGGTACTGGGGGAGAGCGAAAGTCTACGCAGGAGGGACTCCCCGCCCGAGAGAGAAGCCTCCACCCCTCGAAGTCTCGGGCGGGCAGAGCAAGGGCTGGGGGCCCAGGCCCCTCCTCCTGCACCCCCCCCGCCCCTGCTATAGCCATTCCCGTCCCACCGCGATTTACCCGCGCAAACCCGGCGCCTCCTCAGGAGAGCCGCCGCCATGTCCGCCCCGCTCCCGCAGAGCTCAGGAAGGGGCCTCCCGGGCCCCTCCTTCCTCGGCCTCCCAGATCCTCATGCCTTCCCTGAGTCCTCACGCCGCCCTCCCCACCAGGGCTGATCCGTGCCCGGCCTCTCCTGCCCCCGGCCCCGCTCCTCACCAGGTCGATGTGCGCGAAGCCGCTGAGCACCAGGTTCTTGAGGAGCTCGCAGCCAATGCCGCCCGCGCCGACCACCAACACCCGGCCTCCAGCCACCGCCTCCGCCAGCTCCTTGGACAGTCCCCGCGACAGCGCCATGGCGGCCACCCTCCGCCCCCCCACGGACGGAACCCACCCACGGACACACTGCCCGACCCACGGACACACCGGCTGGCGGAGGGAGGGAGCACAAGAGGAGGCAGGCGGAAGGGGGGTGGTGAGGCGGCCGCTGCGAGCCGGAACTGAGAAAGGGGGAGCAAAGGCCGACTTCCGCTCCTGCGCAGTGACCTCCTCTCGCTCTCTAGGGGGTGTGTTGCCCGTAGTAAGGCTGTTGCTGTCTGGCCTTGTGGGGCCACAGTTTAAGTAACATCAACATTGCCTTTTAGCCTGAAGACGCAACTTAGTAGAGAGAAAGCATGGACGGAGTCTCACTTCTTAGGGTCAGGAATTCCTCAATTCCCCCAGGCAACTCTTTGTATTATGAATTTCATAAAAAGTCCGCGAAAAAGAGCATTTCTTTATACTAATAATGTCATAAATCTATTGCATATAACCTGCTTTAAGAAAAAAAAAGGATTAAATTTAAGTTGCCAGTTACATTTAAGTTGAAAAGTTCTTTAAGTTTTTCTTTAAGTTTTGTTGATGCTTTCCTTTTGGGTAGAGTAGGAGAGGCTTTTGAACAAGTGTTAATATATTGCTGTCGGGCTCTCCCCGCCCCTACCGCGTGGGTGTGCGTGTTTACGGGTGTAGTTGAGCAAAGCAGATTCGCACACTGGAAGTAACTGAAAATGAATACTTCATTTCGGCATCTCCATCCTCACTGCTAAGTAGAGAAAAATAATTTATCACCTGATTTCTAGAATCGTGATCGCTTATTTCACAGTCTTTTTCCTTTACCTTATCCTATAAAGGAATTTTCTGGTTCTGCTCACTTTACTCTGCATCAATTTGGAAAATCCTCCTAGACTCATCATGAAAAATGCTATCTTATCTCCATAAATAAAACTAATGAACTCTGATTGCAGATTGAAATATGTTTTCTTCACTTTATTTTTCTTGCTTTTTTGCAGCATAACTATTATGGAGATGTTTTGCATAGCTTCATGTGATAATGGTATAATATTGCTTACCTTCTTAATGGGTGGGGAAGAGGTTGGAGGAAGGGAGAGAATTTAAAACTCAAAATTATTTAAATGAATTAAAAAAAACACCTCCTAGGGGGGGTCTGAATCTGCCTGTTTCATTTCTTATGGCCTATTAACCTTCCATTATATTTACATACCATAATTTGTTGATAGGTACTCACTGTTTCCAGCTCTTTCTTACAATTAAATGCCGATATAAATATTTTCGAATGAGTTCTTTTCCAGCTTTCTTCAAACTCGTTTGGGTATATGCCTAGTAATAGTACTGCTGGAATAATTAATATGCACAATTTAGTGCATTTTTTGCTGCAGCTACAAATTGCTTTCTAGAATGATTGGATCAATTCACAGCTTCATTAATTGCCCAAATATCCACAGCAGCTCTTAAAAGACTGTCAGTTACAAAGGTGTTGTGTTGCCTTTCTTCATTGGTGGAGAAGGTACCCACCTTTTATTCCAATGACCTCCAAGTCTCTTCCCCACTGGAAAAAAAAGGGGGGGGGGGTGTTCTAGTATTAGCTATGAGGGGATACAATACAAAAATTCCAGGGAGTTTGCTGAAGGCTACACAGTAAATTAGTGAAGCTAAATTAAGAGTGGAGAAGATTCGAGCTATCAAGTGGAGGGGGGATTACGCATATTTTGTTTGGCAATTGAAGTCAGAACCTGGAGCAAAGGGTGAAAGTTGCAAAGAAGCAAATTTAGGCATGATGTCAGGAAAAAACTTCCTAAGAATCAGCTGTTACTTGGAGAGGTGATTGATTAACAAAACCTGGATAGCCACTTGTTGGGTATTATACCGAGGATTTCTTCATTGGATAGATGACTTTGGATTTTTCCTTGAAGTCTCTCTCTCTCTC
>NW_027185754.1:20670839-20872733 GCF_028583685.1 Petaurus breviceps papuanus | reverse complement strand
CGTCACAACTATCCACTGTGACTCTCCACCATGTTACCTTTTGTTCTTCTTTTTTCTTTTTTTTTTTTAATGATCCGGCGCCCCCCGAGATCTATCTTTTTGCCCTGGCCCACTTTCTTCCGTTCTTTTTGGTGTGCACCCCACCTCCCCCTCCCCCCCCCAGGCTATCTTGTAATGGAACCTTTCTCTGGCAAATTGAAAATGATGGGGACATGTGCAAGGAACTGAGCTAGGTGTTAGAGATAAAAAGGCATAAAGAAAACAGTGCCAGCCTCTAAAGAGCTCATATTTTTCACTGAAGAAAATACATGTTAATATAATTTTAGTATGAATAAATTATCCATTTAACATCTCATAATGATCTCTGATCTCTTATCTCTTGCTTGCCCATAAATTCTTCCCTTATCCGTTGATGTGACAAATAAACTATTCCATGCTCCTTTTACATGTAAATCACGTACCCATTTTAACCTTATTTTGGTATACAAAGTGAAATGTTGGTCCATACCTAGTTTCTGCCTTACTGCTTTCCAGTTTTCCCAGCAGCTTTTGTCAAGTGGTAAGTTTTTGTCCCAAAAGCTTGGCTCTTTGGGTTTATTAAATACTAAATTACAGTGGTGTGATACTCCTATGTATTGTGTACCTAATCTATTCCACTGATCCACCACTCTATTTCTTAGCCAGTACCAGATTGTTTTGATAACTGCTTTAGCTCTAGTTTGAGATCTAGTAGGTCTAGACCACCTTTCTTCACATTTTTTCATTGATTGCCTTGATATTCTTGAACTTTTGGTCTTCCAAATGAATTTTGTTATTTTTCTACCTCTATAAAATAATTTTTAGTAGTTTGATTGGTATCGCACCAAATAAGTAAACTAATTTAGAGAGAATTGTCATTTTTATTATACTGACCAAGCCTACCCATGAGCAATTAATATTTTTTCAATTGTTTAAATTTGACTTTGTATAAAAAGTGTTTTGTAATTGTGTTCATATATGGTTCCCATGTTGGTCTCAGCAGGTAGACTCCCAAGTATTTTATATTGTCTACAGCTATCTTAAATGGAGTTTCTCTATCTCTTGCTGCTGGACTTTGTTGGTAATATATAGAAATACTAATGATTTCTGTGAGTTAATAATTATTTCAACTAGTTTTTTTTAGTTGATTCTCTAGGATCCTTCAAGTATACCATCATATCTGCAAAGGATGGCAAGTTTTGTTTTCTTGTTGCCTATTCTAATTCCTTCAATTTCCTTTTCTTCTCTTATTGCTATAGCTAACATTTCTATTACAATACTAAACAATAGTGGTAATAATGGGTATCACCCATTATCTTCATCCTGATCTTATTGGTTGTGTTTGTCCTTCATTTCTGAAAGAGGACCATGACATCAGGGAGATGATGACATGAATTGCAGTTGACTTTGATTTGAGTGAGGAAGGGCTGTGCAAGGTCACTAGCCTCACTTTCTCCTTCAGACCCATCTAGGTCCAGTGGCCAGATATTCATCAGGACTGGAGATGGCCCAGGATGCAATGGGAAATCCTGGCCCTTTTAGGCTAAGGTCTTTTCAGGTTCTCACTCATTTTAGTGAATAGGCCTCTTTAAGAAGGGAGTCAAGGGATGGCCCCTTTAATTAAAAAAAAAAAAAATACCGGGATAGGGAGGCAGACACTCAGAGTTGCTACCCAGAAGAGAAACAATTACTGTGTACATTCACCCTGAGCCCAGAGGGCTCAAAAAATAGCCATTAAGAGGTGTTTAATGTCCAATTTGTGCGCTCCAGAGTGAAATGAGTTCAAGGCTTGGTCTTTGAGAAAGAGATATAGCCAGTAAATCCCAAGTTAACTAGGCAGCTTCTTGCTTATCCCTGTTACAGATAATACATGCTGATGTTTAAAGCTCCATTTATTCCTATGCTTTTTAGTATTAATAGGAATGAATGTTGTTTTGTCAAGTTTTTTCTCTCTCCATTGAGATGCTCATGATTTCCATTGGTTTTTGTTATTGATATGGTCAGTTACTCGGTTTCCCTAATATTGAACCAGCCCTGCATTCCTGGTACAAATTCCACCTAGTTGTATTTTTTGTGATATATTGCTGTAATCTCGTTGCTAGTATTTTATTTACAGTTTTTGCATCATTATTCATTAGGAAAATTGGTCTATACTTTTCTCTCTTCTTGCTCTCCCTGGTTTAGGTATCAGCACCCTTCCAACTTCAATGTATGCTTTTGGGCACTGTGTATGTTGTTCTTCTGGTCCTACTTACTCAAACTGGATCAGTCACTTCAAAAGACTTCTTGTAAAAAAAATAAAAATAAGACTTCTTGTGTTTCCCACTTTCTCCTAATTGTTCTTTGTTATTAGACTAGATGATTTTAAAGATCTTTTTCAGGTCATTCTATATTTCTGTCTCTTTGCTTTGCTGTGATGGATTTGAGGAACCTGGGTTACCTCTGTCAGCATGAGTCATTAAGGTTATACAAACTGATATACTACTAAAAAGTAAAACTACAATGCAGGAATAAACTTAAAAGAGAATTAGCCCTAAAACCTGAATCAGGAAGGATTTAGGTCAGTCCATGAATGAAAAAGATGATAAAGAATTTGAAATTAGAATGGATCTGAGATTAATTACAACCTTTTCACTTTACTCATGAGGAAACTAAAGCTCAGAAGTCAACAATTCAACATTAATAAGCCTCTAAGATGGGAAGCAACAGAGACCATATTTGAACCAAGGTCCACTCTGAAATCCAGTTTTCTTTCCACAGTATTATAATGAAAGGTTTTAGGGTAACATTATTCAATTAATATTGTATTTATTGAGTGCCTACTATATGCCAGGAGCCCAGTGAAACCATTCTACTACTCAAAAGCTCACATTCTGAAAGGGTAATAAGCACATTCAAAATAATTTTGTATAAGCAAATGCAATTCTTGATGACTATATACAATTTTTAAAAGCATACTGTTTAAAAACTAAGCATATAGAAAGTAAATTCGAAATAAAAGGTAGTTTGAGAGGGCGGGCACCTAATAGCACCACTCTTCCATCTCTTGACACCTAGAGACAGGACTCTCAATAAAACTAGAAAGTTTTACTAAGGATCATTATTTCTTATGTTTTTATGAATTAATACATTAGCATGTATTGTAAAAGTTACACATACTATAATCCATCTCTTCCAATTCCTTTTAAATCAGGTTTTTCATGGAGAGAGAAAATAATCTCTGTGGGATTTAAAAAAGGGTGGAAGAGGGGCGGCCAGGTGGTTCAGTGAGTAACAGCACAGGCCCCAGGGTCGGGATGACCTGGGATCGAATCCGGGCTCTGACACTTAGCACCACACCCAGAAATAACTGGACGTGTAACCTTGGGCAAGTTACTTAACCCCAATTGCTTTAAAAAAAATAAAAAGGATGGAAGAAATTTTCTTCTACTTAATGTCAAAGACCAATTTATCACCGCTCCCTTCCCAACCAATTCTTGTCTATGTCTTTCTATAAACTCTCCAGAAAGGATCTACCCTTTGTGCTGGAGGTCTTTCTCTGATACTGTTAAAATATGAAGCTGTAACCAGCCTAGCTCCATTTCCAGTCATACAAGTGATTGATTATTCCTTTCTATGGTATTTCTCAAATATGTAATTATACCATTGTTCACTTATAAAAATGCCATGCTTGTTCATCACTTAAGGTCATATACAATTCTGGCTCTTCTGAGACTCTGGTATTCTGTGATTCCCAGCATTCCTATATACCATTCCTAGGAGAAAATTAGTTATGGGGGCAATAAATGAATAGGAGAAAATTGTGTTGAATTACATTTGGGGAATTGCATAATACTTTTAATGATCCCAAGATGTCTACTGCCACAAAAACTCATCGTTTTAACACCAGTGCTTTTGCCAGTTTAAAAATTAAATTTTATTTACACAAGGAAAAGGAAAGATTCTATTTAAATAACATTTGATCTGGATCTTCCTGTATAACACAAAACTCTTCTATTGGATTTTGATGATAAGCAGGCCAACAACTCTTCTGACAAGTATAAATTAAAACTGTTCCAAATTCAACAGAGATATCTGTAAGACACAAGATGTAAATGTACAGAAAGTCCTCTGAAATAAACTCACTTACCATTTGAAAGCCATATTTTATTAATGTGATTCTGAGCAAGGAACCTGCAAATGTGACTGAGAGGGATATAATTAAAAATTATTCTCAGGGAAGCTAGGTGCAGTGAATAGAGCACTGGCCCTTAAGTCAGGAGGACCTAAGTTCAAATCTGGCCTCAAACAACACAAAACTAGCCGTGTGACCCCAACTGCCTGCCTTGCCTTACCCCCTCCAAAAAGCAAAAATTAAAAAAAAATTATTCTCATATAGCTCCAGCTTCTAGATACATTCCTGGAGCAATCAGATTTTCCAATTATAACTTAGAAGTAAAATTTAAAATTAGGAGAAAAGCAGTATAAAAATAAAATGTAGCTTCCAAACACCCTTTTCCTCTCTAATGCCTGAATTCCTACCAAAATCAGAATAGAAACTAAAGACAAATATTTCACAGTGACAGCATAAGCATATGGAATTCTACCCAAAGCAAAAAATGGGACCATATTCACAAATTCAAATTTATGGAAAGCACCAGAAATGGCTACTAAAAAAGCTGGCCTAATTGATAACATCTCCCTTTAGGATAGTTTTGATAACCGTATTTAAATATAATTGGTTTCCTTTGTAATCTTTACTTTATGCACTTAATGACATTCTAAAAAGGGGTCCCTAAGCTTCAATCATACCGCCAAGCTATAACAGAAAAAGGTTAAAAAATCCCTTTGCCTTGGGGCGGCTAGGTGGCAAAGTGAGTAAAGCGCTGGCCTTGGAGTCAGGAGGACCCAAGTTCAGTTCTGGCCTCAAACACTTAACACCCACACAAAAAAACTAGCCGTGTAACCTTGGGCAAGTTACTTAACCCTAATTGCCCTCCAAAAGGCCAAAAAAAACAACCAAATATATCCCTTTATCTGCAACAGGCTACTAGATTTACTGGAAGAGTCAACATAATTTAGTAACTTCTTGTTATTCGTCCTTCATTCTCAAAGAGGACCATGACTTCAGGAAGGGGATGGCATGACTTGCAAGTGAATTAAGATTTAGGTGAGGGAGGGCTGTGCAAAGTCACCAGCCTTACTTTTTCCTCCAGAGCCATCTGGGTCCAGTAACCAGATACAGATCAGGACAATTGGAGATGGCCTCACTTAGTAACTTACTGGATTTGAGAAGAGAAACATGGAAGAATGATAATCACCAATAAGAGTTCATTAAGTTAGGAGTATATTAAGCTGGTTTCAGGGAGAGAGGAGTTTACTTTTACATGTACTGAGATTAAAGTGAAATAATGTCCTGTAGTCAGTGTGGGGATAATAAGTGGAATTCAAGGAAGTGGTATGAGCTAGAGATACAGTCACTGGAATAATAAGCATGTAAGTCTAGTTCAAGTTGTAAAAGGATGAGTTCTTCAAATGAGGAAGACTAAAGAGAAGAAAACAAAGGCCAGCATCTTAGGGTATGTACACAGCTGAGAGTTAGTGGAAGCCAACAAAGGAAATAGAGATGAATAATTCTAAGAAGTAAAAGCAAAGATACTATTTTTTTTTTTACCATACAATGAAGATAAATTCAGTACTTCATATATGCTAATTTTTTTAAACTACGTACTGAAACCTGGTTATTTAACTGATTACAAAATGATGTCTAAAAAAAAAACTGAAGAGCTTCTCAAACAAATTGTACGTAAATGCCACTGGTACAAAAATAGACTGAGAGCCCCACCCTACCTCCTTCTTTTAATGACAAATCTATCCACTCTTCCTTATAAAAATTAAGTTATCTCAAAAGATATATGATTTCATCAAGGTGGGTAGCTCATCTACTGAAGCAGAAACCCTTCATGTATTTGAATACCTGGTTTCTTGAGTTGAAGCATCCAAAAAAATTATCATTTGGTATTCAACCCTTTGATGATAAGTCTCTCTCATCTTGGCTAGGCTGGTTTTTAGAAAAACTGTTTCTCACCCATGGTGCTCCACCTCTCCTCTCTAGACCTTTGCAATAGCTGTCTCTCAAACACTCTCTCCTCATAAAATCTCTAATTTCCTTCAAGGTTTAACTTTAAACACCACCCTCTCTCTACACAGAGCCTTTCCTGACTCTCCACATACTAGTAGTGCCTTTGTTGCCAAATTGTCTAGCCTCGATTTTGAACGTGTATATATAAATATGCACATATATTAACAGCTATATCAACATACACACACGTTTCACCTAGTTAGACTCCTCAAATACAGGATCTGATTTACCTGTATCTTTGTACCCTGGTATCTAGCACAGTGCCTCTTATGCAGTATGCACTTAATATATACTTGCTGACTGACTAATGAGACTAGGTCCATACTTGGGGCTTTTCCAACTTGTTAAGATGTGCTAGAACTTATGTTCTGCTGGCATGGCCAAGATGCCAAGGTCACCTCCATGCCAAAAAGAAGTATTAAAAGGAAAGATTTGGTTACAATTAATTAAAGCCTGCCAAATTAATACTAAATAGCTCAGTTAAAATAATAAAGAGTTTACTACCTAACAGAGTATTTTTGAGCATGCTGACCAGTGCAGGCATAAGCTGAAATTCAAATACTCTGGAGCTCCCACAGTTACTACAGGATGGAATATCAGTAGCACCTGAGGAAGGAGAGGTTATAAAGAGAGGCTGCCCATTCCAAGAGTACCTAGAAGAAAAGACAAAAGCCATTAGACACAAAGCACACACAAATACAACCCAACTGCTTTCCTTTTATACAAGTTATAAAACATCATAAACATTTATTACAAAACTACTTAAAGGTAGTCTTGCAAACCACCACTCACCTACTTTCTCAAAGGAAACATCTGAGTTAGTAAAAATGGAAAGTTTTCACTTTATAGAACTGATACATCTAGTACATTCTTTCCTGAATCCCTCCCAACCCAACTCTTGTTGGCTCAGAATTTCTGCAAAATATTTTTTTTTAAAGCAATCGGGTTTAAGTAACTTGCTCAAGGTTACACGGCCAGTTATTTCTGGGTGTAGTGCTGAGTGTCTGAGCCCGGGATTTGATCTCCCGGTTATCCCGACACTAGAGCTGGTGCTCTTACTCGCTGTGCTACCTGGCATTTCTGCAAAATATTATACTTTTTCCCCATAGGAAGGGAGTCTGCTTTTTTTCTATTAAAAATCACAATTAATGCCACAAATCTACATACTCAGTATTAAGACAACAAAAATTTTACTACTATACCTAAATGAAAAGTACATGCTGTACCTTTTTTCTAACTAAACAGGATAGCCTCAAAGTACCCCCTTCTTTACCTCAGAATCTGTTCACGACAAGCAGATATTCTTTTCATAAATTTATAAAATATTTTGTCATTACTTTTAGAAACAGCCTTCTCATATTTTTCACCACTGTCAAAAATGATACTATAAAAAAAAAAAAAGAATCATGTTACTCTTTATAGCTGGAGGGGAAAATAGTTTTTATTTTAAAAGAGAAAAATACATCATTTGAAATAGATTTTCTTCCTCTATTTCAGACAATATTATTCTTCAACATGAAAATAAGTCCATGCATCACACTACTCTGAAACAAGGCAAATCTGCTAAAATTTTTTCTAAATTGAGGCCAATAAAGCTATTAATACATAGAATTTTTCTAGTAGAACTTTCTGGGATTTTTGTTAGCTACTGACATTTTTTGAATGACTTGAATAGATTCTAAATAAATCTTTAATTCTGGAATTTCTGAATCACAGAATTACTGAGGATACTTAAAAGATCATCTCAGCCAAATCCTTCATTTCTTTATAAATGAAGTGAGACCCAAGAAAATTGACCAACTTAACCAAGGTGACATGGTAGCAAAGCAAGACTAGACTTCTACTCTCCTGGCTCCTAAACCAGTATCACCATCAGTGCCTCTCTGTAACTTGTGGACCTCCCATCTCCTGTACCCTGTTGTACATAATACTCTCCTCTACGGCTCTTGTCAGTAAGCTTTATTTCACTTTAAATGTCACTAACAAGGTGACAAATCCTGAAAGAATAGTAAAAGTGGATAGTTTACTCCTTCTACCCCCTTCACCTAGAAGCCACTGATTGCTTCCTGCCCCAATTTCCTCTCCATTGCAAATATTCTCACCTTTGAGCTATCAGAAATTCCAATTCAACTCCCTCCCTTTGTCTATACTCCTGCAGAAGTTTTTGGGCATTATTTGTATCAACAAAGTTAGTATAATCTTCCTCGTCCACAACATTGATATAGTAGGGTTGAAACACAGGAACTGATGAGTTGGAAAGTACATGTCCTTCTCCAGCTGATATTATATGACCAAAGGAACGAGAGTCACTTAAAGCTTCATCCAGTGTGAGTTCTTGGAGTTGAGACATACATTCTATGTCTTCATCTACATTAAAATTATCTCCTACATTTGAGTCACGCAGATTAGTAATCACTGGTGCAAGATTGCTTTCACTGTCATCTCCCCAGTCCTCTGCTCCTTCACACCAGTCCTTAACTGCAAAGTTATTCTCCTCTTTCTACAATAGAACATCCAGTAACAGTAATATTACTTGTGTTAGTATATAGATCTTGAAATATCAATGGCAGTACAGATTATAAATCCTTACTTTTCCACAACACTGAAAAAAATCTCTCACCACTGAAAAATCTTTTCACCATACATCTTGGCCAGGAATGGTAGAGGAGACAAAATAGATACAGATAAAGATATACAAAGTTTATTTATCTAAATGTTTCTTATGATGATTAGAAGTCTGAAGAATTTGTGAATTTCAGATATCTGACAGTCAACTGCATTTTTACATAATAAAGGATGCTATTTAAAGAGTTACTGAAAAAATCAGAGAATGTTAAAACTGAAATAAAAAGCTGCTAGAATGTTTTTTTTAAGGGAGGCACCAGCTATAAGAAATAAAATTACATTATAACTGAATATAACTACTGGACTGAAAAGTTCTTCAATTTCCATCCACAGTTCTTCAATTTCTCAACACTTTACCATTAAAAAGGACACTGACCCAACAGCAATCTGGCAAAATTGCTGGTCTATAAAGGAACAGACTGATCAAACCTAAAAGAGGAAAACAGGAATAATACAAGATAAAAGACAAAATAAAGTTGTACTCATTACCAAGTGGGTATGAAAATTGGGTAAAACAGGTCAAGATGATACTAAATTGGGATGTACAACCAACAAACTCTATGACAGGATCCAAAAAGTTCTTGACAGACCAAAATAGTGGCATCAAACCCAAGTACAAAAGGATCTTTGTAGGTCACATATTGACTTAGAAAACCACAAATTAACATCATATTGTACTGCATCTTTATTTTGTCAAGCACTTCCCAATTTTTTGTTTGTTTGTTTTGGAGGGGAGAAGGGAGGGTAATTTCAATTAAGTGACTTGCTCAAGGTCACACTGCTAGTTTTTGTGTTAAGTGTCTGAAGCTGAATTTGAACTCAAGTTCTCCTGACTCCAGGGCCGGTACTCTATTCACTGCACCAGCTAACCACCCCCCAATTATATTTTAATCTGCAAGAGTTGGACATCTCTGGGTTACAGCAGTGGGCGGAATGTATTAAGATGAAATGCAATAGAGAGAAATACAATGTCTTACACTAGAGTACAAAAAAAATCAACTTAAAAAAATAGGATGAGAGATTCATGATTTAGACAGTAGTGTGTCTGGAAAGATCAAAGCCCTATAGTGAACTGACAGCTATATATATGAACTAGCCGAGTAGCTGCTGCTGCTGTTTGTCCTTTATTCTCAAAGAGGACCATGACTTCAGGGAGGTGATGCCATGACTTGCAAGTGAAATGGATTTAAGTAAGGGAGGACTGTGTAAAGTCACCATGTGGCAGCCAAAAGAAGCTAATGAAATCCTGAGATGCATTAAAAACAACATAGGTTCCAGGAACCAAGAGGTTAACAGTCCTCCTGTACTCTGCCATTCTCAGGAAGCATCTGAAGTTCTACGTTCAGTTTTGGGCACCACAGTTTAAGGACTTTGTTATACTAAAAGTACCAGAGGAAGGCAAGCAGGATATTGTCTATGTCATATAAGGATGAGACAAAGGAAACTGGGAATGTAGATTTAGAGAAGGTTCAGGGGAAATACTGTCTTTACTTATTTGAAAAGCTGCCACAAGGAAGAGGGGTTAGACTTAACTCTGTTTGGTCCTGAATGGCAAAACAAGAACCAATGGGTTAAAGTTATTTTTTAAAAAAAGGCAAATCTAGACAACTAAGGAAAAATGTCCTAATAATTACAGCTGCTTACAAGTACAAGGGGCTGCATCAATAGTCAACAGGGAAGACTGGAGACCATTTATTATGTATGTAACAGTTGGGATTTTCAAATATGGTTTGGATTAGAGAGCTTGAGAAGTCCCAGTCAAATCTCAAAATTCTGTGATTCTGTGAAATGCTTACTCAAACTGAATATGGTCAGTAAACATAAAAGAAATAGAACTAGTCTTAAATCACACTCTTTAAGCCTCAGTTTAGTCATTTGTAAAATGGGAATAACTGTCCCAAGGATATTTTGTAAAACTTATTTTATTTTTATTACTACCAACTGGGTTATTAAATCACTTTTTGAACTTTTGAATCACCTTTGCATTTAAGATCATAGGAAAATTAGGTTCAGACCTGGAAAAACTTTAGAAATCATCCTGTTCAAATTCATTTCACAAATAAGGAAAATGATGGTATACCTTGTGAAGAGATCAAGGTACACAGGTAGTAAATTAGCAAAGTCAGAATTAGTATCCAAGACATCTGACTACAAATCCAGTATAAGCCTACTTCCTTAAAATTTAAAAAAAAATTTTTTTTAACTGAAAAAAAGTCATGAGAAATTAGTTCTTACAATTCGAAAAACTGAAAATCCTATGGAGAACTAGTGGAAGCACCTTAAACAATGTACTCGGCATTTACTTTAAAGATGTAAAATACACATACCTGTTTCAGTTTGGAATTCTGTGTGTACTCTCCCTGCTTCTGCAAACACTGGGAGCGAAACACCTTCCAGCTTTGGAAAAATATAAGAGACACCCAGAGGAAAGTGAGTACCCGGTCAATACCTCCGAAGACGGTGGGGAACAAGAGGGGCAGAGAACTCCTCCGAGAGAGAAGTGGGGGTTGAAGGCGGGGGAGGAGCAAGAAGAAAAGGAAGAAGAGGAAAAGGAGTAGAGGAGGATGAAAAAGAAAAGAACGAATTAAAGGAGGCCGAGGTGGCAGCGGTGAGGGGAGGCCCAGGGGCTAGATGGACACTCATTCACGAACCTGCACGGCTGGCCCACGCAATCCGAGTGGACACAGGCGAACACGTGCAACAGGCGGTGATAGGGCGAGTCTTCTAGAGGACAGTAGACCTGAACGACGTGCGCCATAGCAGCCCCGCAGCGTCCGCAGCCCGGCCGGGGGGCGGGGACTGTGGGCAGGCTATCCTGGGGAAGAGAGCCCGCGACCCCGCGGTTAGGCCACGTTCTAGGTAAGTGGAGTCCGCAGCCCACGGTCCAGGCCCGACCCCTCATCCCCACAGGCCCTGGTCTCTCTTTAACCTAAGCAACTCTGACCCCACCTCACCGGGATGCCGCCCACTTTATTGATAGCCCAGGTTCCATCCTGAGGCTCCTCAAAGTTGCCCCTCATCTCGGCATCTCGAAGACCAAGCAGAACAGGAGAGGCAGAAGCCGCCATGACAACGGGGATGCTTTTTGCGCACGCGCAAACTACAGACACCGGCGAGGGACAAACTTCTCCGGTTCTCCGCCAATCCCAAAGAGTGAATGAGACAAGATGCCAACAGAACTGGTAACGTAGCGTAGCGGCGACACCGGAACTCCAGGAGCTAGATACGTGATCACCATGGTTTCCGGTCCCCTTTCCCCTTGCAGTCAGAACTTTCAGGAGACGGAAGGGGATCGTAGCCCTAGCCTCTATCCCGGGGATACTGGTGCCACGCCCCTGACCCACCCTCTACGCACCTCCCCGCTTCCTTGTGGGGCGGGGGTGTTCTCATGCCCAGGCTGCTGCACTTCCTGAAACGGGCACCAAGTGGCGCCCTCCGAGAACTCGCGGCAGCTCCAGTTACCTGCTTATAGGGGACTGGCCATGCCCTTCTCTTTCTGCTGATAGCATCACCAAGCTTCCAGTCCTTTCCAGCCTCGTAGTCATACATCCCTCCCAGCCTCTTCTGTCCCCTCATGCACCATTACTGTCCCCACAGTACGACTGCAGTTGCTAAATAGTCGTCTCCCAACTTTCAGACACCCCACCTTGCAATCTATATTCTACATGGCTGCCTAATCTAATATTCCTCCGGTACAAGTCTAACCAAATCATGCCCCTTGTAAAGAAACTTCAGGGGTTCCCTGTTGCCTAGGATGAGATACAAATTGTTTGGCATCTAAAGCCGTTGCAATCTAGTTGCAATCTGTATTTAACTGATTTTGCCATACATACAGTCAGGCTGAATTCCAGTCACCTCTCTACCTTTTCAACAACTGCCCTCCCTTAAGGCCTAGAATAGGCAACATTGTACCTCTCTGAATTTCCTACTTCCTATAAAATGTTCAGTTTCTTAAGGGCAGAGAACCTATCAACTAGCATACAGTAGGCACTTAAATGTTTGTTGAGTGTTTCAAACTGGGCTCAGGGCACTCTCTTCCATAAGATGTCTTAAACGATTCTATCAGTTATGGCTTTCCACCACCACCACCCACCCCACGATTACTTTGTTGTTGTTTTTTTGCTTTTTGGAGGGCAATTGGGGTTAAGTGACTTGCCCAAGGTCACACAGTTGTTTTTAATGTTACATGTCTGAGGCAGGATTCCCACTATTACTTTGAATAAGTCTCTGTGCTTCTACCAGCCTCCCACCAAACGTAAGCTCCTAGAAGGCTTTTTTGTCTTTGAACTCCCAGTACCTAGGGAAATGCCTGACCCAGAATTTATATACTTTATATACTTTGAATTTAAAGAATGGAAGTAGAAGCTAACACAATGAATATAAATATCTTTTCCTCAGTCAGAAGCAATGGCAAGGGTCAGGTGGGCCAAGAATGATCCCTGGGCTAAATAACGCAACTGAAACAAAGGGAGGATAAGAGCTATAGGAATTAGAATAGCTTTGTCTCTCCCTTGGCAAAATAATTCAACAACAGGCACCAGCTGTTAATCTTTGTGGGACTAGAACTGAAAAAAGGAGAATGTGATGACCACTCCCAATCAGAACAAGAAAGCACCCACAGTCTTGCCAGCTATTTTAATTTTTTCAGATCAGCCCTGAAAATTGTGGAAAGACTGAACACTTGTATCAGTGCAAAGGAAGGATAGTGTGAACTTGCATGTGACATTGAGGACCAAAAAATTAAAAACTCATCAGACTGAACTGGCCTCATGAGGTGGGACTTGTTTTCCTCACAAGGAGGAAGGAGCCTGCCTTAAGGGATGACAAGTGGATCTCTTTGTGACTGGGCAGGAAAGAACCAAGTGGTTACTACAACACAGATCAGATCACAATACAATAGACTGGGTCACAGAAGGAATAGGCATCTTCTTCATGACTTAGGCCCGGTGCTGCTTGATAAAGCTGATCAGCCCATTGGTGGAAGCATCGTGAGAAGTCACAGGTTTATCAGAGTCCAACTCAGGCTCAATTTTCTTGGCCAGTTGCTTTCCCAGTTCCACTCTGTAGGCCAAACATTGAGAGCAAAAAGTATGAAGATAGATTTTTAAAAACATCAGCACTGACAAAGAAACAATTAAGTCCCACCCATCATAGAAACCCAGCAAACAATGAAATCTCTGACCCTGCCCTTCACTAAGGGTAGAGGGGAGGTAGGTATAAAGGGATGATTTTGGACATTCTCCCTAGTTCACGTGATCACAGCTGGAGACAGTGTTATTTTAAATGGAAAGAAATTCCTGTTTCCTATAAAGGCTAGACTGGAAGACACAAAAGAATTTCTCAAAATGATAGTGACAAAGAATGACCACCCAATAAGTATTGGAAATGACAACCCAATAAGTATAATGAATAAATCCTCCCCATACACATATCCCACCACTTTGTAGGCCAGAAACCACCCAGAGACACTCACCCCCATTGATCATAACTGTTGACATCCCATACAACACCCTGAACAAAGATCTTGTGCTCATACATGGCTGTGGAGAGAGCAGAAAGAGAATCAGTTTATGTGCCAGTCCCACCCAACCCAAGGCCACATGCCCTTCTTGCCTTTCCTCACCAATCAAGGCTCCAAGAATGAAAGGAGTGAGCTTTGTGAAGACGATGGAATTAGTAGGACGATTTCCCTCAAAGACCTTTAGAGGGGGAGAAAAACAAAACTGATGAATTCTGAAACATTACCAAGGAAAAGAACAAAGTGGAAAAAAAAAACTAAACGATCTGATGCTCAGACTCTGATCCTAGTTTTGACCCAGATGTTAAAGGTAACCCAAAGCTATAAGAGCAGCATCACTAGTTTAACCCACCTCACTGCCTATGAATCTCTGAGTAACAAAACAAGAGTTACCCCTGCAGCTACCACAAAAAAAAAAAGCAGTGCTAAGCCATAGCCTGTTTGGACAAGAAGTGGTCAGCTGGAAATCCAGACACTGATCGTGGAGGTTACATTGATGGTGAGAGAGAATACAGCCTCCCAACTTAAAGGATAAGGTGTCAGTCAGGGGTGCAGACTGCATCATTAGCCCTGATATAACCCAGACTAATCTCATTTCCAAAGCCCATCCTACCAGCCCTTCACCCCCAAACCTTATGAGGCAGCAGCTTCTTCAGGGCATCACCACTCTTGCCCGCAGCCTCCAGCTCCTTTCGTGCCTCCTCTGCTGTCTTTCCTTTCATCAGGGCCTCAGTCTGAGCTAGGAAGTTGGCTAGAAGAATCTAGGGGAAGGAGCAATGGAGCCCACATTGCAACTTCCTCCCCAAGAGAATAGGAAATGTACATGTTGGAACAGGAGAGACTCACAGTGTTAGAAGTGTTATCAGGAGGGAAACGATAGTTTCCAAAGGTTTTTAGGTTTATAGGAAAGGGTCTCTATATTTGCTACTGGCAAGTTGATTCCCAAAGGAAGAGGGAGAGTGGAGTTGGGGTAGCTGGGCCACCTATTCAATTGAACAAACTTTTTATTGAACACTTACTACATATATACAGAGCACTGTATTAGGCACCAGGGAGATAAAACATGAGAATGAAAATGAGACAATCCTTTCCCTTAAGGAATTTAATTTGATGCCAAATTCTGTGGGTAAGGTTGAAAGAGCCAGATCTCTCTCCATCTCCCCAACTCAACCTGAGTATGTTGAACTCCACTGGATGTGGGTTTGCTTTTGTGCACTATACCTTGTGATGAAGGCCATTCCGGATTGGATTCTGTGTCTGAACAGGGATGAGGAAGTCACAAGGGATCATCCGGGTACCTAGAGAGAGAGAGAAAAGATGGGTGGGGGTGGTTCAGTTCCCCACACTCCACACCAAAGGAGTAAAATTCCCTTCCTCCAAAAGGAATAAGAAAGCCAAGAACCACAGATCTCAAAGGATCTAAAGAACACTCATCTCTACCTGATCCCTGCCAAATGGTTATCCCAGCTTTGCTTGAAGGGCTAGAGTAGGAGGGAGCCCACTATATCTCCTAACCCATTCTACTTTCAGTTCAATTCAACAAGCATTTATAAAGTGCCTACAGTATGTCGGATGCTGGGCAAACTCTAGTCTCCAGAATCTTATGATACTATTATATTACCCCACAGGGAGAAAACAGGTACAAGTACACAAATAGGTAAAAGACAAACTAAATACAAAGTAATTTCAAAGTGGGAGGAAGAAAGGAGAGCATAAAAAGACCTCATGGAGAAGTGGAACATGAGTAGAGTCTTGAAAGGACCTAGGGATGCCAAGAAGCAAAGGTGAAGAGAGAACATTCCAGGCATAGAAGAACAGATAGTTGGTACAAAGGCACATCATCAGGAAAAGGAATGCCAAATATAGGGAACAAACAGAGGAGGCAAGAATTACCAGAATGTAGACTGTATGAGGAAGAGAAATATGAAACCAGTCTAGAAGGGAAGGCTGGAGTGAGAGTTTGTATGAAGGACTTTAATGTCAGAGAAGTAAATACCTCTTTTTAGAAACAAAAGGGAGCCACTAAAGAATCTTGAGCAGGAGAGTAACTCTTTAGGACTACTTACTACTATAAAGTTTCTCCACACATGAAGCTTAAATGTATCTCTTTGCGACTTTCAACCTATAAACACTGGCCCATCTGCAATTTCAATTATACAACCACCGAGCCTCGCAACAGAGCCCCCCAAACATCCCATACCCTGGTGAATAAGCTGGTAGAAAGCATGTTGTCCATTGGTCCCTGGCTCTCCCCACACAATGGGACCTGTACTGTAGTCAACCCGGGCTCCTGATTTGGTGATGTATTTCCCATTAGACTCCATGTCGCCCTATAACAGAAAGAAAAAAACCCTTAGATTCCCCAGCTATGCTTAGCCCCCACGGAAGCTATGGCCAAAGTCTCCAAGGCCATGCTAATGAAGACTTCACATGAAGACTCACAGCAAAGTAACATTTCTCCCATTAGGCTCATAAATGCATACATATGCAATATACATCTATGTACAGGCACAGACACCACACACACACACCTCTCAATCTCTACTATCTGTAAGAACACAGGCCTGGCTTTGAACTATGTTCTCAGGAATGGGGAGAAGCTGAATTGAGCCAACCAGTTTCTCATTCTAAAATTCCAACTAAACAATAGCAGCACTTCTGCTGATAGAATTTAAGGATCACTGTCACCAGGAACAGGGTTCAGCTGCTAGAAAGGATAAGAGTGTAGCCCCTGTAGAAAGAAGGAAAAGGCAGCACCTGGAGGCTCATCTCTGGATGAGAAACTTTCCCCTCTGGATGAGAAATAGCAAAAGGTCCCCTAAAGGATAAGATGGAAGAAAGTGGGGTAGGAAAAAAATTTCAAGCTATCTGTCCTTAACCTTAGGCTAGGCTTATCCACGTCCCCCTGTGAGATGACACATGCTGTGAATTCATGAGACAGATACATAGTGAAGTACAAGGCAATCAATCTCTTTACCTGCTGGAAGTAAGCAGCAAAGCGGTGCATATACTGGTCATAGGGCAGCAGGGCCTGAGTCTCGCATCCAAAACAGTTAATGTACCAGATGCCTAGCATGGCAAGTAGCACAGGGGCATTCTTCTCCAGTGGGGTGGTGAGGAAGTGATTGTCCTTTAATAAGATAGAAGACAACAAAACAAGCATGATCTCTAACCCTGTCCCCCAAAAAACAAGCATGATCTCTAACCCTGTCCCCCAAAAAACAAGTATGATCTCCCCACCATCACTTAGTTCCTCCCCTTCCTTTGACAAAACAATGAAGTACAGGACTCACAGTCCAATCAACTGGAAATACATGGGGAAACATGGCCTGGTAGGGCTGGTCTTAGCAGCAAAGCCTGTGACCTTAGTAAGAGAAGCCTATGGCCATTTAAGGAAGGAAAATTAGGCAAACAGGCCTCTTTGTATATCATTGGAGGCTATTAGAACCCTCCCACTCATTATAAAATACCCACTTTGAATAAAAGCATGACTGATACAAATGTCAACAAGGTCACTTACCATCCAGTGAGCCCCCGACAACAGCTGCTCAAAGTTATCAAAACCTAAGATACAAAAACTTCCTAAGCAAGGAGTGTTCCCACCTCCTTGTGTCTCCCAAAAAGCAGGAGGGTCCTGGCTTTTATCCCTCAGAGAAAATCAAAGCCAAAAGCAGTCCTTTAAGCTTCTGAGAAATAGTTGATTCTGAGTTATTCCAAACCCTTGGAGATACATTTGGTGTCTTGGCATTATGAAAGGGGACTAGATTGAACCAAAGGGGGAAATGCCTCTTTTTGGATTCTTAGGATAAAAGGAACCCAGGAATATTCAAGTAACATTGGTGAATAACTGCCCCCCATCCAGGGATCACTCCCCTTTGCTAGCCACACTCAGCAGCAAAAGGCTAATTTAATGCATTTTAAATGAAGAACTGTACAGGCAGACAAGCAATATTATTACTTGGGCTACAATGTTCAAATCTAGCACATGCCAGAGGGGAGACTAGAGCTCTTGACCACAAAGTCAGGAAGTTTCACACACTACGTGGGGAAAAAAAAACAAACCAATAGTCCAGGCCCCAAACAGGAGTACCATGACCATCCTAACCATGGGGCTAGAATGCCAGGGGCCTGCTCAGACTCAATACATACCAACATGCAGGGCGATGGAGAGACCAATAGCTGACCACAATGAGTAACGTCCACCAACCCACTAGGAAAAACAGGATCAATGTTAGCAAAAAAAAAAGACAAACCTCATCTGCTATGCCTTTGGGAGGGGGGTTTTGTCTATCTTTTCTAGAAAGTACTGAACTCGGGCGGCCAGGTAGCACAGCAAGTAGGAGCACCGGCTCCAGTGTTGAGAAGACCTGGAGATCGAATCCCGGGCTCAGACACTCAGCACCACACCCAGAAATAACTGGCCAGGTAACCTTGAGCAAGTTACTTAACCCCAATTGCTTAAAAAAAAAAAAAGTATTGAACATACTCTGCACATGATAAGAAGGAGCAGGACAAGGTTTCAGGACCAATTCAACCACTTGCAAGTGTATCAATCTTTCTAAGCCTCAGATTCCTCATCTGTAAAATGGGGATTACAGATACTTGCATCTTACCTCCTAAGGGCTGTTGTGGGGAAAGCCTCTTTGTCTACCTTAAAAGACTACACAAAACGTGTGGACTATAACCAAAATCACTAGCCCTCTGCAGGATACATAATTTGTAGGAACCCATAAGAAAATGTATCAGATCTGGAAACAAGTTATCTACCATCTTGATCCCATTTGGCATCAAACGGAATGTGAACATCCCCTAAATAAGTCTTTTAGGGATGGAACCAAAAAGCCATGACTGCAATCTACTAGGCTCTATTTGTCAGACCAGTTCCAGACACCATTTCCAAACTAGCCCCAAGAAAGTCACCACATCTTCTTCACCAAAGAGCGCCTGTAAATACCTCCCCAAAGTCACATGTTGCATGTACAGGGAACAAGCAAAGAATTTGCAAGAATGACTAAAATGCAGAATAATCTCCTTGCAGGTGTGAACACAAAGTATGTAGCTTCAGATAGGGGAGCTGCCAAGGCAGGTAAGGCTACAGCAGTCAGTTCCACTCTTGTTCTTTTGAGCCATTTGAGGCCTTAGGGCCAATGCCAAGCCAATCTGAGACAAACTAAAGCACTGGCCAGGCCTGTGGCTTTACATCCAAACGTGGGCATAATCAACCAAGGCTCTGCTCAAAGCTCCCCAAAGCCACTCCAGCCCCTGGTCCAAGCCTTCCACCCTGCTGACCTTTCCACACACACTCTGAGGCTCACACAACCTGAAAAGAAAATGTCAGTGCTTAGAATAACTGAGACAGTTCTGCTCCCAGCAAGGGGATAGTGATAGGAAGAAGCAAGGAGAGGAGGAGCTCTAATTACATGGCAGCTGCCACCAGGGGCTTCAGGGTAAGTTCTGACTTCTGACCTTTTAAAAAAGGCCTTTGGCAGTTTTCTGCATTTCTGGGTCTTCACATGGTACCCCAATTTGCTGGTCTTAGAGTAAGGAACCTTCTCTAGCCTGTACTATCACACTGACAAATCACAGTAAGGATTTCTTCCCCACTGTTAGTAATGACACCTTTCCCCTTAAGTGTCACACAGATTTTGTTGGCACCTCTCTAATGCACTTATCAAAGATCCCATTCCTTCATGTTTCTCCAGTTACTCCCATAGCATTCCCCCTCCATCTCTGATCTCTCCCCATCATTCCTTTCTTGCTGCCTTGCTCCCTCTTGATTCTCTTTTTTTTTTTTTTAAGCAATCGGGGTTAAGTAACTTGCTCAAGTTACACGACCAGTTATTTCTGGGTGTGGTGCTAAGTATCTGAGCCCGGATTTGATCCCCAGGTCATCCCGACACTAGAGCCGGTGCTACCAGTCGCTGTGCTACCTGGCCGCCCCTCTTGATTCTCCTTCTAATGGAGCCTTCTCAGTTTTCTTGGTTTCCAGATTTCTCTGGATTCATCCAATATCATGCCTACTAAAGATGGGTGTACCCCACCCTAAGCTTTGTTCCCAGGCTTTCTTCTCTTTTTTAGCTACACTCTCTCACTTGGTGACCTCATTAGATCCCATTAGCTCCCTGGGTTCAATTATCCTCTCTATGCAGGATGACTTCTATATAAGGCCTAGTCTCTCTCTGAGCTCCAGTCCCACTTCACCAGCTGCCTACTGGACATTTCTAACTGGATATACTCAAGGAATCTCGAGCTTAACATATTTTCCTCCCAAAACTCTTCTCCCTCTCAAACTTCCCAATCTCCATCCATCCTCCCAGTCACTCAGGTTCACAACCTCAGTGTCAACCCTGAATCCTCCTTTTCACTCACCACACTCCAATTGGTTGCTAAATTTTGTCATTTCTACCTTCACAACATGTCTCCAATACACTTCCTTTTCTCCTATAGGCCACCACCCTAGTTTAAACCCTCATCACCTCTCACCTGGAATTAGATCACTTTGTAATTAATTGGTCTCCCAGACTCAAATCATGCCCCACTCCAATCCACCCTCCACAGCTGGCAAAGTGGTTTTTCTTAAGCAGAGGGCTGACCATGTTACTCTCCTGCCCCAATGGCTCTCTACCACCTCTAAGATAAAATATCAAATCCTGTGTTTGACACTTAAAACTTTTTACAACTTGGTTCCATTCTGTGTTTCTAGCCTTATGATACATCACTCTCCTCCACAAACTCTACAGTTCAGTCATACTGGCCATCTTGCTGTTCCTCCAACAGAACATTTCATGACTTCTTTGTGCCTCTGCACATGTTGTTTCCCCAGACCTAGAAAAGCTCTCCCTTCTTACCCTTCCCTCTCTGAATTCCTCATTTCCTTCAGGATTCAGTTCAACCTAATGAGATCTTTCCTCATCACCCCTAGTTGCTAGTGCCTGCCCCATGGTTACCTTGTTTCTTTTCTCTATTTTATATGCATGCATACCATACACACACAAACATAAACACACATATGCATGTTGTGTCCTCACTGCAATGTAAGCTTCTTGAGAGCAGGGAATGTTTCGATTTTGTCTTTGTATCCTCCCAGTGCCTAGCACAGTGCCTGACACACAGCAGGCACTTATCAAATACTCACTGATTTATTGATCTAGAACTGAAATTGGACCTCAAACATCACTCTCTAACCCCCTTATTTTATGCTTGAAGAAGCTGACGCTGTTAAGCAACTTGACCAAGTTCACACAGGCAGTAATACGCTGAAGAGATGGAAGCTGAAGGAGGTCCTCCCGCCCCAGTCAGTCCACTCTATCCAAGTTATTCTGCTGCAGGGGTCTCTGATTCCCCAATAAGCACCATAAAGACCTGGGCAATCTTACCCAGGGACCACACAGCACAATGCCAAGAACACTCAGCTTAGAGTCAAAGGAGACAGAGTCCAGGCTTTGCTCCTCAACCACCTGCACGACACTGGGCAACTCGCTTCCACTCTCTGGGCCTCAGTCTGCTCTCTACAAAACGACAGGATTGGCCCAGGTGACTTCTCAAGGCCCTCTCAGCTCTAGAGTTATGATCCTATGACCCTAAACCATATCTTTTCCAGTATCTAGCACAGTGCTCTATCTACATACAGAAATATTATTTAATAAACATTTGCGAAAAGAATGGCTTCCAAAACCTACTCCATGCACATGCCTCACTCCTCCCTCCACCAGTGACTGCTTAAAATAGAGTCATTTACAGCAGTTAAGAAACTGAAAGAGATGGCATAAAACACAGAGAAAGTTTTACTTACATCCCAGAATTCAAACATATTTTGAGTGTCGATTCCAAAATCTTGAACTTTCGGCTAAATGGTGTGAGAAAAAAATCAGACATTTAATTATATGAATGTGATTGGCAATTACACCATGCAGAAACACACATATACTCAGGAGTTCCCTTGAGATAGATAGGCCATCTGCCAAAGGGCACCTGAAATTAAATATTAAACTTCCAGATAACTGTGATAGGGCTTGCAACCCCACCCCCACATTCAGCCTAGAAAAGTAAAGGCTTGTGCCAAAACAGAGAAGGGCAAAGTCTGAAAGTCAAAAATAGGAAAATAAAAGAAGAGAAGAAAAACAGAGTCAGAAATTCTCCCACTGCTACCATCATCCAAAATCAGCCTGGCCAGTGGTATATGGCAAAACTGTCTCCCAGAGGCAATTTAATATGGAAGAGGGAGCCCAAGCTGAGGAGTCAGGAGAGCAGCTTAAATTTCCTCCCCTATAAACTGAGGATACTACTAGTTTTCTCGAACTACCTCATATGCATTTTGTGGGTTCAAATGAGATCATATCTGTAAAACACTTTGCAAAGTATAGTGCCATATCAACATGGGGGTGGTAAGGAAGAGAGGGGTCAGGGAGTTAGTACCAAGTTAAAAATTGCATATGGTGCTTTCCTTTATGAGTGTGAGGCACTTATCAGAGCTCCTGGGATAAGGAGGAAAGGCACAAGGAAGATATAATTTCTTGGGAATTCTATTTGTCATTTCTGTCCACTAGGACTGTTTACAGGTTAAATTCCTCAAGAGCAAACTTTTTACCCCCTGATTAAACTTGTCATTTTATTGGCATAGGGAAATCCCAGTGAGGAAACTCTCTGACACCACAGCCCTTTTTCTACATGGTTTAGTCTCAAGGAATTGCCTGGAGCACTAAGAAATGAATGGACATGCCCAGGGTCATAGAAACTATCCAAGGCAGAACGTGGAACCAGACCTTCCAAACTCTGAGGACAGCTGTCTATACACAACACGTCTCCCAGAGAACATTTTTATGTTCTCATAATTAAATAATAAAGAACCCATGACCACATAGGAAAAACAGAAAGGAGCATGGTATAGATAGAAGAGCCTTAGACTAACAATAAGAAATCCAAGTCCCAGCTTCGCCACTGACTTTAAGCATGTCACTTGCTCTCTCTGGGCCTCAGTTTCCCACCTATAAAATAAGAGGGTTGAATCCCACAGTTTCTAAAGTCCCTCAGGTCTGACATTATATAACTTAGTCGTAGGGGTTTAGTTGAAATGGTCCCTAACTGGCGGGCATTGGAGGACTCATCTTTGGACATGGTTAGTAACTCCAGGAGGAGATGGCCTTGAAGGTTCACCCTCTCAGACAGCAGGTGTGAATCTCATAGGACCAAGGCAAACACATAAATGTAAATTAACATACTTACTGCATTGGTAGACAAGGCCACAAAGTGCTTTGCCACAGCTGAAGGCTAAAAGAGAGAAAAAGAGAGAATTAGGCTAAGTCTAGAAGGCAGACAATAAGGGTAATAACTCACATATACACCCATCTTTGGGATTAAAAGGCACTTTGGGGGCAGCTAAGTGGCACAGTGGATAATGCACCAGCCCTGAAGTCAGGAGGACCTGAGTTCAAATCCAGCCTCAGACACATACTAGCTATATGACCCTGGGTAAGTCACTTAACCTCTATTGCCTCCTTTCCTCCTACCCCCCCTAAAAAAAAAGGTCACTTTTACATCTATCTTCCCAACCATGTCTTCCCAACATCCCTGCAAAGAAGATGTGGAAGGGTTATGTAGGTTGTCTGCCAAAGGGCATCTGCAATTAAATATCAGTAAACTTCCAAGAAATTATGATTTTAGGGCTTGCCATCCTACTTGATTTACAAGTAAGGAAAACGAGCCCTTGAGAGATGAGAAACATAGGATTCCATAACTTAGTGCTCTGTGCAAAGCCAAGCTTTGAACCCAGGTCTCTAGACCCCAAGACCACAACCACTGCCCCACTCCTATTCTCCCATGATGACCTGAAACACCCTGAGTCCCAGATCACACTCCCCTCTTCAAGGCCCTCCCTTTTTCATCTCTCATGCAGTCAGCTTGTCCACAATGATGGGAGCAGAGTCCAAAAATAACCCAACTCCACCACCAGCTGTTGTGAAATCTTGCAAAAGCCTACTCCCTGCCCATGAGCCAAAGACTTGGTGCAACTGTTGCTGGCAAGCCACAAGAGCTCGGTTCAGTGAGACTGTCCCCAGTGTCTGAATGACTCTCAGGCCAGAGCTGCCTGAGATATTAACAAAAGTTAGAAAAGAATTTCCCTAAGTTCTTCTCAAATACTTCTTTTTGGTCCACTGCAATGGAAAGAACCCTGGAGAAGGGTGAAAAGACCTGGGTTCTTGTCCTTGCTCTGCCAATGATTCATTCACTGCATGACTGTGGGAAAAGAAACTAACCTCCCTGAGCCTCAGTATCTTCATTTGTAAAATGGTGATAACAAACTGCTGCCCTACATCTATTTTTCCATTTGTGAGGAAAAGATGAAACCATGTATGAAAATACAATTTTGGGAAAATCAAACATAATGGTCCCTTCTCATTAAATCAGGGATGAAGTCTCTCAGGCCAGGGTATTTCAATAAAAAGACACATTGTAGGAAATATACAACATGGTTTACCTCAGACATTTAAAGTAAATGTCTTTTAAATATCAAAAGTATCCAACATTCAACAGTCACTGAGGAAACTCAGCAGGAGGCAGGGAATAAGAAAATGTTGAAATTTAATTAATGGACACATTAAACCCAAGGGCCCAAGGATGGGGAACCTGCAGCCTTGAAGGCCACATGTGATCCTCAAGTGCAGCCCTTTGAGTGAATCCAAACTTCACAGAACAAATATTTCTTTGGATTTGCAGATTCCCCACCCCTGCTCAAGGAGGAAAGGGCTATTTTGACTTCAATTTTGGAAGCCTGTCAGGGAACTCATCTCAAACAGACCCTGTAGTCCCCGTCCTCTAACCCATGATAGTCATTTCAGCTTCTTTTCCCATCCTGTGTTTCCCTGAGATCTTCCTAGAACCATCTCCCTTGCTCCCACCCTTCCTCACTTCTCCTTCCTTCCTTTCCCCCATCCCTCTTTCTAACCCTCCTGCCTCCATGGCAATATCAATTCCATGAAATTCAACAAGTATTTACTATTCCCCTGCCATAGCCTTCACATTCCCACCTTGTCCCTCCCAAGCCTAAGTAGATATTACCAAGAAGACCCTCAGGGCCCCATTTAGTGACAAGCATGTCTACATTCCCTAGATGTACACATGGTTTCCCAGGGTGGTACTTCCATGCAGCCATTGTTTGGGACTCACAATTTACTCTAGACTTAGACGAAGGTATTCAAATCAAATGACCATAGGAACCATGATCCAGAGTGTGCCCCACTTACATCCTTTGCTGCCTGAAGGAACCACTCCTTGGCTGTCTCTGCATTGGTGATGGTCTCCTGGGTGGTGAACGTCTGCAGGCCAGAAAACAAAGCTGTCAGACTCATATACAAGTGTCACAATCCACATCATACCTACAGCTTTCAGCTTCTCACACATGCTGTGGTAAATGCCCCATCCACAGTATCCACACGTGTCACAGTATGTGTACTATATCTATAGCTATCACCCATACACCACAATGCATGTCAAGGTATATGTCTGTGGCTACAGCCTACAAGAAGGGAAGCCATCAGAGAGAGTATTTAAAGAGAAAAGAGACTAGTTAAATAGAAAGGAGATTGGGGACCCATTTGGAAATGTTATTCTGGGACACAAAACAGAAAAGATTCATTCTGTGTTCTCACAGCCCTTCAAATACATAGCCATGTGCATCAATTCCAAGTAGGACAATCCCTACCATTAGCCCTTCAAATATAGCCAAAACCTGCACCAGCAAGATCAGCCTGAATTCTAGAAGTAAGCAGAGGCCTCTCTGTCATGCTGAGAAAAAGAACCTGACAAGCTATAGGTAGGAGAGATGGCATCAGGAATGGATCAGCTCCTGTTTCATGGGCAAATTCATACTCTACCATCCACATCAGGAGCCCCTGCCCTGCCCTGCCCATTACTCAGTCTACCAGCTAGGCCAGAAAACGGGCAAATGGCCTCATATACCAAACCTCAGAATTGTATCTTCCCACAGAGACCCAGCCACACTAAAGAGTCTAGCTTGGGCAGCAGCCCTCATTTCATTCTGGAAAAAAAGGCATGTTTATGCTCTTCCCACAGGCAAAGGTCAGAATGAAAACCATCTTTCTAAGAAGCCATTTTCTTGTTCTACGGAAGCTGCCTAAGATCTCTCTATGGCAGATAAATCCACTCAGAAATAACTCGGAGCTACCCAGATAGATACAAGAGAAAAGTCAACACTTATAGAGTTTTATACCAGAAAAACAAATAAAAGCCAATTTATTTAACAAACATTCTGTCACTTTACAAAATTAATCCACTGCAGGGTTCCTTTGATCAGGAAACTTTTCTGGTGCATTTAAACACAATTAGATTCATTAGCAAAGTGTTTTAAGCTCAAGTTTTCAAGACACTGTGTATCATAAATCAAGGGATGGGGCGGCTAGATGGCGAAGTGAACAGAGCACCAGCCCTGGAGTCCGGAGGACCTGGGTTCGGATCCAGCCTCAGACACTTAACACAAAGACTAGCTGTGTGACCTTGGGCAAGTCACTTAACCCCAACTGCTCTCAAAAAAAAAAAGGCATAAATCAAGGGACATTTATATCTTGGTGTTCAGAGCTACTTAGATGCTCACTCTGTTTCTATCAAATCCAAAATTTTGCCAGCCCCTTTTCGGTCACTTTTCAAAAACAACCTGAAAAACTATCTACCCCATACCTTGGAGGCAATGATGAAGAGGGAGGTTTCCGGGTTGAGTTCAGCAAGGGTCTTGGCAATATGTGTACCATCAATATTGGAGACAAACCAGACACGAGGACCTCCTTTGGAATAGGGCTTCAGGGCTTCTGTTACCATCAGAGGACCCTACAAACAGAACCACCAAGTACAGGGGTCAGGTTTAGCCAGAGAGTCAATGAAAGGAAGAAAGGCTTGAATGCCTCTGGAAATAACTTACCAAGTCAGAACCTCCAATGCCAATGTTGATCACATCTGTAATCGTCTTCCCAGTGTAGCCTTTCCAGTCTCCCCCACGGACACGCTGTAACCAAACCAAGAAGCCCACATCAAGCTCATTCAGGCTCAGGTTTCCAGCACACTACTGTGCTGCTCCCAAAGGAGTATTTACTCCAAGGTTCTGCTTCCTTAACCATTCCTCCTCTAGCTTTGGAGAAGAAAGGTAACTTTTACTAAGTCACACGTAATCAATGGACTAGCCAAAGTTAGATAATTATTTTGTCCTATAATTTAACCCACAAATATACACAGATACAGACACACACACACTTTTTCACAGGCCTCTTTAGAGTTCTCATCACTCATTTTATTAAAACGTTTTCCTGGAAATCTCAGTCAAAACAGTAAAGGCCATAGTCACTTAAACCACAAATCACAAGACCAAATTTAGAGCTAGAAAGGACCTTACAGGCCAGAATCCAACTCTCTCATTTTACAGATGAGGAAACTGAGGCACAGAGTTTGTGACTTACCTAGGCTCAAGCAAGTAAGAGTCTGAGGAAGGATTTGAATCCCTATCTTTCTGATTCCAAGTCTAGCACTCTACTATTTTCTAAAGTGAGATGTACAGAGAACTGGGCTTGGGAGTCAGGAAGATCTGAACTCAAATCAGGCTTCAGACACTTACTAGCTGTGTTAACTAACTAGTTGTGTTAAAGTGGGACAATAATAGCACCTGCCTCCAGGGTTGTGAGGATCAAATGAGATAATCATTGTAAAAGCACTTAGCACAGAACCTGGAACACAGTTGGTATTTAACAAATGTTATTTCCTATGTTTAACATTATTGCACAATATATAACCCTTATCAGCCTGCTTGCTGTCTTGGGGAGGGAGAGGAAAGGGGAGGGAAAAAAATTTGGAACTCAAATCTTACAAAAATGAATGCTGAAAACCATCTTTACATGTAACTGAAAAAAAATAAAATACCATTAAGGGCAAAAAAATTTTTTTAAAATTTCTTTTCTTCCATCCCTCCTTCTACACTAACATAACACAGAACCATGCTACACAAACACATTTGCTATGCAAAAAGAGGTATTGGAGGAACCCCCAAATGGCACAGATTACATACATGACATCCTTAGAAGACAATTTCTCCTAAAGAAATTATGTATCTAGTGTGGTAAAGCAGAAATCATATTGGCTCTGAAACCAGAGGACTTGAGTGCACATCCTTCCTCTGGGACTCTCTATCTCTGTGACCTGGGACTAATCACTTATCCTTTTTGAGAGGTCTTACATTAAATAAGGGGGTTGAACGAGATTGTTTCTTCCAGTCCTAGATCCCCAGTCCCAGCAGCTACAGTCAGAGCCATAGCATGGGTGTCCCTCAAATAGGTCCCCCATGCTAAAGAACAGGGGAACCTTCAAAGTTTCTTGGGCGCCATTTAACTAGTCTCTAAAACAATGCTATAAAAGGAAAGTTCCATAACTTCTCTGTATATAATGGCTCTAACATTTATATAGCATTTTAAGGTTTATAAAGCTCTTTATACATGTCATCTCATTCAAGCCTAACAACATAACCTCCTCTGAAATGGATGCTATTATTATGCCATTTTACAAATGAGGCAAGTGAGGTAAAGTACAGAGATGTTAAGTGATTTATTTGCCCAGGGTCACAAAGTTAGTAAGTGTCTGAGACACAATTTCAACTCAGACCTTCCTGACCCCAAGTCTCCCTAAATACCTCAAAATTCAAAGCTAACATTATTTTAGAGAGCAATACTAAAATGACACAACAGCTTGTTTGTGTAACCCCTTTAATGACCCCCGAAATGTTACCTAGTCATATACTCATACTCACTCTGTTGTTCTTATATTGGCAAATTTATTTTAAAGGTCACTTTTGCATATAAGTTACTCTCTAAGTCTTAGAAAGGTCAAAATCACTAAAATTCTGACCTGACCCACTTACCCTTAAGCAACAATGTGATACACATATTCCCCCTGACACCACCCCCATGTCATTAGTCCCTGAGTGTCTGCTTTTGTTTTAATGCTAACTTTGGTCCAAAACATCCTCTTCATCCCAGATTATGTTGTATCTCTAACCATTCACCCTGCTCTACACACAGGTCACCAAAACCACAACTATTACAAGGGCCACCACTCTTTTTTTCCCTAACTCTAGACAGCAGAGATGTACTAACAGTAAGACCAAAGGTCACAACACCTTCAAACCACTTTTTCCAATGGGAAAGGATAAGGATCAAATGAGATAATATGTGTAAGGCACTCTGCAAACCTAGAAGTTCTAGGTTAGCTGTTGTTATTACTATTATTGTTATTATTATAAAAAGAACAAAGGGATGCCATCTGGCAATTATTAAACAGGCTCTCTGGGTTTATATTTCTTAAAAATTCAAGGACCCTTTCCTCATGCTACCCCAATGCTCATGCACTCTCAATTTGGCCCTTGATCAGGCCTCAAGCAGGAACCAATGCTAATGCAACTGACCAGAACACAAACTAAAGCTTAGAATTTCCAGGCCTCAAAGCTCAGATGAATTACAATCAGGGAACAGAAGAGTCAGTGTTTTTCTGAAGAATACCAAGGGCTAGCCTGAGCAGAGGGGAGAACAAAGGAAAGCGAAAAATCCATTTAGTAAGCTAGTGTCACAGACACTCACATCCTCCAGACACTTTCAAAATTAAATAAAAAAGCAAAGGAAACCACAGTCTCAAATGGTTTCCACACACCAACACAGAAAAAAGCATCAAGTGATGATCCATGTGAGGGCTTGTATAAAAGGGAGAAATTGTTCTTGACCAGTAATTAAGGAAAGGAGAGGTAGGTGGCTCAGGAGGTACTGATCCTCTCTAGAGAAAAAATTTATTGAAAGGTCCCTCCAGAATAACACATACTCAATTGGGTCTTATCCTAGAGGAAAATAGGGGGGTAAAGGATAAGAGGGGAGAGGACAGAAGGGAGGGCAGATCAGGGGAGAGGTCAGTTAGAAGCAAATACTTCTGAAAAGGGACAGGGCCAAAGGAGACAATAGACTAAGTGGGGGGGGCGGGATAGGATGGAGGGAAATATAGTCAGTCTTCCACAATATAACTACTATGGAAATGATTTGGGTGACTACACATGTACAACCTATATTGAATTGCTTATCTTCCCAATGGGAGTGGGTAAGGAGGAAAGAAGGGAAAAAAAAATCTGGAACTCAAAGTTTTAAAAACAAATGTTTAAAAACGTTGTCTTTTTACATGCAACTGGGAAATAAGATATACAGGCACTGGGGTGTAGAAACCCATCTTACCCTACTAGAAAGTTAGGGGGGTGATGGGAGAGGATATAAGAGAGAACAGACGGGGGGAAGGGGTATTCAGTAGGCTTGCTATTTTGGGGTGGGGTTAGGGCAAAGACAGGGAGAAAAAACTGTAACTCAAAATCTTGTGGAAATGAATGTTGAAAACTAAAAATAAATAAATTTTTTAAAAAAAAGGTCCCTCCACCTAAGACAGACGCCCCAATCAATCAATGAAGTCCCAACAGAGCTAACTTCTCATCTGAACCTAGGGCTCAGACTCACTTGCCAAGTCCCATAGACATCTCTGTACCCAGACCCCAGAGAAGGAAGTAGAGGATATCCTGGGAAGAGAAGCCAGGAAAATAAAAAGAGAATGAAGAAAATGTCAACTGTCTCATCTTGTCCACCAACTAATCAATACCTCATTTCTCCCATTGTTTCACTTCACAAGCATACCCTACGTGATATATACATACATAGTTGTTCCACAGACATCAACACACACAAAACAGCCCTTCCCATATACTCAGTGGCAGACATCCAAGACACCCACACAATTATGCTCTTCCTCCTCTCACCCCAATCATCAATGCAAAGATATGTGCAGCACACACCCATGCACTCAAAGTGAAAGACACATACATATCCACACTTGCATTCACTTCCCTGATAAACACATGCACTATGTCCAGTGCAGCTGGTACCTGGCAGAATGCCTTCATTTTCTCCAGCACTTTGTTCACCTCTGGTACCACGTCCTTGCCATCCACTAGCATGGGTGTGTTGGAGCGATTCCGGAGTGCCACATGGAGGACAGCCCGGTCCTACAGGAAGAAGAAGAAGAGTCAAAACAGGGCAGATGCTGGCTGTGAAACATTTGACACAACATCCGAAATGTTCTGAAGCACATCACTGATCTCCACATCTAATTATAATGCAAATCGGGGTTCCTCAGGTCACACAAGTTGAAATCAGTACTAAAGTTAAGAGCCAGGAAAGAATGGCTGGGACTTAAGCCTGTTCCAGGAACATGACCCAACAGGCAGGCCAAAACAAACAACAGAAACCAGAAAGTAGATTGATTATCAATGAAAAAAATGTTGGAAACACCTTTAAAAAGTTAACATTAGCAGTCAACTTTCTTAAGAACTTAGTGAGTGGGAGCAGCCAGGTGGTGCAGTGAGTAAGAGCACCGGCCCCAGAGTCGGGATGACCTGGGATCGAATCCGGGCTCTGATACTTAGCACCACACCCAGAAATAACTGGCCGTGTAACCTTGAGCAAGTTACTTAACCCCAATTGCTTTAAAAAAAAAAAAATAACTTAGTGAGTATTTGTATGCCCATCCTGGACCGGGCTGGGACAAAGTTAATGTAAACTCTGAGCTCCCTAGGGGCAGGGATATTTCCCCAGTACCTCAGAGCTGGGTACTCAAGGAAGAGGAAGACCAATTGACTATCAGATCATTTAAAGGTTTCCTAATTTGGTAATAAGGGTCTAATGCAAACTCTATCAAAGGAGGAGACAGTGTGAGTTGGAATAATCAGGAAAGACTTTATGGAGGCGACATTTGAGCTGGATGGTACAGGCAGAAGGGAGAAAAGGCATTCCAGGCAAGGAGAAACAATAGAAAGAAGGCACAGGAAGCAGCTCTTCCTAGTCCTCCAGCAAACTGGCCCCTGCCCCTCTCATACATTCCAGCTCCTTCAAAGCTTCAATATCTACCTGCTCAGAAAATCTCCCTTGCTTAGGTCAATCAACAACCATCATTAGTCCAGAAGACAGATGAGAATTTATTCCTCCTACCTGCCTCAAATGATCCCATAAAAACCACTTACAAGGCAAACTTAGTTCTGTTCTTGGAGTCATTGTCCACTGACACTGACTCCCAAGTGCTCCAGGTTTTATACTAGTCCCAGGGACTAGAAAGAAAGAATAAGGCTAACATCGACCTGCCTGCTTCCTCAATTCTACCTCCCCATTCTTAGAACCCAGCTTCCTACACTCCCAGAACCATCATCCAAGTTTAGATCTTTATCACCTGTTGACCAGACTCTTCTAAGAAGAGCCTCCTTAGCTGTTCCCTCAGCTTCTAGTCTTGCTCTACTCCAATTCTTCCTCCATGAAATTGCCAGAATAATCTTCCTAAGCCACAGGTCACATCATGTCAAATCCCTACTCAAAACCTTCCATGGCTCCCTATGACTGCGAAAATAAAATGCATGATTTCACAATTAGGCTCCAACCTATTTTTACTGCCTTTAAAAAAATAGCATTTCTCTTCATAACTTCTATGGTATAGTTGAATAGGAATGCCATCTTTCCCTCAAACTCAACACTCCACCCCCTATCTCCAAGCATTCTTACAAACTGAAACCTATACATAAAATGTCTCCCTGCCCCTCCTTTTTCATCTTTGACCTTCATTCAGGATCCTGTTTAAAAAAAAAAAATCAACTCAAATGCTATCCCCTCCTCCTGATCTTCCTGGTTATTAATGCTCTGTTCCTTCCTCAAATTACCTCAGAGTACACTTATCTGTGTAAATGCTTTATCTCCCCAATAGAACAGATTGTTTCAGTTTTGTCTTTGTATAGCCCCTTACAGAGAAGGTTCTTAAAAATTGTTTGTTGATATACCCCAAATGGGCAATCAAGCTATGCACATGCTTTGATTCAGTAATGCCACTTCTAGGTCTGTATCCCAAAGAGATCATGAAAAATGGAAAAGGATCTACATGGATAAAAATACTTACAACAGCTCTTTTTGTAGTGACAAAAAATTGGAAATTGAGGGGATGCCCATCACTTGAGGAATGGCTGAACAAGTTGTGGTACATGAATGTAATGGAATACTATTGTTCCACAAGAAATGATGAGCAAACAGATTTCAGAAAAGCCTGGAAAAACTTATATGAACTGATGCTGAGTGAAGTGAGTAGAACTAGGAAAACATTGTACACAGTAATAGCACTACTGTACAATGATCAGCTATGACTGATTTAATTCTTCTCAGCAATACGGTGATCCAAAACAATTCCGAAAGACTCATGATGGAAAATGCCAGAGAAAGAACTATGGAGTCTGAATGCAGATCAAAGCACACTATTTTCAGGTTTTTTTGTTTTGGGTTTGTTTGTTTTTTTGCTGGCTTTTACCTTTTGTTCTATTTCTTCTTTCACAACATGACTAATGTGGAAATATTTACATGACTACACATGTATAATCTATTATCAGATTGCTTGCCATCTTGGTGAGGGGGGATAGAAGAGAGGGAGGGAAAAAAAATTTGAAACTCAAAATCTTATAAAACATGAATGTTTAAAACTATCTTCACACAACTGGAAAAAATAAAATACTATTTTAAAAAAAAAACTGATGAATTAAATTACTAAGCCCCAAAGAAATTCTGTCAATACAACTTAATTCTAAGTGAGGAAAAAAGGTCATAGGATCATAGCCCTAAAACTAGAAAGGACCTTAATGGCCTCATTTTACAAATAAGAAAACTGAGATCCAAGAAGGCTAAATAGGTTGCCTAAAAAACAATTCACATGTATATAGGAAAGGTTCAAAACCCAGACTGTTTAACTCCCAAGACAGCACTTTTTCACACTGCACCAGAGTTTATTCAAAATTCTCCTTCTTACTAAATAAACTCATGAGGATCCTTGGAGTCAACAGTTAAATTCAGAAGGAAAATTTCCATGGGGGAAAGGGGTGGAGGGGAAGAACTATAATACATGCCTTCTGAAATAGCATTTTGCTACTCCTAAAATGCAAAAGTTCAAACATTTCTGTTTCCTAAGGTGAAGTTTCAGCAAAGGCACTATCTCCTGTAACAGCACAAAGAGCTTTGGTCTTTTTCCCCCATTGAAGGCAACCTTCTAACTCCCTAAGAGTGAGAGGCCACTGCACCAACAACAGTTGTCTGTGATGGAACAGGTCCTGCAATGAGCATGTCGAAACATCTGCGACCATACTGGTGTTGCTAAGAGCATTACTTAATAGCTGGGGCCTCCCTCAGCAAAACCGCATAGTGACAGGCCAGAAAACCAAGTATGCCCTAAAGGATGGGAGGCAACACAAGGCCAGCGAGAACACTGGAAGGGGAATCAAGAGAACTTGGATCTAAAGCCCTAGGCTCTGACACTACCTCCTGCAAACCTGGGCAATCCACTTCCCCTTTCCAAGTCTCAGTTTTCTCCTGAGTGCATAGACAAGATGACTTTTTAAGGGCCCTTCTACTTCTAAATCTTTATCACAAGATCACAGTTGAGCTGGAAGGGGACTTATTGGCTACCAAGTCCAAATCTATTTTATAAGTGAAGTAACTGAGGCCCAGGAAAGTTAAGTGATAAAGTGACTAGCCCAAGATCACACAGGGAGTAGGTGCCAGCGAGCATATTCGAACTCAAGTCCTCTGATTCCAGAGCTGCTGCTCTTTCCTCTACTCAACTACCCATTCTTATGATCCTACAACTGGCCCTGGAATATCCCTACTGCTTCAAGCACACACTCAGCTATGCTCACCTGTTACCGTGTCTGCCTGCCTAAAACCTGTCATACACACCAAGCAACCACAAAGCTCAAGTGTTTTAAAAGCACAGGAAGGTTCGAGTCATAACCAACAGGAAGGAAATTTCAAACCTTCAGCCTAAGCAGTGGTGTCAATACCCCACAACCACACTCACCTCGGTGAAATTGATCTTTGTCCCCTTGAACATTTGTTCCCGAGCATTTTCCACCCCTCGAGACTTAGCCTGAAAAGACAGAAAGCAAACTAGTCTGCTGAAGGTGCCCAAGGCCTGACCTCCCATGAGTTGGTCCCCCACCCTTGCCAGATCTTTGGATCACTTTGATACTAAACAAGTTCTCCCAAAAAAATCTCAACTGAATTCAGAACCCTATGATGAGCCCAGAAAGACCAAAGAAACAGGAGATGAAGTCCCTAATGCAGAGGGGCCTTGAGGAATAAGCAACTCTTTCTAGGTCCATAATTCAATGCCTGGAGAGAGTAAACATAGCCAAGTCCCCCTTATAAAAAAAAAAACAAGGAATCTGGGGAAACAATGAATTTTAGAAGGAACAGCCCTCTGCTTACTAGTTATGCTAATTTTTTTATAAGTAATTACCAACTCCCAAGAAAAACAGTGGTATAGTGGTGGTTAGAGGGTCAGACTTGAAGTCAGAAAAAACTGGCTTCAGATCCTTCCTCTGGCACATACTAGCTATATGACCTTGGATGTACAATCTACTCAACCCCTCTGGCCCAGGCAGATTGTGAGATTGTAAGTTATAGAAAGTTACTGATCTGTATCTGGGGAGGGAATTTCTAAACTAATATCATTAATCCTTAAAACATAATGCACAGCACTGGCCAAAACCAAGCCTTTTGAAGTGAAATTACCAGCTCAACAAGCATCTTCATCACATCTTCTGTAATGAGGTTCTTGGAATAATCCACAAGGATGTGTCCATTTTTGGTGTCAAGATTCAGGCTGTGAAAAGAAATCTGTTAGGAGATTCTATCTTAACCAGCAGAAGGGAACAGGGGCCTATACTTATATTCAGGAACTGAAACTCCCCCCCCCCAACAGTGAAGTGACTAAATAAGCAGAACATGTGTCCATCATCAATCAACACTTCCCTTGACAAACAACTGTCTTTCCTCTCATTAGGATCAAAAGAACAGAGATTTAGAGCTGGAAGGGATTTCAAGGGTTATTTAGTCCAACCACTTTATTTTATAGATGGAAGAAACTAAAGCCCAGAGAGGTTAAGCAAACTGGCCAAAGTCATGCAGGAAACTACTGAGAACATATACTGAGTAACTGATGAAAATAGGGAACTACCACAAAAATAAGCATCTTAAGGTAAATTCCCATAAAGTCAATCAGCATCAGATCACCTTCCCACAGCCTGACAAATGCTTAGAATTGGAAACCAAATAACACCAAAGTTATTAGGCTGCTAAGGCAAAAATCCAACTCTGAGCAATGGAACCTCAGTGCACACTTAATACAACATGCCAAAAGTGACTATAGAAAACATTAACCTGGCATTTATGCTCTCATCCCTCCTGCCCATCCCAGGCACTCATCATCACCCATTCATCCCTGGTATCCTGGGCAAACCTCTTATAAGTGAAATCATCCCTGGGTCCAGGCACAGCTACAAACAGAAGCCTGTTCCCCCAAAGGAAACTTGTGCCCAGAGGACAAATTAAATTAAAATTCCACTATGAGGACACAGATATGATTCACAAGTTGGAAACTTGCACCAAAGAAACAGGTGTAAGAACAGGGATCCCCTCCATCCTCCCTGGCCTTAAAAGCAGTTCAATCAGCCCATAAGTCTTCCAGCACTCACGGCTTACTACCAGCTGCCCTTCCACAGACTCACTACCATCCTCTTAAAAACTTCCCCTTTCCGATGCCTCTACACTACACAGGAGTCCTTAACCCTCATCAATTCCTGAGTGGCCTGCCCAAATCCCACCTGCCCCCCACCTTTGATCCTTTATACTATGTATCATCTCCACATGGGCAGTGGGGTACTACACTCCATTAAAATGTGAGTTCTGTGAGGAAATAACTTATTGAATAAACCATCCAACATCTAAAGCCAGGCAAAGGATTTCTGTGGCCAAGGTTCATCAGCCAAGTCTGAAATAGGACAGATGGACACAAAGCTTCTTGAGGCAGCTTGTGGAAAGTGTGCCAAGAATTAGATTCAGGTCACCAAACCTTGGCTCACCAGCATCAGTGATATCCACGCCAGTGACATAGGTTCTCTGGAACCTATGTCTTCTAAGAGGAAGAAAAGATAGGCGGCCTCCTCCCTCCCTCCACCCCTGCCTACATGAACCTGATGTGCTGTGATGCCCTTTATCCAGTCCAAGACTATGTATGCTCTATCAACCACCTGTTCTTTCATTTGCCATTTCTCCTTCTCTCTGGGTTCCTTTCCCAATGCCTATGAAAAATTATCGTCTCCCTAGGCTTCTAAAAAATAAATCTTCAACTGACCCTGTTAGACACTGAAGCTATAATCCCATCTCTTCTCCTTCCTCTTCAAAGACAAACTTCTTTAAAAAAAGGGTATTTTACATCTGCTGACCCTATTCCATCACCTACTTTTCAATTTCTTGTAAACGGGTGGGTATTCCTACCAGTCCACTAAAATTGTATTCTATAAAGTCATCAAATTCAAGTCTTTTGTTGTTGCCTCTCTCATCTTCATCCAACACCCAATTCTAGACACTCTTCCATCAGTTTCCATAGCAGGGAGCTCGCTCTCTCCTACTTCTTATTGTATTTGACCACTCCTTTTTTTCTTCATTGGTTCTTCTTCCTCCATCAACCTGGTAAATATGGACAATCTCTACCCCTCAGTTCTATTATCAACCCATCTCTTCTTTCTCCCTCTCCTTCATTCAAATATTTATGAAGCCTCTGTGGTCTTGTTTGAGGTATTAGGAGATAGGCAATTTAGATAAGACATGGTCCTTGCTTTTATGGTACTTTGTTGTTGTTCCAACTCTTTGTGAGCCCACTTGGGGTTTTCTTGGCAGAGATACTGCAGTGGTTTGCTATTTCCTTCTCCAGCTCACTTTACAGATGAGGGAACTAAGGCAAAGTTAAGTGACTTGCCCAGGGTCACACAGCCAGTAAATGTCTGAGGCCAGATTTAAACTTCAGAAAGATGACCTCCTGAATTCAGCAGCCACATTAGGAAGACAAGTCCATACATATAAATGTTAGAGAATAAATACAAAGTAGTCAAATACAAGGCCAGCTGGAAGGGAGGGGACTAGCAACTGGGGGGGAAGAGGGCATCAGGAAGTTACACATCCAAATAGCAGTACTTGAGCTTTGTCTTAAAGGAAGGTAAGGAGTCTATGTGCTGGAAATGAAGAGGGAATGCATTCTAGCCATGAAACAGAGCCAGTGAAAATGAGAAGACAGAGATGAGAAATGGAGTGTCATGCTCAAGGAACAGAAAAAAAGGATGGGGGAGTATAAGAAAGATGGATTTTGGTGTGTGTAAAGGGGACTTTTGTTATTTCTTAAAGTTCAATTTCCCAGGATCCATAGCCATAACAATCTCTTGTTCCTAGGTATTAGGTATGAGTTACCGAAATTATGGTTCAAAACAGCTCCATCATGCTTGCACAGCATCATATAATGATAAATAATATAAACATCCATTGTGGCTGCACAGTGAGATACAGGTATGAGCTGATGTAAACTTGTGAGGCTATTGCTGGCAATGTGTCTTCTTTGTCTGTTGCCCTATAGTGGGCACTGGTCAGTAAATGGGAAAGCTTAGGGTTGAATGCACAAGCTGGAATGCTGTGTGCCTTGACTGGCCCCCATCAAGGCTTGGGGGAAATCTGTGTTTGCCTCAACTGGCCCCCATAGAGGCTTGAGAGGATCTGGGGGATGCACAAGTCGTGCCTCTCTCAATTGATCCCATCGAGACACAGGGGTAGTTGCCCCCTGCTTCTCGCTGGCCCCTGAGGGAAGGGTGATTAGGGCATGATGTAGGAGTTTGTCCTCCCATTATCAGCAACCCTTGTGAGAAAACTAGACTAGAATAAAGTAAGATTATTAACCCCTTCTTAGTGTCTTTCTGTCTGACCAGATCAAGAGAGAACCTGTGCTAACAGCCCTCCTGTGTGCTAGTGTTTGTCTGTCTTAGAGGGAGATAGGCATGAATGAAGGAAGTGGGTAAGGAAACAGCAGATAGTGAAAAGGTTAAAGATATGGAAAAAAATGGGGATGATTAAGGATGCCATTTGCTGGAGAAGATGGGATCAAGCACACATTTTAGAAGAGTTGGGCTTGGTAAGAAGAGTCACCTCTACATCAGACTGGGGGAAAAGAAGAGAGCAGAGTATGATACTGTGTCCTTAGCCTGGCACTCAAGTCTCTCCACAATCTGGTGCCAATTTAATTCAGCAAACATTTAGTAATGGGCTACTTTCTGAGGTAGGTAAAAAGTTCCTGTCTCACAGAGCTTAGAGACTAGTATGGGAATAAACACAAAAATGACTAAAAAGTACTAATACAAAGTATATTGGAAAGGAGTCCCAAATGAAGGGCTGTGTGAAAGAAATGTTATCACTGACGAATAACAAGAGGAAGTGGCATCTGAACTGGCCTTCAAAGGATGGGAAGGAATTCAACAAAGAAATTCAACAAAAGAAGAAAGGGCATTCTAGGCATAAGGAATGGTAAGAATAAAGAAAGGGACATCCCCCTTCAAACTTCCCAGGGTTCCCCCTCCTCCCACCCTCTCAGCCAAGAACTGTGCCTCATATATTGCAGAAAAAATTTAGGCCATTCACCCTATTCTCCCATCTTTCACATTTAGATCTCTTCTGCCACTGTCTTCACCCCTGTCTTATATGAAGAGGTGGACCTACTTCTTACCAAAGCAAACCCTGCCTTCTAAAGATCCCATTCTATACCGTCTCCTCTGAGACTGACCTCTTTGTCAGCCCTACTCTCACTTATCTTCAATCTCTCCAGTCTCCTTCCATACTACCTACAAATATGCTTATCTCCACCATTCTGAAAAAACCCTCTCTTGATCCATCATTGCTATTGCCCTTCATGCTTAAACACTTAAAAAGACCATCCACAATAGGTGCCTCCACCTTCCTCTCACTTTCTTCTTAACCTCCTATAAACCAGCTACTAAACTCATTATTCCACTAAAATTACTCCCTCCAAAGTTATCAGTGACCTCTTACTTGCCAAATCCAGTGGCCTCTTCTCAATTCTCATTTTTCTTGACCTCTCTGAAATTTTTGATACTGTTGATCACCCTCTTCTCCTTAATGGTCTTTTCTCTCTAGCTTTTCAGAACACCACTCTCTCCTACCTATCAGACTGCTCCTTCTCAGACTCTTTTGCTGGATCCCCATTGGAGTCACTCCCTCTATATGTATCCCACAGGGTTCTGTGGGAGCCCTTTTCTCTTCTCCCCCTAGATTACTTTATTTGCTGATATGATCAGCTCTCATGGACTTAATCATCTTTATACCAATGATTCTCAAATTTACCTATCCTGTCCTAATGTCTCTGCTGATTTCCAGTCTTTGCATCTCCAACTGCCTTTCAGACATCGACAGCTGGATATCTAGAAGACATCTTAAACCCAACATGTCCAAAACTGAGCTCACCCCTCCTAACTTCCCTTTTACTATCAAGGGCATCACAATGTTGGTGTCACCCTAGCCTATCTCTCACTACCACATCTAATCTGTTGCTAAGGCCTGTCAATTTCACCTTTGCGATCTCTCTCCAATATACTCTCCTCTGATACTGCCACCACCCTGGTACAGGTGCTGATCACTTCACGCTTTAACTACTGCAATATCCTGCTGGTGGGTCTGACTGCCTCAAGTCTTTCCGTACTCCAGTCTATCCTCTAATCAGCTACCAAAGTGATTTTCTAAAATGTAGGTCTAATCATGTCACCATCCCCCCCATACTCAATAGACTCCAGTGGCTCCCTATAACTCAAAGATCAAATCTAAAATCCTGTTTCGTGTTCCAAGCCCTTCATAATCTAAACATTCTCCCCCCACACACACATCCCATGACCAACACCCACCCCCCCTTCCCAATCTTTTTACACTTGACTCCCCACCACAGCCTGCAATTCAGCTACACTACCCTTCTTGCTATCCAAAAAAAAAAAATCACTCCCATTTCCCTGCTCCAGGCATTTTTTCTGGCTGTGCCCCATGCCTTCCATGGTTGAAATGCCCTCCGTCCACATCTCTACCTCCTGACTTGTTCAAATGCCAACTAAAATCTTATGTCCTTACAGAAGCCCTTCCCACCTTTCTTAAATCTAGTGCTTTCCTTCTATTAATTATTTCCTATTTATATATATATATATATATATATGTATATATATATATATATATATATATATATATATATATATATGTCTGGTATGTCCATAGCTATTTGCATGCTGTCTCTCTCATTAAAATGTGAACTCCCTAAGGGTAGATACTATTTTTTGTCTTTCTTTATATCTCCAGCACTTAGCCCTGGTCTGGGTCCTAGTTAAGTGCTTAATAAATTCTTGCTGATTGGACTTGATCATACCACTTGCAAGATTTTTAGTGTCACACCAGGATCCTGTGACACTAACAATGAAGGTAATGAAGCAGAGAAATCTGGGATAACTCCTCCCGTTTACACCCCTTCCCCCAATAAAAGCAATGAAAGCTCTGGTGCAAATGATCTGGTCAGGAATGTTTATTGCCTTCTCAATGGTTGGGGACTGGGGAGGGGGAGAATTCAAAACTGAAAATAAAATGCGAGAGAATTAAAGTGAGGGGCTAAAAGTGGGAAGAGGTGGGAGTGGGTTACAAGGCTGCTTCTCATCATGACTAAGCACATCCACTGGGTGGGTAAGGCAGGAACAGAACAGAGCAAGGCTGTTGGGTGAATGTGAGTCTGCTTGCTCCTTGGGGAGTGTCACTGGGAATGTGGATATAACTGTGCCTCCCGTGTGGGCATCTCTTTTCCCTGTGCTTGACTGTCCTCCCACCTTGTATATAAGTCTGCTCCTGATTAGTTTTCCATATGTATATGCATCACACCCTGCGTGAATCTCTCTCCCTGGGTACGTGATTACCTCCCCTATTCCCATGTCCCTGCATAGATGTATGTGATTCTCCTCCCCCGGCGTAATTATTCCTCACCGCCCCCCATTTGTTCCTTCAGTATCACGGTTCCTAATAATCCCTCCCCGCGTGTGAATCTCGATTCGTGATTGTCTACCCCACCCCCACCGCGGGTGAGTCTGTGCATGTCTCTCCCGGTGCGTGAAAGTCACTTCGGTGCGTGTCTCTCCGCACGTACATCTCTTGCCGTGTAAATAGCACAGTTAAGTCTCTTTCACACCGTGTCCTCCCCCCACTTCCGCTTTGCACGCACGTCTCTCCCGTGCGTGGATATCTCCCAGTTAGCCTCCTTCCCTGTGTGCTTCCCCGCACGTACCCGCTGCAAGGAGGAGTCAAGGGCAAAAGGAGGCGGCTCCCGCGCCGTCCTTCTCCACTCTCATCACCGCTTCCAGGCAGGGAGGGGATACCCTGGGTCGCTCCTTCTCGCCCCCCTCCCCCCTCTACTTCAAGAGGGGCTCACCAATTAGCACCCCCCCACACACGCTCATAGCCACATACCCCTCCCCACACACCCCTGGGGCCCGCAGGGAGCCTTCCCATCTTGCGGGCGCCCCGCAGCAGCCACAGAGCCCGCCCGCGGCCAGTCAGCCCTGGGTGCCCACGCCCTGCCACCCACCCCAAGCCCCTGCTCCTGGGCCCACCTGAAGCGGTTGAAGCGGTCCTGGTCGGCCTCAAAAAGCCGCCGGAGATTGAGCTCGGACGCATGCTTTTGGTGCCACTGGACTAGCTTCTGGAAGTTCGGGTCCTGGCTCAGTGCGGCCATGATGGGGACACGGACTGCCCGGAAGGATACGGCGTGAAACTGAAACACTCGACACTCGGTAAATGGCCTCGCCATGGCCGCTGCTCCAGCTTTTATAGAAGAGGCAGTCCACGCCCATCTCCCGAGGCCCCGCCCCCTTCCCCTCCCTCCGTGTCCCCTCAGAAAGAGGGAAGGGGAAAAGGTGGCATCGCCAACAAGGTTCCTCCCACAGGTGCTTTGCGCATTCGCTACCCCCAGCGTGTAGTAGATGATTTATATCTATTAAGTCCAATTGAATTGGGGAAAGAATGTCTCACCCTTCTCCCCGAAATTCCACCCTAAGAGGATCCTAGGAGATCAGATACCACTCCATCCTCTTTCCTCTCGTAAAATAAGAATTTGCGTTAGCCTAGCCTCGGCACCCTTCATATACTTCAGCCCTAGCCAGCATGAAGGTTTATCGAGACCAGCATGGTTTCTAAACTTTTTTAATCATGTGCCTTTATCAGTAAAAGATTTTTGGGCATGTGCCCTCAATATGCATATAGTTATTTATAAACTATATACATGTACTATTATACTATAATTATGCACATTATAAAACACACAAAAATCAAAATTAAAAAAGATGAGATAAAGGGGAAATAATATTTGATCCTAGGCATCAACAGGAAGCCACTAGAATTTATTGAATAGAAATAACATGGTCAGACCTATATTTTAGATATCTTTGGCAGCTGTGTGGTGCATAGATTGGAGAGGGGATACACATGAGGCCTCAAGACCAATTAGAAAAGTTATTGCAATAGTTGAAAGGTGTTGAGAGCCTGAACTAGGATGGTGGCTGTGAGTGGAAACATGCCAGAGATATAGAGGTTGGTCTGACAACACACTCAGCAAACTGTATGGAATGTATATATTAATGTATGAAATGAAGTCGAGTGAGGCATCCAGGAAGACTGAGATTTCAAACCTAGATAACTGGAAAGATGGTGGTGCCTTCAACCTGGATAGAAACAGGGAAGTTCAGAAGTGGGATGTGTTTCTGGAGAAGAGATAATATAATAAAATCTGTGATGCCTATTGTAACCCAAATATTCCTATTCATTCTGTGCAACTCATTCTACCTAAATAAAATACCAAAAATAAAAAGGTCAGCCTCTTACCCATAGGTCACTACCCTGGTGCTAAACCCTATCCCTCTGAGGGTCCCTACAGCTACCTTGAAGCACTACAAGATGGGGTGTGGTATACTAGAGTGATTTTTCCAATGGCACTAATTAGCCCATGTTCTGGGTTCCCAGATAGGTTATAATAGCCCAAGGAGTCCACATCTAGGGCAGAAAATGGGGAGGTTGGGAACTTGCAGAGCTATGGAACAAGGAGGCAGAGTGGGGAGAATATAGGGAAATAGGAGTAGGTGGGAGAACAAATTCCACTATTGGCTATCACAGGAAGGTAAATATGACCATCTTCCTTGCAATTGGTTGATCATATATCCTTAAGAATCAATCCTCAGTTCCCTAGGGGTGTCACTCTCTCACAGTACTCCATTCTGTCATCGCTTTCTTTTTACTGTTAGGAGATAACCCAGTTTTCCAGAGCTAAGGCTACATAAGCAAGTTGTGCCCTGAACTTGGCATAACAACCATCCTTTGTGCTCACCCTTTGAATGAACTCTGACATAGCAAAATCCTAGAATTGTTTCACACCAGCCCCCATTGGTCACTAAGCTTGGATAAACACCTGTAGGAACCATGTTCCCATCGTGAAACCCTAGTATGAATCAAATTTGTCTCATTGTTGCTGTTATGCCAAATTGTCATGGCTACATTTCACTACTATATGTATCAAGATTTGGCCAAATGAAATCTGATCTCCTCCTCGAGGATACCTTGGCACATGTGTCTAGTTTCCCTCTTCCAACAAAATAAAGGTTTTTTGCTGTTAGATCTTTGGCTTTATTTTGTTTTTATTTTATTTTATTTCTTAGAGTTAACTGTGGTTGTGATAACCTATATGAGCTCTTTGGTATTTTATGAGTTAACAGCAGGGATATAACCTCTGTAACTCTTTGGTCATGTTTTGGACAATCTAAAACATGGTGTAGTATGGTCTTTTGCAGGAACCAGAACTTTCACTCTCATCTGACTGCCAAAATTTACTTCAGGTTTCATTGACTATGAATGGAAGATTTATGCCTGAATTCTCATTCCCATTTCAGAGCCCAACCTACCTCTAAACTCAATGACAGCAACAAAACAATTGATTTAAACCTCCTAAAAGAATTGTTCTGAATGTTCAATATTCTTATCAATACTTGGATGAAGGTATGTATAGTATGCTTATTTATATTGGGGCAAGGTATTCTTAACATTCTGGAAAACATAATTATGTTAAGACAATGGGCCAAAACTAGTAAGGTGAAATGTAATCCCCAAATATTACATTCCTATCTGACTGTGTCACTTCCCTGTTTAAAAACCTTCCATGGCTCCCTATTGCCTCCAGAATAAAATATAAACTTCTCAGCTTTGTTACAGTGGAATAAAGAAACCAAGTAATTGTATTCAGGCAATGATTTATTTGACTATTCATACAATTGAAAAAACAATCCAGGGGCGGCTAGGTGGTGCAGTGAATAGAGCACTGGCCCTGGAGTCAGGAGGACCTGAGTTCAAATTTGGCCTCAGAAACTTGACACACTTACTAGCCATGTGACTTTGGGCAAGTCACTTAACCCCAATTGCCCTCCAAAAAAACAAAACAAAACAAAAAACAATCCAGATCCAAGTCTTGATAGTCAAGGACCTGATGTGATTTGCAACCACATGCATTGACAAATAAATTGTTACCTGAATGTAATTTACTTTTTTTTTTTTAATCCACTGTAACAGTTCTGGTAACCACAAAATGATTGAGACTGTGAGACACTATGTAACCCAACCTTAAGGAAAGGAAAAACCCTAAGTACTCTGGTAATAATTCTACAGATAGATTCCCTCATCAAAGGACTGCCTGTCTCCAGACCGCCATATCCTCTTGAAGCAACATCCAGATGGTTAGGTAAGTGATCTCTGATCAGGGAGCCATGGTAACTTGCTCTCTTAAGCTAATGGATACTTCCTTAGAGAAGTTTGGCCTGGGAACAGGGTAACTGTTCAGAAGAGGTAACTAAGAATAGATGTCTCAAATTACACAAGGATTGGTCTAAAATATATAAAAATATTGATAGGTACCATCTTTGGCCTGAAGAAGAGACTTTCAATTACTGCACATTAAAGCTTTGAGGAAATTGTGTATACTGACTTTTTGATGAAAACTTTCTTCTATGTGTCTCTCTTGTCGTATTGTCTGTGCTGTGGCCTGATCAGTCACAAGGAAAAAGAATGTAAAAAGTGAAAACCTTTCTGAGGAACTTTAGAGTCCTCAGAAAGAAAGTCTCTCTGAAAAAAAAAGTTTCTCTGCCTTCTTAACTCTGACCAAGTTAAGAAGACAGACAAGAGACACAGATAAGAATGAAGAGAATCTTTGTTCCCAGTCTGCAGAAATTTATGGAATTGTAAAACTAATAAGAGACAAATTTGTTTCTTATAAAGTTCCAAATTGTGGTCTGAGTGTTTCCATAAATGCTGACATGTTTTAGTGAGTTTTGGGTTACCATTCTATAGAATTTGTTTTAAGGAAAAACAGGAATAAAACTCCTTGAAAATTACAGAAAAATCACACTTAGACTTTTTATCACTGTACCCAGAGTGATGAATTTAGAAGAAGAGGAAAAGGTAATTTCACTGATTAGAGAAAAAGAACTAAAGTTAGTTTGAACATAGTTTTAGTTAAGTTCAGAAGTGGAAAAAAAAGGATTTGCAGTTGGAATTTAAATTTATCTGGTACTTAAGAATCACATATTATTAATTCTTTTCTAGAAGCTTGTCAACTTAAAAGTAAGTAAAGTTTAACTTGGAAAAATGTTTTCTGTTACCACTATATTTCTTCTGTGAATGATAGAACTTAATTGTTTAGGTAAACTAGTGGCAAAATCATCAAAAGGTGTTGAAAGAGACCATACATTTGTAAGCTTTTAAGAAACCCAAAGGCAATAGTATTGCAATTAATCAGTTTTATGTTGTAAAAACTTGTGGTAAATTGTGAGGGAAAAATTCAGTGAATTGAAGTTCTATATATAGTCTGGGATATGATTGGCAAATAAAAACTAGAGGAATTAAGTAAGTAAAAGAAAGAAAGAGAGGTATTAGATCCAAATATGAAAAGGAAAAAAGGAAGGACCAGTTTTGAAGGGCTTTAATCAAAGCCCATTGGAGAGATATATAAATATGGGAAGAAAGAAATTTAAAGTAAGTAGGGATGAGAGAAGAATGGGTAGAAAGTAAAAGAAAATTGGAGTATATTTATACTGACAGTATAAATGGAGGGTTTGAAAGTAAAGACATTTTAGAATTTTGGAAAGAGGTTTAAGGGAAGTTATCTCATTGAGATAAGAAGCATATGAGAACTTCAGTTATTCTTTATGATATGGAAAATATAGAAATGTTTGCAGCATTGAATTATTTAAGGATAGCATCCTCTTTCTTTTTCAATAAGTAGCTTTTTCTTCTATGTCTTTTTTGACATTCTTGGAGTTACAATGGAAAAGCCTGAGGATAGAGTGGGAGAGGGGGAGAGGTGGAGCGGGATTGAAAGCCCATAGGAATCGTTTTGGCTCTTTGGGTGATTTAAAAGAAAATAAAGAAAAAGTTCTGGGGAACTGGGAGTGCCACTATGAATTTTTTGAACATGAGCTAACTTCAAACAGTGGGCCCTTGAGGAAATTGAGATTTAAATGTTACCATTAGTGATTATAAATCCAGACTTGTTTTGTTCGGAAACTAATTATTATGTGGTTTCATTTATAGCAAGATACACTCTCCTATTAGGATAATTGTGGTGAATCAGAACTTACTACAAATCACATTTACTATAATATGCTGAAAAATGCATGGATCAGGAAGACCTGAGTTAAAAATCTCATCTCAGAAATTTATGAGCTGTGTGACCTTAAGTATGTTGTAGTCCAGTCATTTCAGTTGTATTCGACTCTGGGACTTGGTTAGGGGTTTTCTTAGCAAAGATATTACAGTGCTTTCCCATTTCTTTCTCCAGCTCATTTTACAGATGATGAAAATGAGGCCAGCAAGGTTAAGTGACTTAGCTCAAGGTCACACAGATTTGAACTCAAGTCTTCCTAACTCCAGGATGAACACTCTAGCCCTGGCAGCATCCAGCTGCCCTTAGGCAAATTACATCTATTTACCTCAGTTTCCTAATTTGTAAAGAGAATAATAATAATGATAGCCCCCACCTCCCAGGTTGTTGTGAAGGTCACCTAATTGTGACGGGCTTAACACAGTGCCTGACAGGTGGTAAACATTATAGTAATATTATCTATTATTATTTCTTTAATTGAATGTAATGACTCCATATTGGATTATTCTATACTGGGTTTTTGATATAATAACTATAGAATGTCAAAAGTGATAAAAATGAATGGTTTTCTATGTAAGATAATTTGAAAATGCATTCAATTTAATTGATGTCACCAGTCTGGTAATAAGTTTGTTTCATGTTTCAAATATGTAATATCACATATGCTCTTATTATGTTTCTGAACTTTTCTTATGCTGTGAAATTTGGGAAGAGTAAGTTCTCTTTTAATTTGGATACTGTTAGATATGAATTTAACTGTTAAAGAATATGGTAAAAATGTTTGAAAACTGTTAAATATTTAATTGATTATATTTTTAAATGGATAATAATAACTTACTGTTTAAGGAAGAAATATGTAACAAAGATCCTTTAATTTGTCTTTATTTGTGAGGTTCCTTGAGACTTTGTCCTTGGGCAAAGTCATAAAAATTTTATCAGCCCTGCTGAGTTGTTCAGTTCTAAAGTACTAAAGTTTGAGAAACTGGAATCATGCCCAGACAAAGAGGGGAAACTTAATGGTTTGCTTACAGTAAAGAGTGATTTTTATCAATAAATTATTTGACTATCACTTATGAAAATTATGAAATTGTACCTGTATTGAAGTTGCATCTCTTAGTCATTTTGGGAACAATAGACCTTAGATGTAAAAATTTCAGTCTCACCTTAGGAGTGAATAGGCAATACAGATTGGAGGTTTACTGTACAGCATATTTTCTGGGTTTTGGAATCAACTATCATGTATTCACTATATGAATGAAACTCTGGAATGTAATTATTCTTAAACTATAAATGAAGGGTAAATAAGATGTCCTTGTGTGTGTTCATTGTTAACTGTTGTCACAACATGAGAAAAATAATGATAATAACCTAGCCCTAAGCTATGATCAATGAAATTTTATTATTTGAGATAAAATCTCTAAGGACCATAATTTTATGTCTTATGACAAGACAGCCCATGCCCCTGAGGGGATAGTCTTGATATAATCATAACCATAGCCTTCCCTTTCCTTTCACAGAAAATTTCTACAATAAGGGCAGGTGCATTGTAGAAGTTTTTGTTGTTGCAATACTAAATCTATTAATTAATATATTAATAAAGAAACATCTGAGTTACCATAATAGGATGCAAGTGGGAACAATCTTATTTTTTTTCAATATTAATTTATAGTCATATTTCATACACTAAGCAACTAAGTAAATGAGTTCTTGAACTTGCCATCCACTTGCTAATAGTTAAACACTCATGTATAATATTAGATTCTTGAAGTATCTCATTCTTTCAGAATGATATGGGGAAGAATATGGAGGGGATAAGACAAAGATGTAAAAGTTCACTAATTAAATGGAGTAGGAATGGACAGCATTCAAAGATAAATGATATGATATCGGAAGATGAGCATCTCAGGTCAGAAGGTGTCCAACAAGGAGGCAGCTAGGTGGCGCAGTGAGTAAAAGCACCAGCCCTGGAGTCAGGAGGACCCCAGTTCGTTTCTGGCCTCAAACACTTAACACCCACACAAAATAACTAGCCATGTAACCTTGAGCAAGTTACTTAATCCCAATTGCCCTCCAAAAAGCAAAAAAAAAAAAAAAGGTGTCCAACATGTTACTGGGGAAGAGCAGAAGACCAACCATATGTAGATCCAGAAAGAATGAAGCATCTGGTCCAAAGCTGCTCAGCTATGGATGGTGATGAAAGGAAAGTCCATTGCTACAAAGCTCAATATTGCATAGGAACTTGGAATGTAAGATCTATGAGGCAAGGTAAACTGGATGTGGTCAAACAGGAGATGGAAATTTTAAACATTGACATCTTGAATATCAGTGAACTTAAATGGATGGGAATGGAGAATTTAATTCAAGCAATCATTAAATATACACTAATGTGGACAAGAATCCTTTAGAAGAAATAGAGTGGTCCTCATAGTCAATAAAAGGGTGAGAAAACCAGTACTGGGGTATAATCTCAAACATGACAAATTATATCTGTTTGAATCCAAGGCAAACTATTCAACAGCACAGTAATATGAGTCTATGCCCCAACCACTGGTGCCAAAGAGGCCAAAGTTGCTCGATTCTATGAAGACTTACAACATCTTCTAGAAATAACACAAAAAAAGGTGTCACATTCGTCATAAGGAATTGGAATATTCAAGTAGGAGATCAAAAGATAATTAGAATAGCAACAAGTTTGTCCTTGGAGAATAAAAAGAAGCAGGACAGAGACTAATTTTTTGTTAAGGTAACTCATTGGTCATAGAAAACACTCTTTTTCAATAACCCAAAAGGTAACTCTACACATGGACATCACCAGATGGTCAATATCAAAATCAGGTTGATTATATACATTGCAACCAAAGATGAAGAAGCTCTATACAGTTAGTTACAAGAAGACCTAGAGCTGGCTGTGCCTAAGATCATGAGCTTCTTGTTATAAAATTCAGACTTAAATTGAAGAAAATAGGTAAAACCATCAGTCTGTTTAGGTATAACCTAAATAACATCCCTTTATGTAGATGAAGTGGAGGTGATGAATAGATTTAAAGGATTAGATCTGGTAGATAGGGTGCATGAAAAACTATGGATAGAGGTTCACAATATTGTACAGGAGCCAACAACAAAAAATACCCCAAAGAAAAAGAGCAAGAAAACAAAATAACTGTCTAATGAAACTACAAATAGCCAGGAAAGAAGGAAGGGGAAAGGGAAAGATAAATCCAAGTTAATGCAGAATTCCAGAGAATAGTTAGAAGAGATAAGAAGGTTTTCTTAAATGAGCAATGCAAAGAAATAGAATAAAACAATAGAATTGGAAATATATGAGATCTTTTCAAGAAAATTAGAGATATGTAATGGAAATGTAAACTTTTAAGATCTTTCCTGCCCCTAGGCTAAAGTGCACCTGGAGCCTGGGGTGGGAGGCTTGTTTTTCAGTAGACACTTTTTGATTGGCCAGTGGGTCCAGAAGGTTGTTACATTCTCTGAGCCAGGAGAAGGCTATATAATCCCTGATGTGAGGCTTTGTTTTGGGGCTCACTTTGAGAAGTATTCTGTGATTTGATCAGATGAGACTCTGGGAAGCTATTGTTGAGAGCCCCCTGGCTTTGAAAAACCCAGATTTTGATCTGGGGCTCACTTTGAGAAGTGTTCTGTGATTTGATCAGATGAGACTCTGGGAAGTCGTTGTTGAGAGTCCCTCAGCTTTGAAAAACCCAGATGTTGATTTGGTATGGATGTAATGGTTGGACAGTTTGGAAACCTGTCTACTTGATTTGTTTCTGTCTTGATAATTCTGTCTGTATATTCTGAAGTTCGGGGTGCTGACCTTTTTCCCCTGAACTAGGTAAACATTACATATTTGACTGATTAAAGTAAGCTTGCTAACCCATTTTGAGTTGCTTTCCTTTAACAAAGCAGATCTAAGAACCTGTGTTGGCAGCCACCCTGAGGATGCTTGGGGTGCTTGCTGCTACAAGATATCAAAGGAAGGTTTCAGGCAAAAAATGGGTGACATAAGAGACAAAAAGTGGTAAGAATTTAATAGAAGAAAAAGAGATTAAGAAGAGCAGCAAGAATATATAGAAATACTATACAAGAGGGGGCGGAGTCAAGATGGCAGAGCAGAAACAGGACCTCCCTGCTGCTCTGGCTTCCACCTTCCCCAATCCATGTAAAAGGGGACTCTAAACAAACTTTAGAGCTGCAGAACCCACAAAATGACACAGAGAAACTAACCTCCCACTGAGGACAGCCCAGCAGGCCAGCAGGAATCAGCCAGGGCAGCTGAGCCCAGCTGCAAGCCGAGGCTTTAGCCCCAGGACGGGCCTGATTAGCTGCCAGCCTGAGAGACTCCAGATCAGCAGCAGCTGTGGCCGTTTCCAGATTTATCAACACATAGATGCGAAGGACAAAGTGAGAGGTCAGTGCAGTCTGGACTTTGGGACCCAGTAAGTGGGAGTGCGTGGCTTTTGCCCCCAGGGTGAGAAGCCACTGAGACACCGGCACAGCCAGTCAGTGCCAAGTGTCAGCTTTAGCTCCTGGCCTGCAGAGTGTAGGGGGACCAAGCACCAGTCTGAGGGGTAATTGCTCTTGCTTTAACCTTCTTGGATCTGGATTGCAGTCTAGGGTGGAGGTCCTGGGGTGTGTGTCCAGCTTGCCCGAGCGTGTGGAAACCTCAGAGAGGGCACCCATCTAACACCTCCAACAGCTGAGAAAACCCCAGCATTTGGGATGAAGGCTCACCTGTCTGGTGGCAGAGTCCTACTGTGGCAAAAAGCCTAGGGGTCAAGTGACTGAGGGGAGATATGACCAGGCAAAGGAAACAAAGAAGACAGAAGATTCCAACATTAGATTCCTATTTTGGGGACAAAAAAGAGCAAGGCATGGAACAAGAGGAAGACAGTGAAGTCAGAACTCCTGCACCAAAAGCTTCAAAGGAAAATACGAGCTGGTTACAGGCCATAGTGGACCTTAAGAAGCAGATAAGAGAAATGGAGGAAAAATTGGGGAGAGAAATGAGAACAATGCAAGAAAATTATGAAATGAGAGTCAACAGCCTGACTGAGGAAAATCACACCTTAAAAAACAGACTAACTCAAATGGCAAAAGAGGCTCAAAAAGGCAATGAGGAGAAGAATGCCTTAAAAAGTCGAATTTGCCAGATGGAAAAATCTCAAAAGCTCAATGAGGAGAATCATTGCTTCAGGATTAGATTGGAGCAAATGGAAGCTAATGACTTTATGAGAAATCAAGATGCTGTTAAACAGATCCAAACAAATGAAAGAATAGAAGGCAATGTGAAATATCTCATGGGAAAAACCACTGACCTGGAAAATAGATCCAGGAGAGATAATTTAAAAATTATTGGACTACCTGAAAGCCATGATCAAAGTAAGAACCTAGAAATCATCCTCCAGGAAGTTCTCAAAGAAAACTGCCCTGATGTTTTAGAACCAGAGGGCAAAATAGAGGTTGAAAGAATCCACCGATCACCTCCTGAAAAAGATCCCCAAAAGAAAACTCCTAGGAATATTATAGCCAGGTTCCGGAATTCCCAGATTAAGGAGAGAATATTACAAGCAGCCAGGAAGAAATAATTTGAATATTGTGGAAACACAATCAGGATAACCCAGGATCTGGCAGCTTCTACACTGAGGGATCAAAGGGCTTGGAATATGATATTCTGGAGGTCAAAGGAGCTGGGATTAAAACCAAGAGTCACCTACCCAGCAAAACTGAGTATCATGTTTCAGGGGAAAATATGGTCATTCAGTGGAACAGAGGACTTTCAAGCATTGTTGCTGAAAAAACCAGAGTTGAATAGAAAATTTGACATTCAGATACAAGAAGCAAGAGAAGCATGAGAAGCTAAACAGGGAAAAAGAAATCATAAGCCACTGATGAAAGCTGAACTATTAACATTCCTACATGGAAAAACAATAATTACAACTTATGAAGCTTTTCTCAGTAGTTGAAGGGAATAGAAATACATATATATATATATATATATATATGTCTATATATGAGGGAATATAGGCATATGAATACATATGTGAATGCGTATATATGTTTACAGGTATACATAGATAGAAGGCAACCAATTTAACAGGAAGGGATGATACTTAAAAGGTGAAATTAAGAGGTGAGAGAAGAATATAATGAGAGGAGATGGGGAGAGACAGAATGGGGTAAACTATCTCATATAGAAGAGGCAAGGGAAAATGGTTATAATGGAGGGGAAGAATAGGAAGGAAAAGGGAATGGGTCAACTTTATTCCCACTGAATTTGGCTTGAGGAGGGAATGAAATACACACTAAATAGGGTATCTCACCCTCCAGGAGAGTAGGGGGGAAGGGGATGAGAGGGGGGATGATGGAAGGGAGGGGAGGCTGGGGGGGAGGGAAGTTGGAAGCACCCACTTTTGAAAAGGGACGGGATCAAAGCAAAGAATAAAACAAGTGGGAGGTGGGATAGGAGGGAGGGAAATATAGTGAGTCTTTTACAATATATCTACTATGTTATTGTTTTGCATTAGCTACACATGTACAACCTATACTGAACTGCTTATCTTCCCAGTAAGGGTGGGTGACAAGGGAGGAAGGGAATGAATCTGGAATTCAAAGTTTTAAAATCAAATATTCAAATATATATATATACTATTATTAATATTATTTTACATGTAATTGGGAAATAAGATATACAGACACTAGGGCATAGTGATCCACTGCAAACATCGAAAGGGGCATGAGAGAAAATATGGGAGAGAACAGATTGGAGGAGGGGATATCCTGTGGGACTGCTATTTTGGGGCAGTGGGTAGGGGAAAAACAGGGAGAAAATTTGTAACTCAAAATCTGGCAGAAATGAATGATGTAAATCAGAAGTTAATAAAGCATTTGGGGAAAAAAAAGAAATACTATACAAGAAATATATTAACCCACCAATAACCACAATGATTAATGTTTAATCATCTGGAGCCAAACATCCTAGCGAATAAATGAAGTGGGCCTTAGAAAGCATTTGCTACCAATAAGGATAGTAGAGGTGATGGAATCCCAGCTGGGCTACTTAAAATCCTAAAAGATGATGCTATTAAAGTACTGTACTCAATATGTTATCAAACTTGGAAAACTTAACAGCAGCCACTTAATTGGAAAAGATCCATTTCTGTTCCAGTCCTAAAGAAGGGTAAAGTCAAAGAATGTCCAAATTACCAAACAATTGTCCTCACTTCACGTGCCAGCAAGATTATGCTTATGATTCTGCAAGCAAGGCTTCAGCAATATGTGAACTGAGAATTACCAGAAGTGTAGACTGGTTTTAGAAGAGGCAGAAGACTTAGAGACCAAATTGCCAACATTTGCTAGATTATGGAAAAAGCAAGGGAATTCCAGAAAAGCATCTATTTCTGCTTCATTGACTATACCAAAGCCTCTGATTGTGTGGATCTCAACAAAATATTTCAAGTCTTCAAAGAGATCTTAGTATCTGCTAGGCACTGTGCTTTTACAATTATTATCTTGATTTGATCTTCATGACAAACCTGAGAGATAGGTGCTATTATTATCCCCATTTTATAGTTGAGGAAACTGAGGCAAACAGATTAAGTGACTTGCCCACAGTCACACAGCTACCAAGTGCCTGAGGCAGGATTTGAACTCAAATCTTCACTGACTCAAGACCCAGTACTCTATCCACTGTACCTAGTTGACCCTAGATTACCAAGTGACCATATGAATCTCAAGGTGCAATTGCTAAAGAGGTTATGCCCATAGCCACATGATGCCACTGTTGGACAATGGAAAAGGTTCCTCATATGTTTTACATGTGGCTTATGATTTTGGTCTACAGTATGCTTCTTCATTATATATTCTATTGCTACATATGCTTCTGAATGTGAACTTTGTATAAACCTATTGTAGACCACTCTGTTATATGGCACCATATGTTGTGTTTTTATAGGACTTACTATATGTATTTTTGTTGTATGTATTAATTATACAGTTTCTGCATATGCTCATACATGCAACATATAATCCTGGTATGACTATTGGGTATTCATTGCCTGTTTGGGTATTTCATTTCAATACTTATGATTATATTAAATGTTAATTATGATTATATATGATTAGATGTATAATATGTTATTATTTGCTAACACATGATTATAATGCATATTTACAGACATCCCTTTGTGCTTGGTGTGGTTTATAGCAACTACAATTTTTTTGCTTACTTTTATTTGAGCAAGAGTAAAAGAAGAACATTTTCTGGTCCTTTGCCAGGACCTTTATGCTCCAATATAGCCTTGCTTGTCCTTTCTTCCCATGATGTTTGGTGTCCATGGGTCAGGGACCAGATTGGACAGCTGAGCTGAGAACAGAAAGTAATGAGAGAGGGGCAGCTAGGTGGCGCAGTGAGTAAAGCACCGGCCCCAGCGTCAGGAGGACCCGAGTTCGGATCTGGCCTCAGACACTTAACACACACACGAAAAACCTAGCTGTGTGACCTTGGGCAAGTTATTTAACCCCAATTGCCCTCCAAAAAAGCAAAAAAAAAAAGTAATGAGAGAGAGGAAGGAGTGGACAGAGACAGACAAAAGAAAAATGTAGCTGCCACCACATGTACTGGAGCCTCTGGGCCTGTGGCAGGATAAGCAGGGAGAACATCTCACACATCCAGCCATGCTTTATTCCTTGCCTGCACACACACAAACACAGCAACTACTAGGCCATATAGTGCTTCAGTAAAGGCATTGGCAATCCACATTTGAAATGGAGTGCCCACAGCTAATAGCTACATATGGCAAGTCTTACCTGTATTTTAGCTATTTCACTGAGAATGAGAACTTTGAGAGTAGCTTGAACAGAAGATCGAGTCCTAGACTCAATACGCTCGGTTGTGTCTGCTTCATTTTGTGCTACCTGTTTCTGCCACATTTTTTATATTGCCATGTTTTCTTTTGCTTACTTAAAGGAAACTGTTTTTCTTTTGCCACAGCATGAGGTAGAAATGATTATTTTTTATTATTTTGACTGTAGACGTTTGTAAAGAAGATTTCAATGAGTAAGGCCTGAGCCAAAGTAGAGTTTAATGAACCTAGCCCAAATAGACCTTTGCACATGATAGGAAGTGGTCCTGGAAGAATATACATACATCTCTGTTAGTTGAGTATTATTATTATTATTATTATTGATTATTATTGAATGAACTGAGAGAGACATCATAGCACAGCAGAAAGATCCACTGGATCTGAAATCAGAGTAGATCTGGGTTCAAATTTAACTTCACCTGTTTGACCTCTGGAAAATCACTTAACCTGTTTGGGTCTCAGTTTCCTCATCTGTAAAATGGTCCATAGTGCTGACCTTTGTTCTCTGAGATTCCTTCCAGTTCTAAATCTATGATCCCCTCCTTAGCCATGAGAAGACTGAGGGAGTATACAGGATAGTCATCTATCTAAAGGGTAGTCATAGGGAAGAGAGATTCAATTTGTTTTATCCATGGGGGTTAAATTATCAGAAATACAAAGGGTAGGGAGGGGGAGAGGAATAGAAAGGCAGATTGCAGCTCACTATAATGAATTTACCAGCAAGTAGAATTGTTGAACAATGTACTGGGATGCCTTGACAGATACTGAGCTACCTATTATTGGTCACATCCAAGATAAAACTGAAAAACCATTCTTCCATGACCTCAAGAGGGGATCCTTGTGTTGGGTACAAGTCTGCCCAAGATTGGACTAGATTACTTTTCTGAAGAATGCCTAAGCTTTCAGAATTCTGATTGATCAACCATGATTCCAGAGGACTAATGAGGAAGAATGCTATCCCACTCCTGACAGAGAAATAATGCAGAATGAGATATATTTTTGTGGACAATTGTGGGAATTTGTTTTGACCATGCATGCTAGTTACAAGTATTTGATTTTTTTTTATTTTTTAAATTTAAAAAAAAATTCTCTTTAAAAATTCTTCCAGTGGGAGAGGAAGAAAAAAGAAATACTCAATAATTGAAAAAGAATAAAATTTAATTTAAAAAAAGAATATCTAATCCTGATCTCTCTGATCTTGACCCAGGTCTTTTGTGGTGGCAAAGAACAGGAAGAGACAATCAGAAGGGGAATAGTTGAATTATGGTGTGTGAATGTAATTGTATAAGAATGTATGATATATGACTGTAATGTAATACTATTGTACCATAAGAAATGATGAAAGGGATGGTTTCAGAGAAACCTGGGAAGATTTGTAGTGAAGTTAGCATAACCAGAACAATTTATACAATATAGAATAACAACATTGTAAAGACAAATAATTTCGAAAGATTTAGAACTCTGATAAATCAATGGTTATTCATGATTCCACAGAACCAGTGATAAAGCATGTTACCCATTTCCTAATATGGAGGTGATGGACTCAGCATGCAGAATGAGATATATGAAAAGAAGAATGAGATATATGTTTTAACAACACAGTTAATGTGAGAATCTATTTTGCTTGCCTATGTATATTTGTTACAAAGGTTTTGTTTTCCTTCTTTCCAATGTGGGGGAGCATGGGAGAGAAACTCTTGTTGACGGAAAAAAAATAAAATTAAAAAATGACTAGGTTGGATTACATAGCTATTAAATACCATCTAATTCTAAATCTATGAACTGATGAGTCTTCCAATTCCAGACTCTCTCAGCAAATCAGAATATCTTCTGATGGCATGGCCAGTTTGCTACCACAAGAGGTCCTCATTCCTCAATAATTCAAGCATCTATAAATTTCACATATTGTCCATGAACATGCATTAAGCTCCTACTATGTGCCATTGTACTACATAGGGACACAAAGAAAGGTAAAAGACAATTCCTGGTTGACTCACAGTCTAATTGGGGAGACAATATGCAAACTATAGAAACAAGCTATATACAGGATAAACTGGAAACAATCAACAAAACACAGGAAAACTCTTTGGAGGTAGGATTTCAGTTGAAACTTACAGGTGGTTCGATGTCAGAGGAGAGAAAGCATAAGCAAGAGATGTTACAAAGGTAAAATCAATAATCCTTGGCCACAGATTGGATATGGGGTGAGGGGCCATGTGAGAAAATGAAAAGTTAAGGATGACACCTAGGTTGTGAGCCTCAGTGACTGTTGATGGTGGTACCCTCAACAGAACTAGGGAAATTAGGAAAAGGGGAGGGTTTGGGGGTGGAAGGAAAATAAATTCAGTTTTGAATATGTTCAGTTTAAGATGTCTATAGGACATCCAGTTCAAGATATCTAATGAGCAATTGGGAATATGAGTTTGGAAGTCAGCAAAAAGGTTAGAGCTGGATAAATATATTTAAGAAACATCAGCATGAAGATAATAACTGAATCCATGAGAGGCTAATGAGTAATCAAGTGAAATAGTATAGAGGGAAAAGAGGAGAAAGCCCATGACACAGCCCTGGGGGTCCTCCAAGGTTAGAGAACTTGATCTGGATGAACATACATCAAAAAAAAAAACAACTAAGGAGTGGTCAGATAGATAGGGGGAGAATCAGGAGAGATTAGTGTCACAAAAACCTAGAGAGAAGAGAGTATCAAGGAGAAGAGGTTAGTCAATAGTGTCAAAGTCTACAGAGAGGTCAAGCAGGATTAGGATTGAGAAAAGGCTATTAAATTTGTCACTTAAATCTTTAGTAACTTTGAAGAGAGTAGTTTTGGTTGAATGGTAAGGTCAGAAGCTAGATTATACAGAGATAAGAAGAAAGTGAGAGGAAAAAAAGCAGAAGCACCTATTGTAGATGATTTTCTCAAGGAATTTAGCTACAAAACAGGATAGATATGGGATGACAGGTAGTGGGGATGGAGGGATCAAATAAAGGTTTTTTGAGGATGGAGGAGACATGGTAATGTTTATAGCAGAAAGGAAGCAGCCAGTACACAGGGAGAGATTGAAGTTGTGAGAATGAGGATGACAGAGGGGATAATCTATTGGACAAGACAGGATGGAATGTTATCATTTGTGTATGTAGAAGAGTTTGCCTTTGTGATAAGGGCTACCTCATTATGTAAGATGGGGGGAAGGAGGAGATAATGGCAGAAGGCATCTGAATGATGTGGAGGAGGGGAGAAGAAGGAGCTCTTGGAGAATAGCCTCATTTTTTTTTTTCAGTGAAATATGAGGCATAGTTCTCAGTTGAGAGGGTGGAGGGAAAAAATGACCTTGAGAAGTTTAAGGAGAGATAAGAAGCTTTGGAAGCACTACTGTAGTGAGTGGGGGAGGGAGGTAAGTTAATTGGGGAGATGTAAAAGGATTGCCTTTGAGGGCCCAGTTGAGGTTATGTAACAGAAATTTGTAGTGCCATGATTTTCTGTACCTTCATTTAGCAGCACATGGGTAAGAGGAAAGGCAGCAAATGGTAGGAGTAATCCAAAGCTGAAACTTTTCAGGGGAAGTTTGGTGATAGGATAAAAGGGTAAGGGACTCAAGACAAGGATGAAGTAGAGTTGAACTGGTTAACCAAGGGGTCAAGATGGGAAAGGGAGGAGATTATAGCCAATGCAAGGAAAATGGCCTGGGAAAGAATGGAAGAATTGAGGCATTGGAGGTCATGGTGTGGACAGAAAATAATTTTTGGGGTTGTAAGGCCAAGGTAAAAGTGGAATAAGAATAGATTGTGAATATGCAAGAGAATTTCAAAGTTCATAAAGATGGAAGTAGTACATTTGTGGGTGATGGCAAGATCTAGGATATAACCAGCTTTGTGTGCGCCTTAGGTGAATATAAAGGAGTATGTCTTGAGAAATGAGCAAGATGAGGAACTATGAGGTTAGATTATTTGAGGGAGCATCAGTATGCATGTTGATGTCCCTTAGTATTAGGGCAGGAATTGAGGCAGAGAGAAAGACTGTAAGCCAGGCATTGAACTCATTGGGGAAAGAGGAGGAATGTCCTGGAACTTGGTAAAAACAACAACCAAAAAACAAATTAGCTACTGGAATTTTGACTGGGTGGTATATATGGATTGAAATAATCTCAAAGGAGATGTCACTTGAGTAATGGTGGTAGAGGGAGAAACTGGAAGTGTCAATGGGGAGCTATCCCAAGTCCTCTACCTTGACCAGTGAGTCAGGGAATGAGTGAACATTCAGTCAATGCTGGAGAAGGCAGCCAGGGAGGTTTTGTCATTAGGAGGGAGCTAGGTTTCAATGAGAGCCAAAAGATGGAAAGAATGGGAAGGAAAAAAAATAAAGAATGTTGCCTATGGAGAAGGCATTCCAGAGAGCACAGGAGAAGGAATGAGTAGCTTTAGAGTGAGACATTGGGGGGAAGAAAGGGTTTAGTTGAGAGAAAAGGGAATGAGATTAGGCAATTGGGAACAGGTGATAAGGCTTGAATGATAACCACTAGGGGTTAAAATTACCAGGATAGGGAGAGTATGACCAGTAGGGAGTTTGTTAATCATGGAGGAATGAGTGTCAGTAGATTTTCATTGTCCATAGGAATTTGGTTTCAGGGTGAAGTCCTCTTAGGGTCTTGGGCTTTTGATGACATGGCCTGTTATTATGCCTGTCCTGGTAAACTTCCCAGCTTGGTAGAGCTTGCCATAGCTTCTGCTATCCTTTCAATAGCCTTCAAGAACCCTAGGTCACTTCAACAAAAGGGATAAATCACCAAAGGATTTGAGTGGAATTTCCTCCTTAACTATTACACAATTCTTTTACCAGGTAGATAACTTCACCAATACTACCAAGGGACTAAGAAATAGAAACATGTAAGTGTAGTCTCCTCATGATCAGAATAATTAAACCTGACATATAGGTTAACCCCCAAATTCACAAAGGGTACTTATAACCTTTAGGATCTTTTCCATTTGATCTCCTCACTGTTCTTCAAACAGGAAACACCATCTCCCAACACCAAGCCTGGAATGCTCTCCGTCCTCAACTTCTTGGCTTCACTGACTTCCTTCAAGACTCAGTTCAAACCCCATCTTCTGCAAGAGGCCTTCCTGGTCCCTTTCCACTGTTAGTACCTTCTTCTGGAAATCGCCTCCCATTTATGCTGTATATATCTTATAGGTACATAGTTGTTTGCTTATTTTCTCACCCACTTGAAGGTGAGTTCCCTGAGAGCTCAGAATGTTGTTGCCTTACTTTATATTCCAGTGCTTAACATGGTACCTTGAACATAGTAAGAACTTAAATCCTCCTTGACTGATGAAATGACTTAGGAACCATCTCTCCTTGCGCCTCACTTTGTGTCAAGCTTGGACAGGGATCAGAGTGGGTGATCAGAGGAAAAGAAATGATCTCTGCCTTTCGGGGATTCATCATCTGGTTAAGGCGGTATGGAGTAATTTGTTCTCAGTACCTTAGTTTTCCCATCTGTAAAATGAATTAGAAAGTGTGGCATGGTGGTAATACACTGATTCTGGAGTGAGAGATCCTAGGTTCAAATTCCACTTCTGACATCACCTATGTGATTCTAGGCAAGGCATAAACTCTCATCTTTAGTTTCCTCATCTGTAAAATGATATTAGTTATATGGTAGTAGCAATAGCCAAAGGGTCTACCCTATGAAGGCCAGCCTATTTTCCCTTATGAAACAATCTTAAAACTTAATTGAAACATCCTCAAAACTTAATTGGGAGGGGCGGCCAGGTGGCTCAGCAAGTAAGAGCACCGGCTCCAGTGTCGGGATGACCTGGATCAAATCCAGCCTCAGATACTCAGCACCACACCCAGACATAACTGGCCGTGTAACCTTGAGCAAGTTACTTAACCCCAATTGCTTTAAAAAAAAAAAAACTTAATTGGGGCTCAGGGGATTAAAGCACAGGCCACTGATACAGCTTACTCCTGGTTTAAATAGCAAGAAGCCCCTTGGTAAAGAGGCCTCACCTTCCCCCTCAGGCTTCCAACTGGCAAACCAGCATGGTAAACACATTCGACATCCAACTGAATCAAAGCTGTAACCGTTCTGTCCTTCCCTTGATGTGGCTAAGCCTCCATTAATTAACTCTTTTTTTTTTTTTTTAAGCAATTGGGGTTAAGTAACTTGCTCAAGGTTACACAGCCAGTTATTTCTGGGTGTGGTGCCGAGTATCTGAGCCCAGATTTGATCCAGGTCATCCCGACACTGGGGCTGGTGCTCCTACTTGCTGTGCTACCTGGCCGCCTCTATTAATTAATTCTTAAATGATCTTCAGGAGTTTCATTTCATTCTGGTCTTGAACCTGAGCTAACAGAGCAGCCTTAGAGAGGCAGAACTGGACTACTACAAGTGAATTGTACTAGATGCCTCTGAGGCCCCTTCTGGATGTAGATCTATGAGTCTATGATATGATAACAGTGAAGACACAACCCTTCTGGGCCTCAGTTTCCCCATATGTAAATTAGAGGAGGTAGTGTGGTATGGTGGGAAAAGTACAGAATCTAGAATCAAATGATCTAGATTTTGCTCAAATTTCTTTTCCAGATCTAAATGTAAATTTTGTTTCTATAACATACATATGCAACACATGGCATCGAATGATCATGTTTTAGTTGAGAGATGGGGTAAAGGATATTGTGGGTCAATTGTCAGCCCCTACTAAAAGACTACAGACTGAGGAAGCCCTTAGCATCACAAAGCACTAGACCAGGGCCACTCCACCATCAGCCTTAATCCTGCCCTGGCCTGGCTGAAGCAGAATGGGGTGAGGGGAATAGCATTGGAATGGCAGACTGAGGTTGACAGTATGGAGATGTACAAGATCCACAGTATTCCAGAGTATGAAATATAAGACTAAGGAGTTGGGACTTGATGATTGGTTGTGGTTGTTGAGAGGGAAGGAAATCAAAGGTATGTTGATGTTTTCAGCCTGGGTGGCTGACTGGTTCCATTTCCAGACCATGTACTCAATAAGTAAATTCCAGTGGCTCCCTATTAACTCCAGGATCAGTAATCAAATCCTCTGGTGTTCAAAGTCCTTTCCAACCTAGCCTCCTCCTACCTTTCTAGTCTTCTTCCCCTTCAGCACCCATCCCCTTCCCACATGATCATTGATCCAATGACATTGACCTCCTTGGGGCTCTTCAAACAAAACGCTCCCATCTCTTGACTCCATGTATTTTCACTGGTTGTCCCCCATGTCTAGAATGTTCTCCCTTCTCATCTTCACCTCCTTGCTTGCTTCAAGTCCCAGTTACAATGCCATCTTCTATGAGAAGTCTTATCTCCAACCCATCTTCTCTCTCTCCCTCTGTTCTTGTCCGTACACACGTTGTCCCTACCATTGGACTCTAAACTCTTCAATGACAGACTTGGTTTTTGCCTTTCTTTGTATCTCCAGTGCTTTATGAAGTGCCTGGCACAAAGAAAAATAAATGCTTTTTGAGTGATGGACTAGAAGCTGGTTCCTAACAAGATGATGTGGTCCAGATAATGATATAAGGAAGACCTGATCAGCAGAGGAGCCTTCCAATCAGTCCTCACTTGCCAGGGAATGCATATACCGTGTTTCCCCAATAATAAGACACTGTCTTATTATTTTTTTGGACAGAAAAACACCAGAGGGCTTATTTTCAGGGGAGGGCTTATTTTAATGAACACTGACAGCAATTTTAATAAACAGGTAAATGTGAACAAAAAAATGTACCTTTATTCAATAATGAATTCAATAAAGAACAGGATGACGCGCTCACTGCTGCAGCTCTGATTGGATGCAGCTCGGAGCGCGGCGTGCGTTTCACCTGGGGGGAGGGAGGGGGGACGGTGCATACAGAGGGTACCGTAATGTAGCGTGTAGCGCAGGGGATCACTTTCACTACAGTAGCAATCTCAATAGGGCTTATTTTCGGGGGAGGTCTTATTATTGGGGAAACACGGTAAGTGCTTTTCTTAGGGAATCAGTGCCCTGAACAACATAATCATTCCTTTGAGACAAGACCACCTTAGGACTTTGGTAACAAGTTAACAGTTAAACAAAACACTGTGATCATAAGAAAACTATAATCAGAACTCTTATGAAGGAATGCCTTAAATGAGTCTACAGGATTAAAGAATACTTTTTTGCTTTATTTTTCTTGTTTTTTGGTTTCTCTCCCCCCACAATATGATTAATATGGAAACATTTTGCATGACTGCACATGTATAACTTATATCAAATTGCTTTCCTTCTCAATGAGGGAGAGAGGGAGAACTCAAAACTTTAAAAAAATGTTTAAAATGGTTTTTACATGTAATTGGGAAAACCAAAGTATTTAATTTAATTAAAATTATTTCCTAATAATCTTTTTTTTAATGGTTCTGTAGACAGAAGTTTTGGTCTTTGGCCTCATCATATTGCTGTAAAGCTGTAAAACAAGCAGTCAAAAGTCTTAAGGAATTTGGAAGTGGGACAAAGGAATAAGGCAGGGTTGAAGTGACACACACATGACAGGAACAGACACTGGCCAGACTCTGAAAGGTGGAAACCATGGTGACAGTTCAGAATTGGACAGGCACCAATCAGAGAATCAAGAAGATCATAAGATTATAGATTTAAAGATGAAAAGGACCAAAGAGATTGAGTCCAAACCCCTTCTTTCTTTTTTTTTTGTTTTTGTTTTTTGGAAGGCAATTGGGGTTAAGTAACTTGCCCAAGGTCACACAGCTAGTTTTTTGTGTGTGTGTGTGTGTGTGTGTGTGTGTATGTGTGTGTGTGTGTGTGTGTGTGTGTGTGTTAAGTGTCTGAGGCCTAATCCAAACTCAGGTCCTTCTGACTCCCGGGCTGGCGCTCTACTCACTGCACCACCTAGCCACCCCTAAATCCCTAATTTCAAAGATGAGGAAACTAAAGTCCTAGAAGGTTATATTTTGCCCAAAGTCACACAGTAAAAGTTAGTTAGAGGAAAGATTTAAAATCTGGACTTCCTGATTCCACATCCAGGTCTCTAACCATTATATCAGGGCATAGCCAGATGGTTGGATGCCTGATGGTCAGTCAGGTATGTGGCAGGAGGTCCACAGGAGTCAAAAGATACTATGAGGAAGGGGTCAGAAATTTGGGCTGAAGGACTATCAAGAAGGCTATTTGTGGGGGCGGCCAGGTGGCGCAGTAAGAGCGCCGGCCCCGGCATTGGGAGACCCAGGATTGGTTCCAGTCTCAGATACTTGGCACCCACACAAAATAACTGGCCATGTAACCTTGAGCAAGTTACTTAACCCCAATTGCTTTAATTTTTAAAAATAAGGCTATTTTTGTACCTGAGAAAGAGCTAGGAGCTCCCAGACTTCCTCCTGGTTCAGAACCAGTCCAAACTAGCATAGATTCTACAAACAAGAGGAAGGGTAAGGGCATAGAGGTAAAGAGAAGGGCAAGGAAGACCTTTTTGAGGCCATTATGGGAGTTGGGGCAAAAGACAGAGGATAAATTAATGAGGCAGGAAGAATGTGGTTGAAACCAAAGTATGACATTTGGGCATAAGGACTGAGTGGGACAGTCCTGAGGACAGACCCTTCTTTGATTAGGCTCTTCTCCAAACCCATTCCCTGGACCCAACTAGTCCAGCCCAGATCCTGAAGAGGAAGGATGGAAGAGCACAGGACCACCATTGGACTTTATTCAGCCTTCAGTCACTCAAGAAGCATTTACTGAACACGACTGCAGGGTTCTGTGCCGAGTGCCATGGGGAGGCTGATCTAACTGAACCAAACCACAGCGGAGATCATCCCTGGAGAGGGAATTTGTATAGCTCCTCCTGTTCATCACCCCAGCCTGAGCTCAATTCTTTTCTTTTTTTTCAAAAACATGAATATCTCTTAAACAGACACATCCCTAAAATGGTATAAGTGGAAAAAAATTAAGCATTTTCATCATTGAAACATTTGTGCCTCTACTCCCAACATGTCTGTATACATGTTTCATGCCACTTTCACATATCCATGTATATTACATGTTCAGTACTACCAAAAGATGTCCCTAAATCCTACAGGGTAAGCTTCTTTGAAGGATCTTTTTTGCCTTTATGCAAAATAGGCAGCCTGGCAACTATTCCTGTGGCTGCTACTACCACAGCTACTGAAGACACAGTAAGGAAAGGCCTCACCAACAAAGTCCTTGGTATCATCAAGTAGTTCATCATCAGGAACTATGTTTTTGTGATTTGGAAATCACATCAAAGAAGCACAAAGACTGGTTTTGATCCTATACCCCAAAGACCTTTGCCTCACTTAGTGATGTGCTGTCTCCCCCGTCAGAATGTGAGCTTGAGAGCAGGGACTGTCTACTTTTCTACTGTGTTTCTATTCTGTTTGTATTCCCAGAAGTTAGCACAGTGTGTTGCTCACAATAAGTACTTAATAAATATTACATTTATTCACTCATAGCCTATAATCAGGTGACAGTACTGAGCTCTTAATTCCTTAAAATCCAACTGTCCCTTGATAAAAATTCCAAATATGATTAGTATAGTTAAACCTTTAATTCACACTGACAGAGGTAGACAAATGTAAATTTATGAAGCTTGAGCTATTTTTAAGGATAATACTTTTATAAACACCCTTCCTTTTGGCAGATATGTAAGGAGTGCTACAAGTTAAGTGCATTTATAGTGTGAGCCGCTAGGTGACACAGTGGATAGAGTTGAGAAGACATATTCTTAAGTCCAAATCTGGCCTCAGACACTTACTGTGTCACACTGGGCAAGTCGCTTCACTGTTTGCCTCAGTTTCCTCATCAATAAAATGAGCTGGAGAAGAATATGGCAAATCACTCTCGTATCTTTTCCAAGAAAACCCCAAATAGTCATAACATTTTTGGCAACTAGATGGTGCAGTGAGCAGAGTGCTAGGCATGGAGTCAGGAAGATACACCTTCCCTAGTTCAAATTTGGCCTCAGGCCCTTACTAGCTATGTGACCCTGGACGAATCACATAACCCTGTTTGTCTCAGTTTCCTCATCTGTAAAGTGAGCTGGAGAATGAAATGGCAGCTTGGTGGTAGCATGGACAGAGTGGTGGACCTGAAGTCAGGAAAGACTCATCTTCCTGAGTTCAATCTGGCCCAGATACTTACTAGGTATGTGACTCTGGGCAGGTCATCAAACCCTGCTAGCCTTACTTTTCTTATCTGTCTCACATGAGCTGGAGAAGGAAATGGCAAACCAATATCTTTGCCAAGAAAACCTCAGATGGGGTCATGGAGAGTCAGACATGACTAAAACAAATGAACAACATTCATTTACAGTGTTGGTAGATTTTTACTTAACTTTTTTTCCCTTAAAAGGAAGAGGTCAATTAGAGCTCAATATTCAGAAATTATGCAATGTAAAAATGAAAGATTTTATTAAAACTTTTTTAAAAAAGAAAATATATACAACTTTATTGCTTCCAAGCATACACAGTCTAAGGATTAAAGGATAACTGGATGAAGTGCTACTTAGGAGAGTACAACTTCTCTAAAGTAGGAGAGCTTCTTAAATGATAGTTAAGAATGCTTTATAATCAATCAACTATTCCTTAACACTTTGAAGAGCTTAGGATGAAATATATCCATTTGGGCATCATCTCCACAGACATAAATATAGAGAAGAACTTCTTCCCAGGTACAGTGATTGTGTAGGCTGGATAATGAATATTTAGTATTGTTGTAAAAGAGTTTTCATAATTTTCCCAAGGATCAGATTAATTGACATCTAAGGTTCTTTCTAACTCTTGTCATTCTGGGATTATTTAAACAAAACAGACAAAACCCAACTAAGTAGCTATCAATTGCTGATAGTGAAAAATATAAAATATGGGAGATTTATCATATGCCTTGTTCTAGTGACCTGCACGATCTTTTGGTGTCAAAGGCCCAGAACATATGATTTGATTTCTGCCCTTGCCCTGCATTTCTGTGAGTACAGAGCAGTTTAAGGCCTTTAATATCACCTGGAGCAGTTGTAGAAAATTTTCCTTCTTTCTTAATCATAGCCTCTGCTGTATTCAATAAAAATGTTAAGTATTTAAATGTAAATCTCTAACTAAGATAAAAACATTTGGATAGGGGCGGCCAGGAAGCACAGTGAGTAAGAGCACCGGCCCCAGAGTGGGGATGACCTGGGATCAAATCCGGGCTCAGATACTTAGCAGCACACCCAGAAATAACTGGTTGTGTAACCTTGAGCAAGTTACTTAACCCCAATTCCTTAAAAAAAAAAAAACATTTGGCTACCCTGATGGAGTATTTATGTTCTGTCAAAGCACACAAAGATTAAGTAACAATACATTCTAGTTTTTACATTTGGCACAAGGTACAAGCAGGAGCAGAGGCAGCAGGGGGCAGGGCAGGGAGAGGAGGTGATAAGAACAGCACTATAAAAAAATGTGGCCATAACTAATATGTTGCCATATGACTTGTGTGACACCTGTCTTCAGTGACTATAATGTATAAGGAGTCAATAAGGTTTAAAAATCACCAAGTGGAACTGGAAGTAGTATTTCTTCACATGAACTATCATTAAGACTAAGACTTATGAAAATACAAATTAAAATCACAAACTGTCAGAGGTGGAAGGAATCTTAGAAATTGAGACCAACTCTCAAATTTTATCAGACAGGAAAGCTGTTTTTCAGTTATGTCTGACTCTTCATGAACCCATTTGGGGATTTCTTGGCACAGATACTGTAGTAGTTTGCTATTTCCTTCTCCAGCTCATTTTACAGATGAGGACACTGAGACTAACAAAGTTAAGTGACTTGCCCAGGGTCACCCATCTGCTAAGTGTCTGAGACCAGATTTGATTTAGGGAAGATGAGTATTCCTGACTCCAGGTCTGGCACGGTATCCATTGTGCCACTTTGCTGGGGACTTAGCTGTCCCCACATGGGAAAACTGAGGCCTATACTTGACCAGGGTCTCAAAATGAGTTAGGAGAGGACTTTTTTTTTTTTAAACTAATCTGTGGTTACATTGATAATACAGAACACCCAAGGAGGAAACTCCCTTCACAAATGCAATGCAAATTAACTGCTCTATAACTTATGGTCTTAAAAGAATTTTCTAGGAGGTTGAATAACTTGTAAAGGATCACAAAATGTCAGAGGAAGGACTTGAACCTAGGTCTTTCTGAATCTGAGGTCAACTCTCTACCTCCTATGCTGTACAATTTTATGAATATGAATGGGGGGGGTGGGTAGATGGCATAGTGAGTAAAGTGCTGGCCCCAGAATCGGGAGGACCTGAGTTTGGTTCCGGCCTTCAGACACAACACCCACACAAAAATACTAGACTTGTAATACTAGCCTTGTAAACTTGGGCAAGTTATTTAACCCCAATTGCCCTCCAAAAAAGAAAAAAAAAAGAATATGAATGGGAAACAGGATTAGCAAATTAAACATCCAGTACTCTGTTATAATATTACCATGTCAGATAAAAGTATTTTAGCTCATCCCAAAACCCTAATGAGCCAAATCCTTATGGATCAGAGATACAGAATTTTTTTTTTTGCAGGGGGGAAGGCAGGGCAATTGGGGTTAAGTGACTTGCCCAAGATCACATGGCTAGTGTTAAGTGTCTGAACTTGGATTTGAACTCAGGTCCTCCTTATTCCAGGGCCCGTGCTCTATTCACTGTGCCACCTAGTTGCCCCCAGATCCAGAGTTCTTACCAATAAACAGACATTTAGCAAGCACCTACTATGTGCAGGCCCTTTGCCAAGTACTTTGGGGGGAAGGGGCTTTAAGGACTCTCTCTATATAGTTTGACTCCATATTTGATGTATAAACCCTTTCTAAAACATCTGGCACCTGCCAGGAATTTTCCAGTGAAGGGCATTTCACTTACCTCACAAGGGGACTTTACTGCATTCTGGGACAGCCCTTAGGAATCTCCTTCTGATACCCAAATTATTTGATTTTCCTTTCTGTTCACATATGAAGTTTCTTTGGAAACTTTCAGTGCGATGTTTACTGCTTAAATTAAGTATTACAATTGGAAAAATTAAAGTTGGGAAGGAACTTAAAGAACATGTAGCCCAACCCAGCATTTTACAGGTGAAGAAACTGAGGCTCAGAGAAGTTAAATGGCAGAGTCACACAAACGTTTCAGAGAACTGGGACACCATAGAATCCATTTCTTTTGTCTCTAAAGCCAGTGTAATTTCCCCTGCACTGTGAATCAAGTTCTAGCTAATATGCCTGTTTTCACATCTTAATACTTCCCACCTTTAAATGGAAGCAAATACTGTTGCTGAAAACAGACACTATGGAATACATCATTCATCTTGTGGGACTCATTGTTTGTTTCTCAGAACAACAACCCCCAGAGCTGTTCTAGCCATACAGGTAATTTTATTTCTTAGAGTTCTGTACATAAAGCAGACAGGTTTCTCTCTGTGAGGGAGGAGGCACTAGCTAGAAAGGTGGAATGATAGGATCAAAGGCATAAATATTCCCAATTTTCTTGGGGATCCTCAGATTATGAGAATTTGCCATCTGACAAGACATTTAGAGAACCTCACTGAAGTTAGAAGGAAGGAAAAAGTGACCTAAGGAAGATATGATCAAAGACCGAGTGAGTAAGGGGACTGGTGCTAGAGAATTCTGATCTCCTTCCCTTCCTCAACAAAATGCACAGCATGGTGAGATCACACACTTCACATGCCCTGCAAGGCTGCTAAGGAAGTCTCTTTACCAGCGATCTTGCTGAGATGAAAAGAGCTCCCTGTAGTTCATATTAAGCTTCTGATTTTGATTCATAGGTAAATTTTTGTTTAGTATGATTTAAAACAGTCATCTGAAGAGTAAGGTTTGACTTCAGAGTAAAAATTCAAATAACTGCAAGTTAAAGAACTGGACTTGACTTTCAAAGCAAAGAACAAATAAACAAACATAAGGCTTGCTAGTTGGAGAGTCAAGAGTTCCCGTTAAAGCAAGCTACAGCATATTATTAAATGTATATCTTTAATAAAGCAAATAGTTATTTTACTTACAGGAGCATTAGAAGTAAAATACAAAATATACAGTTCCAGTTCAGAAGCACTGAACGATTCACATGAAGCACTGCAGTAAGGGCAAGTTAATGTAACATCAGAAAGCACCGAGCCTTTGTACTCAGCAGTGGATGACAAGCCCCTTTGTGGCAGGTCTTGCCTGCCACAAACACACCTGGAAGCACCAGGGCTCAGAAGGACTGGAAGCTGGGGACATAGCACCGATGCAGAGACACACACAAATAGCTTCACCTCACACAGCCTGCACAGCTCACTCGGACTCCAGGGATACAGCACCCATGCAGAGACACACCAATGGTTTCACCTTACAGTCTCCACAGCTCACTCTGACTCCAGGTAGAAAATGCCTTAATTCAAAACACAAACAAATTGGAAAAAGGAAGATAGAGATGGCACCTGTGCTGAACAATATGTCAGAGCAGAAAGAACTACCCATCTAGCAGTGAGACCTTTGGGCAGACATTGATGAATCATAGTATTTCATTGTAATAGAACTTTGGATTCAGGGCACCATGGACATGTTACTTTGGGAAACCAAACACCATCTGTCAAGCAAAACAGTCACAAACAATTGCAGCAGGAAGACATCCAAAGTAAAACGAATGAGGACACTGTGACAATTTACACAGACAAAAGCCACACAATGACTGTGCGAAGCACATTCCTGTAAAAAGTCTTATGTACAGCAAACAATTTTCTGTAAACATGGTGAGTGTGAATTTTCAGAAAACATGGTGACAATATCATAAATACAGGCAACATTGGCATCTTCGAACAACACATAAAATCACATTCTGGGGCTAAAAATTTGACCCAGCATCATACAACAGAAAAGGTGGAGGTTGGGCTGAGACACCCTGAATCTCTCTATATTAGTGTTTTGTATATCCTTTTTTTGGTATATTTAAATATAAGATTCATTTATGTCTATAAAAATGAGAACATAAATGTGCTATTACTATTTTTGCTGAAAAAGTTTATATGGCATTAAAACTAATATCCCACTTACTGGTAGTTAACACATATTAGAATGGTATAATGATTTAAGAAAATATAAAAATAAGATTAATACTGTCAAAACTTTCATACCAGAAAATATTGTGGATTTTAATCAGTTAGACTCTTTCAAAAATGAAATATGAAAATTTAAATAAGCTTTATATAAAGAATCTTCTCAATGTACAATGGGTAACTATACATATATTTATCATTGTTTCTCAATGTAAGCACCATTCAACTCTTCTAAATCCACTTTGGTTGGAAAATATTTCTAATTCCACAGGTAATATCTATTTAATGGCACATATTAACTGAACTGAGTTCTCTTTTTTCTCTTACTTTGAGAGCAGCACTATCTTCAACTAATTCCTTCCCAAATTTCAATTTTTTTTCTGAGCCAGCTCACAAATGTAACTGTAAATACAGTGTCTGAAAAAAGACTTAAATAGTGAAGTTGTCTTTTAATTGCAATACTTCATCACATCAAAGGAAGACAAAGGTGACTCCTTTGGCCAAATGGAGAAGTATCCAACTGTGAATCAAGAACAACTTCCCCTCTTACCAAGTGAAAACATGCCTATCTTGGGTAGGTAAGCTACTGCCATTTGTGATCCTCATTTAGAGGTCCTCGTTGATCTATGCTTAACAGTAGGGCAATACTGCAATCTTTAGATTGACAATGCTTTGCAAACAGAGCTGAAACTACCTACTTCCAGGGGTGTACTCTGAAAAGCTGCTGGTTGTCACTCCCATAGAAAACCCACAGGGCCTAAACTGCTCACCTTAGGGTATAAAGGTTTTTATCATTTGCTCATTTCATATATATAAGGGCAATGTTGAGCAAAACTCTGACCACTATGTTTGTTATTTTAAAATATTAAATGCATTTAGGCAAGAGATGTTTTAACTATAAATCTATATGAAAAAATAGCTATAAAATAGTGTTTGGTATGGTAGTATTTTTTTTTAGCAATATTTTTAAAAAAAGGTTTAGAAAGTAAAGGTCATATACACATTTTAAAAGCTCTTCTCTGTTAACAGTCTGAACTGCTTTGTGTGCCTAACAAAAATAGTGGCCTCATTTGCTCAACAGCCAAGCTTGTGTATGTCAATTTCCATGGGATCTTCCTTTGTAGAAGTAACCAGACATAATGCCATGTTTCATCAAACAGAATGTCCACCAAATAGCTTTATCTTTTCATAGAACTGTGAACGCCCATTCACAGCCACCCGTCACTACTGATGAGACAACCAGTATCCTTCTGATGTGTGAAGCCATCAGTACTGATGTAGGTAGGATGGTCTTCGTTCTTGCTTCACTGGAAAAGACTTAAAGCCCTTGTTCATGGGTTTGTGTTGGGTTGCTGCCTGCTGCGCCTGCGCCTGGGCTTGGGCTTGCTGCCCGTAGGCAAATGTAGAGGAAATCCCTGTTGATGGAGCACAGTCACCAGCTGTAGACCAAACTGGTGACTGTAAAATTTGCATCGTGTCATTCCACTGGCTGACAGGATTGGTAATATGATACAAAGACGGGCTCTGACTGGGCAGTGTGTTGGTTAGAGGTGAAGGATGCTGCCAGGGGGCCTTTGGAGGCCACGTTTTGGTTTTATTATCCTGCCAAGAAAAAAGCAAATTAAAATTTTGGTTTTCAGAACAAATTTTTCTAAGGGAAACTGTCAATTGAGGGGAAAGTGACCAGGCTAATGCTAGTCAAGGCCCAGCAGAATTCATTCCTTGAACTGTTCTCTGGAGGATTTTTTTTTTTAAACAACTCAAAGCTTCCACCTATTTACATGCTCACATGTATCAGAACCCCAGCATCCTTTGGATTCTAAAAAAAGGCTGTCTTGATAGCATTTGGGGGAGTGGGAGTGGGGAGGGAAGAAATTTCAAGAACCATTACCTTCTTCTGGCTATAATCAGTGAAAGTTACTTATGCCAGGGTTTGGATGCCATTTTGTGCAGTAGAAACAAGGGAAATTCTAAGGTGTCTGGCTGACTCTAACTTGCTAAGTGCAAAACAAGAATGTGGCTCCACCTATGTTTTCTCCCTCTGCAATGGAGACTCATCACCAACTTGAAAATGTCTGGTCATGGCTATGTAAATAAAACACATTAAAAAAAATAATAGCACTCATATCACCCTTTATCTCTTATTCTTTCTGATGGAAGTCTTTTATCTGTATGAATCATGTTTTTCCTATTTCTTACTAGCGAGACATCTCCAGTATATTGTGATAGCTATATAAATGGACTAGAATGATCACACTATCATGACATATCTGGCAAATGCCTTCCAAAACTTCAAGTAATATTAGCTATTATTATTATAAATTTTAGAAAAATATAAAATGGTAAAATAGAAATAACATATACATTCATCCATTTTCTTCCTCAAAACTCTCTTTCAGAGTCATTTAGGCCCATGGTTCACTTATATTTAAGTAAATGATTCCTAGTGCTTACTGGATTTTCCAAAAGTACTTTAAACTCAACACAACCAAAATAAAACTCTTTTATCTTTCCCCTTAACTGAGCCCTTTTCTGAACTTTTCCATTTCTATTAAAATCATGTAAATGCATTTCTGTGAATTTTTTCATTCACTCAGGTTCTCAAGTTCAGAGTTACTCTCATTGACTCACTCTCTCACTCCACACATCACTCAGCTAGTTGCCTTCCGTTACCTATTACAGTAATTCCTAATCGATCTTCCTGCCTCAAGTCTCTCTCCTCTCCAATTCATCCTCCACACTCCTGCCAAAGTGTATTGTCTAATGCACAGTTCTGTCCATGTTACTCCCCGACTTGACAAACATCAATGGCCCCTTATTAGCTGTAGGAAACAATATAAACTCTTGATTGGCATTTAAAGTTCTTAACTTGACTCTATTTACTCCTGCTTGTTAACCACTACTCCCCTTCACACTCTCCACTACACAGTCAAAACAGCTTTCCTAGTGTTCTGCAAACATGACACTTCCTCTCTCATCTCTCAGCTGCCCCACATGCCTAGAATGCACTCATTCCATACCTTCTTCTACCTTTTAGAATCCTTAGTTTCCTTCCAAGTTCTCTCAAGAACCATTTGGTCTATAAAATGTTTCCTGATCCTCTTTACTGCTAAGACCAATTCTTCCTTTCCCACCTCCGTTACTTGGAGTGTACTTCTACTTCTATGTGTGTATGCTATCTTCCCTTTTACAATGTAAGTTCCTAAGAATAGAGACTATTTAATTTCTGTTTATACCCCCCAGTTCCTAGCATAATACCTGGTATACACTAGGAGTTTAATAAATGCTTCTTGGTTGTTTAAAGAAAAAAAGATGAAAGAAAATTGTTATTTAAATAATATGTTGAAACACACATTTTCTTTTAAATGTAATTTCTGAAGTTTGTACAACTTGTGTATAACCAAGTTTCGCTTTTCATTATGTCTGATGGGAGCATGAAGCTATAATTTCTGGGCTGGAAACATAATTTGCCATATATAAATATTGTCTTAGAACATGTTTAATAGAAATTTTAAAATATTTAGAGACATCCCAGTGCTTAAATCTACATTCTACATTCAGATTCTTGTCTATCCCTTCCTCATAAAATAGTGACTGCTACTGCACAACTGAGAGGGAACTGTCACATTCTATACCTGATTAAGGTCATCCACTGTGGAAAGAAGAGGTGGTGATGGCAATGTGGTCGTCTCCCGTTCACCACTACTATGTTTCCTGAAAGAACAAAAGGCATATTGTAACTACTCAATTATTTATTACTTACTTTTAAAGGTTATGCTATTTCCATGTATCCATTCCTATCTGCTCAAGGGTGACATCTTCAAGCAGCTATTGTGAGGTCCTCAAATTTTTTTATGTTCAACAAGACTGAGGGAGTTGTCATTTGTATACAAGATCTTCCAAAAAACTCAACTCTGTCATTACTTTATACCCAACTAAAGGTCTGTCACAGAAATGGAGTACACTATGCTATATCCCTACTGAGCAGTGTGCATGTGGTCTGGATGTTGTATAAAAATAATATTTTAAAGAGAATCCTCATCAGAGTGGTACCAGACCACTCTGAATTTTAAAAAATTCAATTATATTTTCTGAAAGGGGACAAAGTGCTTGTGGTAACTACTTGGTACTCCATTTCTGCCCCCTAGAATAATGATGGATGATTGACTCTAGAGACTTACAACTTGAGTAGTATATAGAGCATTTCAATCTCCATGAAAGAAAAGCCTTAAAACATTTTTAACTGACTCTCATCACAAAAATAAAAAGCTGTACACTAATCCTGTTTGCAAATATTGTAAACTTTACCCTCATGACTCCAATGCTATTTGGTCACTATCAGATGACGCACACAAAGGCATTTTTTTTCCAAGGGTCATAATACATTTTTTTTTTTGAAGGGGGAGGGCAGGGCAATTGGGGTTTAGTGACTTGCCCAAGATCACACGTCTAGTAAGTGTTAAGTGTCTGAGGCCAGATTTGAACTTGGGTCCTCCTGACTCCAGGGCCGATGCTCTATTCACTGTGCCACCTAGCTGCCCCTATACATTCATCTTTTAAGATCCAATTAAAATGGAGTTTTCCCTGACCCCCAAAACCCTAAGTGATTTTCCTTTCATCCAATCTCACAGCTCTTTATGTTCCTTTAATACACTAACTTAACTATAATGTAATTTGTGTTATCTATCTGCGAATGTATTATATCTATCCCTATTACAATATTAGTTCCTAGAGGACAGGGACCAAACCTTATTTATCTTTGAATCTCCCCCAGTACCAAGCACAATGTATTTGTATGTAGTATATATATAATGGATGATTACTGAATATCAGTCACATAGATCACCTAGTCTAACCAATTCATTCTACAAATTAGGAAAATGAGACCCTAAGAGTTTAAGTAATTAAAATCACACAATTAATTAGTGGGAGAATTAGCTTTGCAAGATAATTTGATGCCAACTAAAGCTGAAACCTAACTACCTATTAAAAGTCATTGGCTCTTCCTGATATTTTTCTGGAGGAGACTTAGTATCTTCAAAGTTCCTTATCTAAAGTCTGTTTCTTGTCAGGGTCATTACTACTTTATCACCATGTGGAGTTATGTACTCGGTAACAATGACAAGTTATGTATTTACTTCCACTCCATTTCAAATCAGATTCCCTATATAACAGAGCATGCAGTTATATATCAAGCCCTTCAACATGTCCCACAGTCATGCCATATAGACTGAGAATTTCTACTCTACAACAGCTGTCTGTGTAGACTTTATAACAAAGATGTAGCTGCTTTAGTTGGAGAAAGAACTAATGAAAGAGCCCTTCACAAAAGAAAACTTCTAGCTTAAGTGAAAAGAGAGAGCATAACATGGTCATAGTTACTTCTATAGGATAAACTGGAATAACCACTACCACAGGAAATCAAGAGTGAATGAACAAATTCAAATGGTTTTCTGTCCTCTTAATAGTTTTGTAAAGTTATTCTTACCTTCTCTGCTTAACAGCAGCAACAAGATCTGGCCCCGAAAACATGGAAAACAAACTGTCGCCATTAGCAGAGGATGTCTCATCACTTGAGCTGGCAGAGTCTCCCTGAGTGCCTGACCAGCTATTATTTATCATGTCACTGAAAGACACATAAAAAAGAAATTAGTCAAAACCCTCATTACAGGTCTGACAACTAGATATATGTAACAGCAATAAGATTCCTTTGCTTGTCTTTTGTTTTACAGTCAAGGAAAATACAAGATTCTGGCCTAGATACATTTCATATTCCATTAAATGTCTGGAAGCTTCATGTTACCATGTAGCACAACATATTTCTTCAATTACATTCCTGAATAACGTATTTCATTGGTGCGACACTTTCTAATACTACCTAAAATCAGTCTATATGTAACACCCATTTTCAAACTCAGAAGTGCTAAAAAATATTCAAAGACATTATGGCTTCTCTAAAGATAATGTTGAGGTCTTGGGGACAACTATTCATGTAACAGATCAAAGAAGTCAGTCAATCATATGCTCACTCAAAGTGGCACTGGGCCAGTCACAATCACTTTGAACTTGAATTATTTTACCTATAATAAGGGGGTAATACATCTTGAATTGCCAACTTACAGGATCATAGTGAGGCTCAAATGAAATGATGCATAAGAAAAACTTTATAATCTTAGCCTATGATTAAATATGAGCTATAATTCTTTGAAGATAATGCAGGTAAATTCTTATCTTTGTTCTCATCAGGTAAAACTGGTAATGTGCTACATTTAACACATCTAATTCATAACATCATCACCCTGTAATGTGAAGTACCTACACATTTAAGAAATTGAATCAAATGCAGTCATTATCCAGGATAATCAAACTCAATAAAAAAACCTGCTCTGTTTTAAAATCATTAATTGATATTTAACATGTGTGTACAAAGGATACATCACAACACTGAACATCATGAAATGGACAAAATGTATAATATCTGGATTTATAAACAAAATAAATTCTCTATTTTTCTAAAAACTGAAAAGAAAAAAAAAACCACCAAAGATCAGTTTAAAGGACACCCCTCCGAAAAACTGTCTCCTCCATTCTTGCTTTGAGAACAACGATCTTTGACTTGCCCTATGAACATACAATTCTTATTCTGTCGGTTTTGCAGTTGTGCTACCTAATGTTTGTCAGCACTCACCCTTCTGTGAAATACTCAGGAAAGGGCCAGGTACGATGGGCATCGTCCAGAAGAGGCCAGTTGTTCCGTGTGTTGCCTGGGCGACGGACATGCTGGGCTTGCCGTTTCTGCTGCAAAGCCTGGCTTACCCCAGCTACATACCGGGCAAACTCTGGGTCTGAGCCAACTAGACACAAAAAGAGCAGCCAATTGTTATAGATCCACTATAATTAATCATGGTCTTTCAAGCCTTTAATCTTGGTTGTCTACCCCAGCACAAAATAAACAAAAAGCATTCAGGAGATATTAACCCTCAAAGGAGCAATATTACAGCAGAGTCAATTCTCCACTATCTTCCAAGTGGATTATTCACCATGGTCTAGGCAGATATTAGAGAAACAGTACATAATTAATGTGAGTGTACATTCGGCTCTATGTGGAAATGTGAGGGAAAGAAAAATGTTCTTTTACTACGATGGTTTTCCAATGTCAGGATAAATTTCTTTATTATCCACTGTTTATCATTATGCATACCTTTTTACCTTAAGGCTCCTTAAAACATCAACAGCAAACTATATTAAAGAACTAAGCAGTTTGAAAATGATCACAGCAAAAAAGGCAACCAGCATTAACTCTCATCTCAACTTGCTTGGTTTCCCACATGCCTGAATATTTCAGTAACACACTGTATGAGATATGTAGCCCAGTCACCAGAGAATAGGAATGTGGCTCTCAAATTGCTCTGTTGTCCTTATGGGAGTGTTGATCACAGAAGTTCTTTCTCTGGGACTTCCCTGAAAGCAATTTCTTCTGTGGATATATAGTCAAAATGGGCTATCTGATGCAGGTGAATCCAGGGACTTAAATCAAATCTTGGACACTCAATGATGGAAATGAATCTTAAAGTGTATTTAAGATTATAATGTTGAAATTAATTTTTGTGAATTTACAATAGGTAATAGTGACATCACTAACTACTTTCCTTTTCATGGACAGGTATTTACCAATTAACTCTCTTAAGGTTCCCTTCATCATTGTTGTGATTTCCTAAGTCACAACACCTCTTCCTGGCCATCATTCCTCTATATTGCTTCCTCCTATTAGAATGCAAACTATTCGACGGCTAGGACTGTCTCACTTTTGTATCTGTATCCCCAGTACTTAGTGTATAATAAGCACTTAATAAATTATTTTGATTAATTATGCTATAATATGGAAAACTAAATAAAAATAATGGTCATGCTCATTATGGACAATGCTATCTGTATCCTGAGAAAGAACTATGGAGTCTGAATGCAGATCAAAGCATACTATTTTCACTTTGTTTTTCTTTCTCATGGTTTTTCCCTTTTCTGTTTCTTCATTCACAACATGACTAATGTGAAAACAAGTTTAACATAATTGTATATGTATAACCTATATTAGATTGATTGCTGTCTTGGGGAGGGGTGAGGGGAGAAAGGGAGAAAAATTTGGAACTCAAAATCTTACAAAAATGAATGATGAAAATTATTTTTACATGTTACTGGATAAAAATGAAATACTATTAAGCGAAAAAAAATGGTCATAGAGATTAAGATGAAACCATGCAGTCAAATAAACAGTAATGCTTTTAAATCTGATATTCTAAAAAATGAGAAAGATAACAGTTAATAGTTTTACAGCAAAATGAGAAACAAATTTCAAATGCTTGTATACAAAAATAATGTCCTGTTTTGGAAAAACTGCTTAGAAAATCACTATTAGGTATACTTTATCTACTCAGCCAGCTCCTTACTTCGTATCTACCCTAGCCTTGTTTCTCCACTGAAAGCAAGACAGTGAAAGACAGGAAGGGAAGAAGGGAAGCAAAAGCTAGAAGCATCTACCATTAGGAGATATTCTAGAATTGATTAAGGGGCACCATTCTTTTTTTTTTTTTGAGGGGGAAAGCAAAGCAATTGGGGTTTAAGTGACTTGCCCAAGGTCACACAACTAGTAAGTGTGTCAACTGTCTGAGGTCTGATTTGAATTCAGGTCCTCCTGACTCCAGGGCAGGTGCTCTATTCACTGCACCACCTAGCTTCCCCCAAGGCAGCATTCTCAAAGAGCGAAAGTGTGGGGAGGACTTTTAGAGTCTACAAATGAAGCCTCTTAGTTTACAACAGTAGCTTCCAGGCCCCAATTACCTGAATGAGGTTCAGAGATGTCTATAAAAGAGTAGGATTTTGTTAAAAGTAGCTTTACAGTGTTATTCCAACTAAGTCTTCCATTAGGGCATTAAACCACCTAAAATGTCCATACATTACCTGCAGGATCAAAAGGCAGGATTTCTCCCAGCATCCCAAAGACTCCTTCACTTTGGTCACGGTTTGGCCATGTGTTATTTCTAGGTCCTTGTGGCTTTTGTCCTAACACCTCAGACACCATGTTGTCCATGTAGCTACTCACGAGTCCCAAGCTATATAAGTCAGGACTAAGATCTGAAAGGCCAGGGCTATTCCACTGGTTAAGAGGAGACAATCCAGTTCCAATTGCCTGGGAAGGCTGCTGTGAGGAGCTACTAAGCCACTTTCCAGGTGTCCGTGCCTGTGGCTGTGACTGTGGCCCTAGAGGTTGAAGCAGATGTTGATAATACTGCATCTGTGGCTGCTGCTGTTTAGGGGATGGTGGCTGTTGCTGTGCTAACCCTCGCTGAGAAGGATGCAAAGTTACATGTGACACCGATTGTGGCTGTGGCTGTGGGGGCTGCAGCGTCCCTGATTTTGTCTCAGTTGTTGTGGTAGAAGCAACAGAGTTACGCCTTTTCACCATCGGGGAAGCCTGCTGGGACTTACCCATATTAAAGCCAGATAGAAAATCAATAACCTCCTGCATTTCCTGATCACTTGGGAGATTCATACCTTTGTCATCATTACCATCATCTCCTTTGAAGAAATTTTCCCTATGTTCAATTAGAAAGCCATTAATCATCTGATTACTGGCACTTTGGGATGATGGGTCTGCAGTTCTTGGAAAATTACCAATGTTCAAAATGCTTTGTAATCTTGTATCAATATTACTGGGCAATTTAGCCTTCTCTTCAGAACTTCCAGAGATGAAAACATTTTTAGAAGGAGTATTTGGGATAGAATAACTTGTACTGCTGCTGGAACTGGCACATGAAGTTTTCTTTGTAAATCGTGAAGTCAGTTTTGAAAACGTCTTTTGCAAGCCTCCTGATGATTTATTTCCATTTCCAGGGGGCATATCAACTTGATTCCCAAAGTCAGAGATCTCACGCTGAAGCTGAATCTGAATAGAAGGCAAAGCTTGCTCCCTGTTTAAATGGAAATGTATAAATTTTTTTAATCTGAAAAAAAAATTCATTTCAACAATGAAATTAAAATTTTCCTTTTAAAAAAGTTTTCTTAATTTTTTAGGAAATATTAGCTTTTCTCAAGTGCATTCCATATTTTACAATTTTTTTAAAAAAATGAACAAATGGACCACTGAAGATTTTTTAAACAGCACACTATTTAAATACCAATCTATAATCAATGTTCTTAAAAGATCTATTGCCTATAAAAAGAGCTTCAAAAAATGACATTAACAGGTTTCCACCTCTTCAAGTAAGATGTCTCATGAAAGGAAAAGAAGTTAAGCTAATAAAACTTTCCAGGGAGGAAAACATTAAATGAGGCCACAAAGAAAGGGAGAAAATGCTGAGGCATCAGACACCAGAGATTATTCTAAAAATGAAAGCTAATCAAATTCAAATAAATGCAAAATGAATAAAGGAGAGAGGGATGGGTAGGAGAAAGAATTGGTAGCTGACCTGAGAGCACAAGAAGAACATACAATGAACATGAGAAAAACACGGAATAAAGTCTAATGTTCTTTAGTATGATTTACAAATGAACTTCAGATATACAGGTTTTTTCCTCTAAGTTATTCTAAATTCACTTTAATAAATAGCATTTATTTAAAGTCCATTCACTAAAGTTATCCTTTATTTCCTAATTAAGGTATGGAGGTAATCCTGGATTTTTTTTTTTTTTGCTTTTTTGGAGGGGGGGAGGCAGGGCAATGGGGGATAAGTGACTTGCCCAAGGTCACACGGCTAGTAAGTGTTAAGTGTCTGAGTGGATTTGAACTCAGGTCCTCCTGACTCCAGGGCCGGTGCTCTATTCACTGCGCTACCTAGCTGCCCCCTGATCCTGGATTCTTAAAGAATATGCCAGTAAAAGTGTAAGTTGGTAAGTACTATCAAGCTAGAAAGTCTCCAGTGTATGCCTAGTAACAGAATGTGTGAGACTCTGTGTCTGCTGTCTGTGGAATAGTCTAGCTAAGTACAGAGAGGTGCATCTCTAGATATTGTGCATAGTGAGGCATTTTTCTAGCCCCAGTCACTCTCAAATAAATATACCAAGTCACAGAGAAGTTGTACTTGGCAGTGGTGGAGGGAGTACCCATACCAATGAAGTCTTAAGTCCTTAAAGTAGAAAGTGTTATGTCACATAACTCCTGATAGAGAAATCTGTACTAAACAGATGCTGCTGTATTTGGTATTTCCTTGCATTGCTCAGGCATATAGGCCACCTGAGACTACTCTTCCTTACCAATAAATGGAATGTGTTACTTAAACACTAGTCTTTCTCACATCCTTTGTTCTGTATTCAAAAACATTCTAAACCCTATGAGAACATATGAACTTTTGCAACACAGTGATAAATATGGATGTGGACATCTAAATAATTCTAGAGTTTTAAAGGAAAGAAGTAAATAGCCTCTTGTGCTTTAGTCCCTTGACATATATACCTTCCTTCCTTCCACCGATTTAAGTCCCACACAGCTGTATAAAGTACATCTACTAAGCCCAAAGTCTTCTCTGGGTCCAGGCTTCTCTGGAGCAAAGACATGGTTGCAGGGTCTTCCTTCAGGCACCTATCAACAAAAAGGATTTATATCATTATCATATTATTTTGTTTAAGACTGAAAGAATTTATAGCTTCTGCTTAATGCCTAATAAAAACTTTTTATTGATGTTTTGTATTGACATAGCAGGAAAGTAATTAACATCCATATATATCCTAACTCTAACTCCAATCCCCCCCCAAACCAGTCAAGCAAAACTTCCAAATGTAATATCAATGCAGATCGTACAAGACATATTCCACTTTTGCATTTTATCATTTGTTATCAGGGAAAAGATATGATTATATTTAAATAATTTGGCACCAACACTGCCCACTATACAAACAAAATATGATTTTAAAAAAATCTGTTTGCCTTCCTTATTCTTAAGTTCTCTCATCAAAAGAGCCATTACTTTTGAGAACTATTAGCATTTAACAAAGATTTAATAATAATCTCAATAGAGGCAGTATGGTGTGGTGGACACAGATAGGAAGAACTGGGTTCAAATCCTGCCTCCAACACAAACCAGCTGTGTGACCACAAGTAAGTCACTTAACCTCTTAGTGCCCCAGGCAACTGTCTAAGAATTTAGGTCACAGATGAGTTATACAGCCATGGAGGGAGAACAGAATCATAGTTTAGACTAAAAATTAAAATATGCTCATAGGAAAACACACTATAAGAAGCTACACCAGGGGCAGGGAACCTGAAGTCTCAAAGTCACATGGGGCCCTCTAGTTCCTTCATTCAACCCTTTGACTGAATCCCAACTTCACAGAACAAATCCTTTTATAAGTTTGGATTTTGTCAAAGGGCCACACTTGAGGCCCTAGAGGGCCACATGTGGCCACAAGGTCACAGGTTCCTCACCCCTGAACTACACTAATATAATGAGAAAATAATAAAAAGAAATACCATATGTGCTAATCCTCTAATTATTATTCTTTTTTAAAAAATTATTTAATATTTTATTTTTCCCCAGTTATAAATAAAAATAATTAGAATAAATTATCTCCCTTCCTCCCTCCCCACCCCACCCCACCTTTAAGGCAAGCAATTCAATATTCTAATTCTTCTAAGAAGGCACTGGAAACAGCAACAAAGTATAAAGTAAAAAAGATATCTCACAGCTTTGATAGGATTTTACTTTAATTCATGAAGACAAAACTCACAAAGAAATAAAGAGATGAAACATACTACACAATAAGCCTATACCTCTGTGACCAATAGCTGCTAAATCTCAGCTAAGTACTTGTGTTAGAGAACACACATTATAGAAAATGATCTTAACTTAGGCCTCTGTCCACAAAACAGGCTATCGGTAAACACAGGGCTACAAGACCCAAAGTAAAATAGATTGAAAGGCAAAATAAGGAAAATTATAAGATAATAAACCAGGAGAAGTCTATATTTTGTAACTACTGTTGCTCACACATTAGAAACACAACATCAAAGATACCTCTCAATTACTAGTAAATAAGAGAAAGTACCTCACCTATCATATGTGATATAAACTGAAATGTAAACTTAAAAACTAAAAAATAATATTAAAGGATGTTTAATATTAAAGATTAGATAGTGTAATTAAAGATTACTTCTTAAAGATAAGAAGTATAATCAGAAAAATAGTAGATGTTAGGACACGTCCTACCAGTATATACTTAATATTGCTTAGGTTTAAGGTGTTCTTATTCTGGAACTATTACTAGAATAGAAATAATTCATTATGCTCTTATGGTTGACAGAAATAGTTCTTAAAAACACCCCATTCTCTTTCCTCTAATTTTATATTAGATAAGCAATTTTCTGATTTATAGCCTGGTATCCTGCAAGGCCACCCTCAAGGAAATAGGGGACTTGAGGCACTCAAGAGTCAAGTAACTTAGTCCTTTATATCTGCCAAGTTAAAGTGGACGCGTAGAGAGGGTAGACTGACAAAAAACAGCTGTCACCAAAAGTTAACATGCAGCCTAAAGGTATGTGAAATGGGGACAAAAGTGTTATTGCCTGGTATCTAGTATCTGTTCCAGGTTACCAGGATAGGTAGGAGGTGAAGATGAATTCTATAAGAACTCTGTGTGTGTGTGTGTGTGTGTGTGTGAATATTTCTATTTTAACACAATGTTCCTGACATTCAGGGTCAAGAGACTGATTGAGTCTACTCCCATGGTAATCCCAGCAAGGTTCAATAGTACAGCAGGAAACTCAAACTAAGAGTTTTGTTTCTGTCTTTGTATCCTCAACACCTAAGCCAGTACACTATATGCATCAGATTCTTTTTTTTTTTCCTTTTTGGAGGGCAACTGGGATTAAGTAACTTGCCCAAGGTTACACAGCTAGCGTTTTTTTATGTATTAAGTGTCTGAGGCTGGAACCAAACTCGGGTCCTCCTGACTCCAGAGCCGGCGCTTTACTCACTGCGTCACCTAGCCGCCCCCATGCATCAAATTCTTAATAAATGCTTGCTGAATTGAATTTAATTGAATACTAGCTTTTAATTGCCAGTTATACATTAAGAGAAATGGCAACTTGTTTCCTCTAAGTATCATGACAGACTAAGCAGAAATCATTTAAACATAGAGAAAATACAGGAATTGATTAGTTTCTACAAGGTCAAAGAGAACATTTAAAGACTTTACTTCTTGTTTTAAGAATTGATGGTTTGAGTAAAATCTGTAAACATTATTGGACTTCTACCAAATACTACTATATACTGACTATCTATTTAACCTATACTCAGGGAACAAGAGATTGTACATTTTAACCAAGTCTGTTATAATATACAGATCATAAAAATACATTGATCTTTAACAGACAGAACTCTGCTTTACCAAAAACAACCAGTAGGGGGAGCATCTCAAAAAACATTCAGATTAGTTTTTTTTCCCTAGGCAAGAAATGGTATGTAGGCAACCAAATAAATCTTTTCTTCATAAGATATATATTAATCATTCTCTTCAAAGTGGAGATTGTGAGGTAAGTGTGCTAATTTTTCAATAAATTGGAGAGACGATTAGGACAAATTCTGAAGATTAACAAACACAAATAGCCTAAGACAAAATGAAGAACTTAATATCTGGTAGAAACAAGTTAGCAAATATTATAATTTTAAAAATTAATTCAACCAAAATGGATTATTTTATTTTCTTTTTTGATTCCTTCCTGTATAATTTTTTTGAGATGGGGAGCTTCTGGACATGGGAAAGATGGTAATTAATTAGCAATCTATAAATACTCCTCAGCATCACTGCCTGATAGAATTTCCTAGCATACACTCAAATTTCAATGAGAAATTTTCAAAACAGTTTAACATAATCTATGTGCATGAGCCTCAGCTCATTTTCAGTCTTACAGGCTAAGTGTCTTGTAGCTTAGCATCCCAAATGATCTCTTTTAATTAAAAAAAAATTTTTTTTTAAATTATAAACCTTTCTGAAAAATTCTCTATATTGTCAGTTGTTTTCTTGAACAAAAGAAAGGGGAACTGGGATCATAATATAATAAATCAAAAGAAGGAAAATAATATAACTATTATAAACTAAGAGTATGCTATACCCAGATGCTGTACCCCTTAAATTCAAAAGCTTAAAACACATTTGAGGCATTTGAATGAAAAGGGATATAAAATTCTAACTATTCTGAAAACCAGTGAAAGTGCTTTGCAAACATTATAGCACTGGGACTATGTCCACATAATGTGGAGTGCCAACAAGTCTGCATTTCCTATGCCTCAGATTATGGGCACAATGTGACAAAGGTGCATACAGAACAATCATTTTGATGATGAGAACACAGATAATAAAATTCTCCTAAAATAAATATATTAAATTATATGTAACTTTACCATGTTGATGGGACTTGAACCACAATTCTGGAACCTTCTAAACTAATCTGGGGAGCATAAGCTTCTTTATTTTCAATTTGTGCTGTATCGACCACCACCTATGGAAAAAACATGAAGATATTTATCTTCTAGGAAATGAAAGGTCATACTGAGGTGGCCAGGTGGACACTGACTTAAAAGACCTGAAAAAGAGAATATTAGGCCTGTTATCATTCAAATAATCCAATGAGTGGGGGGCAGGATGGCAGCAGAGCAATGGGAGTGGTACTACTATGGTCTACTATCATTACCATGTATTTTATTACAGCATTTCAGTGTCCAAAAAACACTGTACATACATGATCTCATCTGATAGTCATGAAAGCCTAGGAAGCAGCTATTGTAGTCAACCCAAGAAGAGAACTCTGAAATGCTATGGCTAAGTTGGGATACTTCCTTTTCTAAAGAGTTAACAACCACAGAGATAATAGCTCTGAGTATTAATTCAACTAGATTTTTCTGCCAAGCTTCTTTTATACTGAAAAAACCAGCACAATAAAAAAGGAAAAGCTTACTCTATTCTGATTTACCAAATTAACAAAGTAGAGAATGCATAAGATTATAGAAAAACAAACTTGTAATTTAAAAACATCTGCTTTCAAAGAATATATATATATATAAATGACATATGATAGAGACAATTAACTATAGTTAATGAGATATCTGTAAAAACAGGATCTATATGATGTAACTCATAGCCAGTTAACTGCAGCAAATAAATACCAATTGGAAAAGGTTAAGTGGTTGAAAGGGAGTTACCTGCGGAAGCAGGAGAAAAGGTACAGGATACTTCTTCAGATAAATATTGTTATAAAATGTGATTACTCAGCTAATTATAGTAGTTATTATTATTTAGAAACTAGATAAGAGTTAGTTGGGTTCAGTTAAACTCATTGCCCTTCTATATATATTAACCTCATTTTATAGATAATGAAACTGTGGCTTGAGTATATGAAGTGATTTACCCACTAAAAGAAGACTTGGGGAAAAGGGGATTTAAAATCTATGTTCAAATACCTGATGGGTCACAAAATGGAAGTATTAGGCCTGTTCTGCTGGACACCAGAGCACAAAAGGAAAAGCAATGGGTAGGAGTCAAAAGGAGGAAATTTAGTGCTGATACAAGGGAAATTTTTAACAGTGCCAAGCACCTTTGACAGGCATGGTTCCTTGTTTTGTATGCCACAAATTATATGGGAGGGGTGGGAGTCCAAATCTAATCCAAATCCCTCATTTTATATATATAAGGAGACTGAGGCTCTGAGAGGTTGAGAGACATGCAGATTTAAAACTAGGCTCTCTGTATCCAAAACAAGTCTAGCACAGACACATGATGCAGTAATAGCAGGGAATGCCTTCAATTATCTGGAAATTGGGGGAGAGGGGAGAGGGAAGGGAATGTGCAAGGTATTATGCTAAGTATATTTACAAATATTAACTCAATTAATCCTCACAATAACCATGCAAATTAGGTGCTATTATTATTTCTATTCTACAGCTGAGGAAACTGAAGCAAGATTTGAATACAGGTCTTCCTGATTGTAGGTCCAGCACTCTTATTCATGGTGTAACCAGATGCTTGGGGGGAAGGGAGGGAGGAGAGGAACCCTTCCTCTTTTCCAAAAGCAAAGTGACTAATAATTTCTTGACTTGCTTCAATGATAATTTTACAAAACTTAGAGGAACCAACAAAAGGAAATACTATTCTGGATAAGATTTTCACTAAAAGGAGGAACTAATTGTTGGGGCTCAAAATTCTGGGAGACTTGGGAGGAAGTGACCACTCAATCTTAGAATTTGTGATATAGAAGGAGAAGAAAGTTGATAATAGACTGATATACACCTCAGATGTGGGGAGAACATGTTTAGAAACATTCAGAGAAAAGAATGAAAGTATCCAAATGATTAAAATTCTACAGAGGAAGTCTGCGCAAGAGGGATAGAATAAAAAGGCCCTAAAAATGACATTTTGAAGGCACAAAGAGAAACAAGGCTAAAGAGGAAAAAGAAGAGTTACTTTAAAAGTACAATATGTATTCAAGAAGAAATCCCCACCCACCTTGGATTTTTAAAAGGCATGTATAGAAATTGGAGGCAGATAAAAGAGGATGAACAGAAATGAACGGCTCAGTCCTATAGTGTCAGAAGTACAAAAGACTCTAAGATTATAAGACAGTAAGAAGAGGAGTCTATTATATTAAAACTACATTGGAGTGGAAAAGCAGCTCAAAGAGGGGATAAGACCACAGCTCAGTATGGACGGGGTTCTAACGAGAGACAGTGAAGAGAAAGATCTGTTCTAGCTTTATTTTGCCTCTGTCTCTGTAAGTTTGAAGATTTAATGACTGAAAATTGCAAGGTACTTTAGATGTCACTTAGTCCGGTAGCCTCATCCTAAAGATAGGTTGGACAGAGCTAAGTAAGAGGAAGAGTTAGGAGTCAAGCACAAGTTTTCAGACATCCAAATCCACACTCTTTCCATACCACTTGGAATTGGATTCTGCCAAGTAGAATGATCTTTAGACTGAAAAGGATATATCAGAAAGTTGTTATTCAAGGTATGTAATGAAAGTTGTCCTGACTTTCTAAATAGAGATGAGATATATAAATTATAGGCTAGTAGGCTTTACTTTGATTTCTGGGAAAATTCTAGAACCTATTCTTAAAGGAATCATTAGTGAATATACAGAAAAGGAAGTAGTGATAGCAAAGGGTCAAAATGGTCATATCAAAGACAGATCACATCACGTTAATCTCAGTTTCTTTTTAAAAAGAGAATTACTAAACTAATATATCAGAGGAATGCTACAAATATAGCTTACTTAGATTTCAACAAAGCATCTGATAAAAGTCCTGTGGAGAAGGTAAAGGGATGTGGGCTAGTCAACAAGGTAATCAGACGGACTGGAAACTGGCTGAATTACCATGCCCAAAGGGAAGTCTCTAATGTTCTAGAAACAACCTGAAAAGTCTTAAGTGAAAGGTCCTCAGTAGTTGTGCTTGCTCCTATACTGCTTTACATTTTTGTCAATGACTTGGATAGATAACGTCATGGACAGCATACTGATCAAATGAGAATATGATACAAAAATTAGGAGAGACAAATCTAATACACAGGAAGACAATATCCTTCAAATTAAAAAAGATCTTGGTAGGTACTTGGGAGGGATCAAATTAAGATGTAAAGGGATAAACTTTATTCTATTTGGGCTCAAAAAAATCAACTTCACAAATTCAAGATTTGGAGATTTAGCTAGATAGCAATTCATCTAAAAAAGGTCTGACAGTCTTAGAGGACTCTAAGTGTGATATGAGTAAACAGCATAATATAATACCCAAGAAAGCTAATGTAATCTCAGGCTACACTGAAAAACACAACAGTACCTAGGACTAGGGAGGTGAAAGGCAGTCCTCTGCTCTGGTGAGACATCATCCTGGAATTCTGTGTTATGTTCTAGGATACTTACTTCAGTATCCAGAGAAAGGCAACTGATGGTAAAAGGTTATGAGTTCATATCATATGAGCACTAGTTGAAGGAACTGTGATACTTACAGCATAGAGAAGAGAAAATATAGTAGGCACAAGAGATTTATGCAAATGTCTAGAAAGCTGTCACATGAAAGAAGGATTAGAATTGTTAAGCTTGGCTCCACAAAAAAAGAACCAGAAGCAATGGATGGAAGTTCCAAAGAAGCAAATAATGTCTTGATGAATGGAAAATCTTCCCAACAATTAGAGCAATGCAAAAGGAGTATGTGCTGCGAAAAGAGGCAGTGGGTTTTTTCCTCACTAGAGGTCTTTTAGTCAAAGGCAGACATTGTTGGATCATGTGGTAGAGAAGATTCTTGGTCAAGTATGGATTGAACTAGATAGTCTCTGAGGTACATTTAACTGTGAAATTCTATGAAAAAAAATTCTACTATGATATTTGCTTACTTAAAAAATTAATTGTGAAAATGATTAGAGATGTATAATAAAGGCAACTAAATTAATTATTGATCAAATAACATTAGTCAGTTCATTTCTGACTTTTTCCAATTTAGTAGAAGTACACAATGCCAGAAATTCATCATGTTTTCTTTCTGATGAGGTAGAAAAGAGTGCTTGAGGCAGATGGAGCAAGCAGGATGCAGGATATGAGATGTAAGATAAGATGCAGCCAGAAAAGTGATCAAAGAAGACTATACATTCAAGTCCCCCACCATGGACTTGCCTGTGTGCTTTCACAAAGCACTCCTAATTCCAGAACAACTCTTCCCCTCCCCTCTTCTATTCTTTTTGCTTAACTGTATGATAAAGGCACCTCTGGACTACCTGATATCTAGGCAGAGCTCGTTCCTTCCATTCTCTTATCCCCTTGCCCTGTATTCCATAAAATTGTATTTAAACCAGACAACCAATCCCAATAACTGCTTTTGCCTCCTATGGGAAGCAGGGCCTGCTGCCTATGCTCTGTTTCTCCCACGGGGAGCAGGCCTGCTTGGTGCATCATCCCAATAAATAACCTTTCTTTAACTTAGAGAGTGTCCAACTGAATTTCTTTCAGGACAGTAGGATTCACACATCTATTCCTTATCATTTCAGGTAGCACCTCAACATTCTTGAGGTCCACCTGGAATTCATCGCTTTCATTACTTGTCATGACCCAAACTCACCAAGTTTACTCTATTTCAAAAGTTCTCTACCATCCAAAAATGATACACTACTACTGGCACAATTTCAATCCTGGAAAATATAGGAATCTAAAAGATTTGTGAGGTACTCTGAACCCTAATACTTAGAAAACAAATTAATTTTCTGGTATTATTGTCTTTCTTTAAGCCTTCTCTTTTTATCATACTGCTTTCTTTCCTAGTTGGGGGTGGGGAGGGAAAGTGGGTGAGAAGGAAAGAATTTGCAACTCAAAATTTAAAAAGAATGCTAAAAATAAATAAATAATGATTTTTTTAAATCACTAAGCCTTTTTTCTCTCAGCCTAAAGTGTTTGTTCCCTTTTGTCAAATATAATGAAGCACTTTTTGGTGAACTTTCCTTTACAATTATCATATTTACCTGTGTACATGTCTTATCTCAATCCTCCTTCTCCACAATGGACTGACAGAAAATTTAACAAAAGCAGGGTTGGTGTTGTAACCAAACATCTTTGTGTCCTTAACACCTAGTACAATGCCTTGCTGAAGGTTAAGTTCCTATTTAATATTTGTTGAATAGGATTGAAATGAAATCCTTTGTTTATAACTTTAGGAAAACAAAACAAAAGGCACTTTCTGTGCCTCTTGTAGAAGATCATCATGCGGTAATACTCAAAACTGTTTTCTTATAGGGTTCAAAGAGACACACAGGAAAATTTCATGCAAACTCTACTAATTTTTCATCTGCAATGACACTACCATACTGTGCTTAAGTTTTACATTATTTGTGGAGAAAATGGTATGTTAAGTAAATTAACAGTGCAAATAAGAAAAGCATTCCTAAGAGGGCAGGCTAACAGACTGTTGAAATCCCTCTTTGGTGTTAGCATCCAAACTTTTTAAATCTCTGATATATCCACACAATCAACAAAGATGTAAATGTTTACACTGTACTAAGTACTGGAACTAAAAATTTTTTTTAAAGTGATAGTTCCTGCCCTAAAGGAGATTATATTCTACTAAGCTCCATGAATCTTCTCATGATCACACTCTGCTAAAAGAATCAATTTTTTGTACACAGAAAATACTTAAGTGTTTGTTCAATCAAGTAATGATTTTAGCTCTTTCCACAAACAACTTTACTATGTGCACTTGAAAACAGTAAAAAAGCAATTCTGAAATTGTCCAGTGATCATACTTCACTCAAGTCATGGAAGGCTGTACTGCAACTGATACTTCAATCTATAGTGTATGTGTATATATATTTTTAAAGCAATTGGGGTTAAGTAACTTGCTCAAGGTTACACAGCCAGTTATTTCTGGGTGTGGTGCTAAGTGTCTGAGCCTGGATTCGATCCCCAGGTCATCCGGACACTGGGGCCGGTGCTCTTACTTGCTGTGCTACCTGGCCGCCCCTATAGTATATTTTTATTATAAACTTTAAAATAAAAACTCTTTTTTTTTTTTTTAAAGCAATCGGGGTTAAGTAACTTGCTCAAGGTTACATGGCCAGTTATTTCTGGGTGGTGCTAAGTATCTGAGCCTAGATTTGATCCCCAGGTCATTCCGACACTGGAGCTGGTGCTCTTACTCGCTGAGCCACTTGGCCACCCCTAAGCAATTGGGGTTAAGTAACTTGCTCAAGGTTACACGGCCAGGTGTTTCTGGGTAGGTGCTAAGTGTTGGAGCCCGGGATTCGATCTCCAGGTCATCCCAACATCCCAACCCAAGAGCCAGTGCTCTTACTTGCTGTGCTACCTGGCCGCCCCATTTGCTGACACTTTCAAATGACTTCTTCCATGCCTTAAATTTCCCTGGAAATAAATCACTTTGCACAGCTTTGTTTGCCCTATTTGCCACAAGGCTTTTGTGTACTGATGAAAATTTACACTAGTCACTCAATTTTTATAACTTTATTTTCTATACACATATTTCATCTCAATCCACTGTCCAAAGACCATCCATTTGGAGTAACTGACAAAATCAGCAATAAATACAATCATAAAGTATCTTCAACTGTCAATATGAAGCAAACCAGTGTAAATATAGCTCAGTAAGGGTTTTTTCCCTTACCACAACACTTGGCACATAATAGTGGTTTAATAAATGCCTGTTCATTTACTATTTATCATTTATAAAACTGTAACATAATATATATATATACATACGTATATCTGTAAGCTCAACATAAACAAATAATGTGACATATGCTTAAAACCACAAATGCAAGTTTTCTAACTCAAAATTTAGATTATTTTGGAAGAGAAGTTAAGAACAAATCTTAAGTTTTGAACATTTCTTATGTCCAGCTTTCTTTTATCATCATTATATCTTTTATTAAATGTTCAGCATAATTTTTTTTCACCATCTACATGGTAATTTAACTAAACTATCACATCACTTATAACGAAAAACTCTTTTTTAAAGCAGTAAGACAAAAGGTATATCATTGCTTATTTTTTTCATGATTTAGAAATCCAAACTCTGAGTATCATAAATGTAAAATATGGTTGCCACATTTCTCCACCCAGTCTGGTGGGTCCTTGGGAAATGGCTTCCTGTACCATGAGCGACTATTGTTCATGTTATACAGGTGTTTCCTCTTTATCCCCACCCACTGAACAATAATCTTAAAAACATGATATGTCATCACACAAAACCTCACATGTGAAGAATATAATATTTCAGCTTGGATGCATGTTAAGGTATTCAAGTAATATTAACAATTTTTTGTAGAATTCATTTGTTTCCTTAACAGCTATCTTTTTTTCCTCCTAATTTTCACAACTCTTATCTAAAGAAAGTCACAGCTATAGCTTTAATCTCATTATTCCCTCCTGATTTAATCAAAAATGGTCTTTAGAAATCCATGCTGATCTCCAATACTAAACTGTGTGTTATTTAATAATTTGGTTAGAATTTACATTTTATTAATACTTTCCTAGAAGAGACTGTCTGTATTGTGAAACAGATTCAATAAAAAGCATGACTTCCTAGTAGCATATATAGGGCAGCCAAGTGTTTTCATTAACAAAATGGGAAAAATCTGCTCTTTAATTATTAAAAAGGGCAGTGGAAAGGGCACAAAGCACAGAGTCAAAAGAAATAAGTGTGAGCCCTGGATCAACACGAAACAACTTGAAGGCAGTGATTGTTTTTGTTAAGCATAGTGCTGACACATAGTAATAGCTTAATAAATGTTTGTTGATTAATTGATTTAACTTCTGAAACTCAGTTTCTGCATCTGAAAAATGGGGAAAATGTTTGCATTATCTATCTCATAGATAATTAAGAAAATATTCTGTAAGCCTTAAAGTATTATGCAACTGTAAGCTGTTTATTATTGTTATTGTTAGTAACAATAATCTGGGCAGCTAAACAGCACAGTATATAGAGTGCCAGGCCTAGAGTCAGGAAGCCTCAACTTTCTCAGTTCAAATCTGGCTTCAGACACTTACTAGCTGTATGACCCTGGGTCACTTAACCCTGTTTGCCTCAGTTTTCTTATCTGTAAAATATATTAGAGATGGCAATGGCATATTACTCCGGTACCTTTGCCAAGAAAACCCCAAATGCAGACACAAAAAGTCAGACACAACTGACTCAACAAAAATAACAAAATAAGTAAGACTAATATACTTGTAATCCCTCTGCTTTGTGCAGCTCTACAGACCCGAATTTAGTCTTCCAAAACTTGAGAAAATTAAGCAGTAAGAGCTGAACTTAGACACTTGATGTAAGTTTGCAAATTCAAGATGACATTTTTAGTATTAGCTAATCCATAGATAAAAACAACTACATAAAACATCTATTCCTGATCTTTTCTGTTAAGTAAACTTTAACATTTGAAATTCCTTAAACTGTGATAGTTTTGTTTGTTTTTGAAATCAGGACACATATTCACATATAGTAATTCATTGAGATGGAAGGGATTTCAGATCTTCTAGTCCAATTTTTTCACTTTACATATGTGGAAAATGAGGCTGTGAGAAGTTAACTGACTCAAGATCACATTTTGTGACCACATTACTTACCAGTCCAGCTTGGCCAAACAGTAGCTGCACAGCAGTCTTACAGGCCCCACGCCAAGTAGAAGGGCAAACCTGGTTCAAAACTTCAGTGACAGGAGAATCATCCCTTGCTGTAATTCCATTGTGACAGCCTGCTTCTTTAATCAGTTGTAGCATCGTGTGCTATATATTGATAGGAAGAAAATCACATTATATATAAAACAAAAACTATGCTATGAGTGAAAATCTGCAGGAAGATATTTTTTGTGTTTATTTGTACAATCATTATTAAAAACAACAGATTTTGTTAAACTTAAGGAAGATATATTCAATTCATTATTACTCTTCTCAGTTATTTATATGGAACCACTGGATGTTTTACATTATATTAGCAATCGAAAATTTCAGATTTATAAATTAAGAATTTGAATCCTAGAGATTTATATATAAAACAGATTGCCTAGTCAATAATCTTCACTTTGTTGGGATACTTTAAAATTCTTAATTTTACTAAAAGGGGAAAACAAAATCTGTTGGGAAACATGAAAGTCAATCTTTGAGAAGATACCTAAATTTCCCTCTCCTTTTAAAGCAGTGACATTTAAGAGGAGTTATAGACTTGTTTGTTAAAAAATTATAACCATTTTGTGACTACTTCTTGTGTTGCTTTTTCTCCTCCCTCCTTCTCCCTGCCCCCTGACCCCAAAAATTCATCACTTAGTAGTAAATAAAGTCACTCTCTGACAGATTGGTCCTTGGATGATAGATACAAATTCTATTACAAGGTCCCAATTTGAAGACTTTCCACCTTGGTAGAACTTGCCAGAGTTTATACTCCACTGGAAAAGCCAGCAAGAATTCAAATTTACAGGGGTGGCTAGGTGGCGCAGTGAGTAGAGTGCCAGCCCCAGAGTCAGGAGGACTCGAGTGCGGTTCCAGCCTCAGACACTTAACACCCATACAAAAAAACTAGCCATGTAACCTTGGGCAAGTTACTTAACTCCAACTGCCCTCCAAAAGGAAAAAAAAAGAATTCAAAAGAATCCAAATTCTGATGAGGCAATTAGGGAAAGATTTAAATGAAAGTTTGCAATTAAAGTGTTAATATTACATTTATGAAATTATTAAAATGTGTACATACTTATATTTTTAAAATTTTTTTACTGATAAAGTTTGTTTTAATACTGCAAACATTTGGGGGTGGCTAGGTGGCACAGTGAGTAGAGCACTGGCCATGGAGTCAGGAGGACCTAAGTTCAAATATGGCCTCAGACACTTAATACTTACTAGCCATGTGACCTTGGGCAAGTCACTTAACCCGGTCTTCCCCTCTCCAAAAAGAAAAAAAATTATATTGCAAACACTTTGAGATCATACCCATCCTGTGAAAGTTCTCTTATGTAATAAAATAAAACAGTTAAGCAAAATCAATAATACAGGGAACTCAACTAAAAGTATATGCAATATTCTACAACTACGCCCCCCCAATCTCTCCATTTTAAAGTGATTTTTAATAAACAGAAACTTACTTCTCTCCCTCCCACCTCACTGAATAAAAAGGAAAAGAAAAAAAACTCATTGTAAGAAATATGCATAAGAAATATATAAAACAAATTCCTTGATTGGTTGTATACAAAAACATATATTTCATTCTGTATCCATTGCCTCTCTATGAGGAGGTAGACAGTATGTTTTATCAGCAGTCCTCTATAATCACTGTATCAATCATAATTCGTGCAGCTTTTAAAGTTGTTTGTCTACAAAGCTGTTATTGTATAAACTGTTGCCCTGGTTTTGCTCATTTCATTTTTCATAACTAAAAGACTTCCAAATTATTTATTTCTATATTATTAGTATTATAGTATAAATTGTTCTCTTAGTTCTGTTCACTTCACTCTCCGTTAGTTCACGCAAATCTTTCCATGTCTATTTGAAATAATCAATTTCCTCTTTTTTACAGCACAATAGGATCCCATCACATCTATACACCAAAATTTATTTAGTCATTCCTCAACTGATGGGCACTCTATTAGTTTCCAGTTTGTTTGTTTTGTCACCAAAAAGAGAGCTGCTATAAATGTTTTTGTATGTATAGGATTAAAAAAAATTTTTTTTGCTCTTTTTTGGTTATAAACCTATAGTGGCATAGCTAGGTCACAGGGCATGCTTATATTTATTTATTATTATGACATTTGTTTAATGCTCACTTAGTGTTAGACACCAGTAAGATTTAACTGTGCTTAAGAAACCTGAACTTTCTTCCCATATTTTTTTTTTCTCGAACCTGTTTCCTGAACAAAAATTAGACTCAAGCTATTTGGATTTAAATTAAAGTTACCGTTTTTAACTTCAGGTTGTCAGCGGCAGATTCATTAAAAGATATCCCTCTCAAAAAGTGTGATCCTATCTGGACAGGGACCGTTGGGAGTTCACACTGGATTGGCTGTGGGGGAGTCTGTCTCCGCCCTGTCTGCTGAGCTTCAGCTTCACTGCAGCAGCCCTTCAAACAGATATCACACAATGAGGAGAGGCAGTCAATACAACAGGGATCAGGCAAGATCCCACCATTAGCAGGAACTCCTTTGCAGCAGATTTAAGAAGTTACATAAGAAAAAATGGTTACCTGCAAACTTGCTTCAATTGCTTTTGGATTCAAGTGGAAACCAGCTTTCATTGCATATTCACAGTGGCCTAAGCTCTCCAGAGCTATTTTATATGCCTAAAAAAAGATTTTTTTCATGTATCATAGCTTGATAGCAAATTACAATGATATAACAAGTAATGATACAACAAACATCAATGAAATATAGATATTAATAGGTATATAGTAATAGATTTGAGCTATATTCTATGACAGTTTCATATTAAAACAGTTCAGCTGGTTATGGATGACAACTTCACTGGAGATAACCATATTTTAAGTCCTCAAAAAAGAAAACAAACAACTAACTTGCAAAGCACTGTCAATTTTCATGTTTAGTTCTTTAAGCTGGTGTTCAGGGATTGCCACACTCTGTGAACAGAAGAGCTGTTGAACTTCAATTCCAGCCAAACAGCCATCACAGCCTCTCTCTCTCAGTCTAGAAGTTGCCTTAAACAAAAATAACAAGTAGTAAGTAAAATATAGTTTTGTAATTACCAACCAATATAAAAAAATCAAACTAAAATTAAGCAAAAAATACTGAAAGATGGGGCGGCTAGGTGGTGCAATGAATAGAGCACCAGCGCTGGAGTCAGGAGGACCCGAGTTCAAATCTGGCCTCAGCCACTTAACACAAAACTAGCTGCGTGACCTTGGGCAAGTCATTTAACCCCAATTTCCCTACCTTCCCCCTCCAAAAAAAAAAAGAAATACTGAAAGAAGCAGTAACAAAAAAGTAGTAGGGAGTGACTTTTTTATTTGCTCATATGTCCCCAGTTAAATTTTTAGATTTCTGACTCAATGAAACACTTTGAAGGGAATGACACACCTTTCAGAGTCACTGTTGAAAGGCTAGTTCTTTGTGTAATTGTAGGCTTTTATGAAGCATGGTTCAAGCAAGGAATATTTTTCCCCCTCTGTTTAAAGAGACAATCTAGGATAAGCCATAAGCAAATAGGTATGGGTTGGGTATTCCTGCAAAGTAACCTAACATTCTAATCACCCTACCACAGGAAACAGGAAAGAATGCATATTAAGGCAAAAATAGAAGATTTCACATGTAGATCTTCATTAAAAGTAAGTATCAGTGGGAGTTTAAAAACCCACTCATATTTCAGAGACACCATAACTAGGGATTAAACACACTGAAATCAGTTGATTTTTATTTAGCTAATTTTTAGTACCTTGGTGATCTAAACAATTTCCTGGATATCAATAATCTAGTGGTCTCAAACTGTTTTACTATTACTGGAAATCATAAAATACCATTTAAAATGGAAGTGTGGAGATAAAACAAGCAACTTTAATTTTAAAAAAGGGCAATTTCTTTAAAAAAAATCAATTTCTATTAAAGATATTGACAATGAATTCTAAACAGAATAAAATACTCAAAGAAATTAGTTACTATTGACCATAAGGGCAATCATGCACGTTAGGGAGTACCCAAAAGGTTATTTACATAGGAATGTGTACACAGAAGTCACAGAAGGTGGTCTCATGACAAGGATCTAAGGAAGGACAACAATATGGCAAAAGTTTAATGCTTGCTTTTCTTTTATAAAATACTAACTCAATAAACAAAGCCAGGAGTTTCTTCTTGAACTTTAATTCCACAGGAAGTTTATTTATTGTCCTATACACTACAGATGCTGGTATCAGCTAGCATCCCAGACAGGATTTCCTGTTAAATGACTAACATGCTGGCAAGCAAAAGTACCAAAGTAAGCAGATAAAAGGTTTCTCAGTCAATTATAAAATGTTAGAGATAGTATGCTACAAAATGATTAAAGGTAATTATTCTACACATAAACAAATAATTTGCTGCAAGTTCATTAGTGTATAATTCAAGATATATAGTATCATATGAAACTGTCAAATGTTTTACTAGGAAAATAAGAAGCAGCAAATCCTAGAACATAAACTTGCACTGGAAAAATTATTTTCTCCATACAGGAAAGAAAAGAATATCATAAAATCAAATAAGCTTAAGAGTCATTTAAGAGGAAATTCTATATGGATGCTGGCTGTCAGAAGCATATGCAGTATATAGGACAAGTAAACTTCCTGTAGAATTAGCACCAAAAAGAGCTCTAGTCCTTGTGTACTAAGCAAATGTTTTACAACTTCACTTTATCTAGTACAAGCTCATTTTACAAAAGAGGAAACTCCAGTCCAAGGTCACACATTGATAGTAAAAGTTATATGTGTACACTTCTTGTGGTGTTGTGACCTGAGTTTTTATTACTGAGTATAGTATAGTCTGGTGGAGCTAATGTGATATAATAAAGTTGCAGAATGTTAAAGTGAAAAGGGGTCTCACTACTTAGAACAACCTCTTCATTTTACAAAGAGAAAACTGAAGCATTAGGGGTCCAGGGATTTGCCAAAAGTCCTATTAATTTACTGAGTCAAAGGACTAGTACTTGAGGGTCCCTGAGTAAACTCCGTGCTTTCTCCATCACATATCTTACTTTCAGGCTTATGACAAAATTTTATCAACAGAGAATAGAATTTTTACTTATAGTTGAAAAATGTTCATTTTGGGGTGCCCTTTTATTTCCATAATCAGGCAGTAAATCATTATGAAGTACTTATCAAAGGGACAGATTGTTATGATCCCCTCACTTTCTCCCTCACATTTGTTTAATGATTATTTGATAAGGATCCTTTGAGAAGAATATAAAAAACCTTATAGTCAAATGAAAATCAACTGATACTACTTCAAATTAGGTGAGGTTTATTGTGGGTAACAGAAGCATGGCTAAATAAATAAGTCCACATTCTATACAGTCATAAAAACTATAGAACCAAAGTTTTTGAAAAGACTTTAGACCATCTAGTATACCCCACTCATTTTCTAGACAGGGAAACTAAGGGCCAGAGAAAAAAGGTAATTTAACTCAAGATCATAAAACTACTTAGTAGAAGAACTGGAATTTGGTCTTCTCACTCTCAGTTTAGTGAATGTTCTTTCCACTAAGCACTGCTGAGATTGAAGGCCATGGGAGCCCTCAGGATGAGGTATCATATTAAGTCATAGTCTTTGACTTTATTTCCCAAAATATTTTTTCTAGTCTGCCTCTCATTCACAAGTCAGAGTATGCATATGTCAAGATGAATAATACTTGGCATTATAATTCCAGGAATTAAAATTCAGTCAGTTGTCTGCTGACTTTCTTGACTGAAAAAACATAACTAAAAAGTTAACTAGAAAATATATGTGATTTAACTACAGTGAAAGGAGGCATGTACAAAAAAAAATCCATCTAATTATCTTGTAGTTACAACTGATTTCCTAATAAGTACTTTTTATCCCAGTATAAGAATTCATCAAGAAATCTTAGATTGAAGTTACTGGTGATCACAATTTAAATGCTGAAAAAATGAGGTCCAAACAAAATAAATAGCTCTTTTATGTAGTTGTGACTTGTAAAAGCTCTTTTTCAAGGTAAAATGATAAATATCACAGAGCACTAGAACAATTCATGCTTAGCTTAGTCAAGCAGTGAGAAGTAAAAAAAAATTCCCTTTAAATGGCAGCTTTACCTCTGCAGCCCCTCTCCAAGATCTTAATGCATCTTCCAGTTCAGTTGTAGGACTTAAGCAAGCTTTCCCATTGCCACTAACATTCTTTCTTTCTTGTATTACTGTTTCAGCAAAGCAGGAGTGAGCCACTGGCTGAACCTTCTGTAATGCCTGGGACAAAAACTGGAAATGAACTTGCATCACTGTCAAGAAACATCGGCCCAGTACCTGTGAAAAAAGAAAAGTACATTTCAGGGATTTTTTAGTTCTTGGTTTCTCAATCAGTATAGTTAATTTTTATTTATTCTCACACAAACAGGGAACATTAGTGGACTAGATAATCAAACTGACATATTCAGAAAATTATCTATTTTTGATTTAGGAAAACATTACTTAGGAATATTTTCACCTAGAAAAAAATGGGGGGGGGGGGAAGGAGAGTAGAAAGAAAGTATCATGATCAGGATCATATAACTAATAAATGGCATAGCTGGAATTTAAACCTAAATTCTCTGGACTCCAGATCCAGTACTCTTCTAAATATACCAGTCAGGCAACAAGTATTTAAGTGACTATGTTCCAGGCACTATGATAAGCACTAAAGATACAAAGAAAGGTAGACTAAGTTTGTGTTCTCAAAGAGCTCACAATCTAATGAGGGAGGCAATATGAAAACAACCTGTGTACAAACAAAATGTATACAGGGTTAATTGGAGATAATCAATAGAAGAAAAGCCCTAAAATTAAAGAGGACTAGGAAAGGCTTCTTGCAGAAGGTGGGATTCTTAGCTGAGGATTGAAGGAAGATGATGGAGATAAGGGGAGAATGAGAATTCCAAGCATGGGGAAAATAACCACAGGCAGGAGATGAAGTGTCATGTGCAAGAATTTTCTCATTTTACAGATGCAGAGACTTAAGGCTTAGAGAAGAGAAGGGAATTTACCCGGGGTCACAGAAGCAATATGACAGCTGTCTTAAAGTACATCAAAGACTATCTCTGGAAATAAGGATTAGAATTTTCTGTTCAGTTCCAGAGAAGAGAAGTAGAAAAAATGGGTGAAAGTTATAGAGACAGATACGGAGACAGACAAGATGAAGAAAATAAAAATTTCCTAAAAATTAGAGAACTATTCAAGAGTGGAATGATTAAGAGTGAAATATTTAAATGTGTCTCAAAAGATGGTGAGTTTTTCCCTCACTAAGAGTCTTTAGAAAGGCAGAGCAGAGACTTGCTTGAGCTCTCCCCCAAACCCTTCCAAATACCTGTAAAAAATGACTCTAAACAAATTCTAGAGCTACAGAATCCACAACAGCATGAAGCAAATCTCCAGCCCAAGACAACCTCGAAGGTTGACAGGAAGAGTATATCACACCAGGCTGTGAGCAAAGAAGTCTAGTGTGGGCCATGCTAGCACAAACAGGGGTGGAGCAGGCCTCAGGGCACAGAATCACTGGCAGCTGGGGTGGTTTCCAGGTTTCTCAACCCACAAACACCAAAGACAGCATAGAAATTCAGAAGGAAAACTGTGTGGGACTTGAGTGAAAGAGGAGCCTGGTCCAACTAGGGTCCAGCCCCAGCCCAGGGGCTATGGAGGTGGTAGCAGCAGCAGCTATTTCTGGAGCTCTGGGCCAAAAGACATGAGTGATCACGTGGCTGATACAAAACCCCTGAAGCCTGGGGCACTACACCCACCACCATTGCAAACAGAATCCTACACTGACAAAGAGTTAGAAAGTCAAGTATTTGGCTGGGAAGATGAGCAAAGAGTGTAAAAAAAAAAGTCAGACTACAGAATATTACTTTGGTGACAAAGAAGATCAAAACATCCAACCAGAAGAAGAAAACAAAGTCAAAGCTTCTGCATCAAAAGCGTCCAAGAAAAATAGGAATTGGTCACAGACCATGAAAGAGCTCTAAAAAGGATTTTGAAAATCAAGTAAAAGAAGTAGAGGAAAAATTGGGAAGAGAAATGAGAGTGATGCAATAAAATCATGAAAAACAAGTCAACAGCTTGCTAAAGGAGATCCACAAAAATACTGAAGAAAATGACACCTTGAAAAAGAGCTCCAAAAAAACCAATGAGGAGAATGCCTTAAAAATTAGAATTGGCCAAATGGAAAAGGAGGTCCTAAAGCTCACTGAAGAAAATAATTCCTTCAAAATTAGAATGGAACAAATGGAAGTTAATGACTTTATGATAAATCAAGAAATTATAAAAAAGTATCGAAACAATGAAAAAATAGAAGACAGTGTGAAATATCTCACTGGAAAATCCGCTGACCTGGAAAATAGATCCAAGAGAAATAATTTAAAAATTACTGGACTACCTGAAAGTCATGATCAGAAAATGAGCCTAGATATGATGTTTCAAGAAATTATCAAGGAAAACTGTCCTAATATTCTAGAAACAGAGAGTAAAATAGAAATTGAAAGAATCCACCAATTGCCTCTTGAAAGAGATCCCAAAAGGAAAACTCCCAGGAATAAAGTAGCCAAATTCCAGGGTTCCCAGGTCAAAGAGAAAATATTGCAAGCAGCCAGAAAGAAACAATTCAAGTATAGTGAAAATACACTTAGGATAACACAAGATCTAGCAGCTTCTGCATTAAGGGATTGAAGAGCTTGGAATATATGATACTCAGGAGGTCAGAGGAGATAGGATTAAAACCAAGAATCACCTACCCAGCAAAACTGAGTATAATACTTCAGGGGTAAAAAAGGACATGCAATAAAAAAGAGGATTTTTAAGCATTCTTGATGAAAAGATCAGAGCTGAACAGAAAATGTGACTTTCAAATACAAGAATCAAGAAACATGAAAAGGTAAACATGAAAGAGAAATCATAATGGACTTATTAAAGTTGAACTGTTTACATTCCTACATGGAAAGATGATATCTGTAAATAAAAAAAATACTTTCTCAGTATTCAGGTAAGTTGGAGGATATATAGATAGACAGATAAATAGACAGACAGATGGAGGGCAAAGGGTGAGTTGAATATGAAGGAATGATATCTAAAAAATAAAATTAAGGGGTGAGAGAGGAATATATTGGGAGAAGGGTAAAGGGAGAGATAGAATGAAGTAAATTATCTCACAAAAGAGGTAAGAAAAATATTTAACAATGGAGGGGAAGGGGGGGGAAGGTGAGAGGGAATGAGTGAACCTTACTCTCATTGGATTTGGCTGAAGGAAGGAATAACATACACACTCAATTGGGTATCTTACTCTACAGGAAAATGAGGCGGAAGGGGATAAGGGGTGGGTATGATAGAAGGAAGGGCAGATTAGGGGAAGGGGTAATCAGAATGCACACCACCTGGGGGGGGAGAAATGAGGAGAAAATTTGGAACTCAAAATCTTGTGGAAATGAACATTGAAAACTAAAAATAAATTAATTTTTAAAAAAGTCTTCAGAGGCTAGAGAACTACTTGTCAGGTTTGTTTTCAAGAGGATGCTTGTTTAGGTATGAGTTGGATTTGATGGCCTCTGAGGCAATAAGGTCACAGAATCATTAATTTAGAGCCAGAGTGGGACTTAGAAGTCATTTAGTCAAACCCTTTCATTTTACAGAAGAAGAAAATGAGGACGAGAGGCGTTAAAAGACTGGTCTTATCTGCCCAGGCCGGAAGAGGCAGAACTAAGACTTAAAACCAGGTCTTCTGACTCCAGATTCAACATTCTTTCCAATGTTCCACAAATGCGAAATTGGTATTCCATAATTGGCATGCAGAATTAGAGTTAGAATACTTGAATGGAGCTGTGATCTTATCAATATGAATGTTCACTACAATGATGTAAACTGAAAGTTATCCATCCATATCTACCTTTCACATTCAACTTTTTCCCACGTGTTCCTACAAATTTGACACTGGGGGGCCCACCCAACATTCTGGAAGTCATCCTCCCATTCTACTGATATTGTGAGGAAATCAATTAAGCCCCCAGACTTAACTATCCCTTACCTTGACCATAAGACCAACTCTTATTATCTTTTGGTCATATATTTCACACATGACATGCTTTATTCCTGTTCTAAGTTCCAAATTTCTGTTACTTTGCAGGCTGTTCAAACCCATCATGCAGCTCTTTACTTTCCTCTGTATACTCATTTTCAATTCTCCAGAGAATGTTATATTCCCTGTCTCAAAGACATATGATTATACTGACAGATTAGTGTTGTTGTTTTTTTTTTTTTTAAAGGGCTTTTGTTTCTGGAAGAAGTCTGGTGTCATTAAAAGAGCTCTGCAATTTTCTAAAGTCAATCTAATACATCCTTCCTGCTTAATTCTGGGCCTGGCTCATACCTACATGTGTATTACAGATATACTTTACTGATGGACAAATTCTACTAAAGATTAGTTGTTGGGGTGGCCAGGTGGAGCAGTGAGTAAGAGCACCGGCCCAAGAGTTGGGATAACCTGGGATCGAATCCGGGCTCAGATACTTAGCACCACACCCAGAAATAACTGGCTGTGCAACCTTGAGCAAGTTACTTAACCCCAATTGCTTAAAAAAAAAAGTTAGTTGTTGAACCAACTGTAGGTCATAATATGGGAAACAGACATTCTTTATCCATTTCGTTTTTCCAAGTAACTAAACTCTTCTGAATAGTTAAAGATCTCTTTAAGGATGGTCTACAAAGTTCTGGGACTTTATGTAACCCACACAAAGCCTTTGGCAAAAAGGGGTATTTTGGAGAATTTCACTTCAAAGAAAATGACTAAGGTGATTTTTAGGCTCTTTTTTGTCTGCTTCTTAAGGCAATTGATTTATATCTGTTAAACTTCTGAATGAAATTATAATAGCTCTCATTCTTTCTACTGTTCATCATCCACTCATAATTATCAATGCCTTATTTGCACAAGTCAGGATTTAGTTGGTTCAAATGCATACAATCTATTTTTCTCATTCTTTCAGTTTTTCAGTAATTGTGATCTGTGCACTAATATTTAAATAGTCTGACCAGCTGATTCAGGAATAACTCATATCACTAATGAGTCTTTCTTGTCTGTTAAAACATAACCAATTTTATGTTTTTGTGATGTTATTCAGTGCTTACAATGTCTGATGCCTGTCTATTATCTCCCCAAAGAAAACATTAACGATGCAAAGGTTCATATTTCTTGGTAATCTACAAATCTTTGACCTCTTTTATTCCATACTTCTGGCCCATCCTATCCTATATGTTTTTCTTGCCATCCTCACCCATTCCCTACCTTTACACTAAAGTCAACAAGTGTTACAGTTCATGGTGATAGAAGTTAGAAGATCTCGAGTTCTTTATAGAATTTTTCTATCTCTTCATCCTCTGCAACTGATGTTGGTATAGAAGCTCTAATTATTTTCATGGAAGTCTTTTGGTACATATTTATCATTAGCACTACAATACAAGATAGTCAAATGTCCCATGAAATGACTTTTCCTTTTGCTTTCAGCATACAGTAAAACTAGTTCTGACAATTCTATTTGCCACTGCAATCAGTATCTGTTAGCCATCTTTCCATCAAGATGTAGCTTCCTTCTTTTTGTTTTGTTTATACTAGGAATGTTGAGGTATGATTCAATTCATTAAACAGCCTGTTCACTCATTTGCCACTGGACAAAGATCTCACATTCAGATTAATATTGGGCAAATTAAAATCAAGACATAGTTTAAAAGCTGTATTTTTATAATCCTCTACCCATTTTTCCACCATTCTGTTACTGTCACTGCAGCATTCTTCACAGGAAGAATACAAAAGCAAAAAGATGGGTTTTTGTTTTAGTGAAAAGCTGGGGATCATTAAAAGCACTGCACAGTTTTCCTAAGATAAGTTAGCTTATTCTTCTTCTCTGCTTCAGTTCTGGGTCTAGCTCATGGTCCATCTACAGTATCTATCCTAGGTATATGTGTGTTTATATGCATGTATGTATTTTAATGCAGCAGTTCTAACATGGCCTTATTTGTCTGTATCCCCTGCTGAACTTTCCTTTGCTCTCTTATACACAAAAATTTATTTTGTTTCTCCATTGCCTCAATTTCTCCTTGTAAACCTTTCCTTTTTACTCCCAGGGAAATATCCCATAAAACAAAAAATTGGGGGGGGAGGGAAGGAAAAAAATAGAGGAAAAAATCAACAAAACTGATCAATACATAAAGAAAAAAATGTGATTATATAATGTTCCACACTCATAGCCCTCCAACACCTTCAAAGCAAGAGACTGAGATATCTTGTTATACCTCTTTCTTTGGATTCAAGTTCATTTTTTAGTAATTTTTTTGTATCAGTTTCTGTATTTCCATCTTATCAGTAACTTCAGTACCCTCTGTCCTTCTGACTGGAGGACCAGAGAGCTGAGCAAAGAACCCTTCTCAATACCTCAATATAAAAAGGATTCTCAGGCTATCCATATCTTCATGTCCCACCAACCTGCACTCCTTGAACTGAGTACCACTAAGCCCCCAAACCCTCCACGTTACCTTCTTCTCCAGCTCCACCTCTACTCTTTCACACATTTTTCAGATTTCTTTTGCATACTGTTTCCCCCATTCAATTGTAAGCTTCTTTAGAACACATAAAGGGCTTTATAAATTTAAACAATTTACAAATTTACAGTGCCTGGCACATGGTAGATGCTATACACTTATTTATTCACTTCTCCTTCCCTGTCCCTTTCATATAATCAAAATTATTTACTACATCTTTAAAATTGCCTCTGTACTCTTTTTGCTTTTTGGAGGGGGAGGGAGGCACGGCAATTGGGGTTAAGTGACTTGCCCAAGGTCACATGGCTAGTTTTATGTTGTGTTTTGAGGCAGCATTTGAACTCAGGTCCTCCTGACTCCAGGGCCAGTATTTCATAGCTGATCTTTTCTCTTTTTTACGTTAATTTTGGATGATTATCACTACCACCTATATATTCCACACTCCCTAGCTCCTAATAAGGCCCTTTCTTAAAACAAATAAATATAGTTAAATAAAACAAATCCACACATTAGTTGCGTATGAAAACGTATGTCATCGTCTGCATCTCTAGTACACAACTTCTCTGTTAAGAAGTGAGAAGCATGAATCATCAGCATTATCTAGAATCACAACTGATCAGCACACTGATCATAGTTTCTAATAAGTCTTTCACAATCGTTTTCCTTAACAATGCAGTCACTGTATAAATTATTTTCCTAGTTCAGCTAATTTCACTCTCACTCAGTCCATACAGGTCCTCTCAGGTTTCTCTCAATTTATCCCTTTTATAATTTCTCATTAAGCATTTATATAAACAAACTGAAAATCCACAATTAAATACTAAATTAGAAATAATGAAAACCAAAGAAGAGATTAATAAAATTGAAATTAAGAAAACTATTGAATTAATAAATAAAACTAAGAACTGGTTTTATGAAAAAAAAAAACACTAAAATTGATAGACCCTTAGTCAATATGTTAAAAAAAAAAGAAAGAAGAAAACTAAATTATGAGTATCAAAACTGAAAAGGGTGAATCTACCTCCAATGAAGAGGAAATTAAAACAATAATTAGAAATTACTTTGCCAAATTGTATGCACATAAATTTGACAATCTTAGTGAAATGGATGAATATTTTAAAAAATATAAGTTGCCCAGATTAAGTGAAAAGGAAGTAAATTACTTAACCCCATCTCAGAAAAAGAAATTGAACAAGCCATTAATGAACTCCCTAAGGAAAAATCTCCACGGCCAGATGGATTTTCTAGCACATTCTATCAAACATTTAAAGAACAATTGACTCCAATACTCTACAAATTATTTGGGAAAATTAGTGAAGAGGGAGTCCTAACAAATTCTTTTTATGATTGATATAAGCATTTATATACCATAACTGTTCAGTCTTTCTTCATTTGATGGGCACCTACTTGGAAAGTAATGCTGACTATAAAGGGAAATAAGAGGAAAAAAGCCCAGCAGGGTGGATATGTATGAGTATTCATACTAACTACAATGGACCTATGAAGGAAGATGCTATCCACCTCCAGAGAAGAACTGATATATGGAAGTATGCATTGCATGCTTTCACACACACACACACACACACACACATATGTCAAATGTTGGACTTCTCTAGTGTGTGGTTGGGAGGAAGGAAGGGAGACAGCCTGGAATTCAAAATGTAACAACAACAACAAAAAATAAATATTAACAACAAAAAAGAAAGTAATCATAAAGAAAATAATTCAAATACCAAGGAGCCACAATAGGGATCACACAAGATTTAGAAGCTACCAGCACAAAAAAGCAGAGGGCTTAGAATGATATTCCAAAAGGCAAAGGATCTAGGTTATAATAAAAAATAACCTACTCCAATGGAGGGCAGAAAATGAACCTTTAATAAAATAGAGACCTTCTAAGCATTCCTGACAGAAAGACCAAAGCTGAGTAGAAAGTATAACATATAAAGCACAGAATTCAAGAGAAGCATACAAATTTTAACATGAGTGGGAAAAATTGTTTGTATTCTTATACAAGGAGATGATACATGTGGCCCTAAGAACTTTATCATCAACTATTATCACAGAGGGAGTCAATTTAGATAGATGTGATTTTGTTTTGTTGAGATGACTGCAAAAGGATGAAATGGATGGGGAACAGGAACATACTGGAAGATGGGGGACAGAGAGGAAGAATGGGCAAAATTTTCTCACGTAAACAGAGTACACAAAAAAGGAGTTTTTCTTACATTGGGAGGGGGTGCACCATGGAGAGAGTATATGACAGCTGAACCTCATTCTCATATGAACTGGTTAAAAGAAGGAAAAATATACACACACACACAGAGCAATATATCTTATCCAACAGGCAAATAGGAAGGTAAGAGGTTAAAGGAAAAAGGGTAATAAGAGGGAAGGTAAATTAAAGGAAGGGATTAATTAAAAGCAAAACAGACTCTTAAAAAGAAAAGGCAGAAAAAAAAGAGGATAGCTAAGAAAATAGGATGAAGAGCAAAAGACAGTATTAGTAATCATAAATGTGAATGAGATGAACTCACCCATAAAATAGAAGAAGAAAGCAGAATGGATTAAAAACAAGAATCCAAGAATATGCTGTATATAGCAAACACATATGAAAAAAAATGTATACAGAGTTAAAATAAAGGGCTAGAATAGAATCTATTATACTTCAGTAAATAAAAAAGACAGAGACAGTTAATTATTACCCTAAACAAAGCAATGGCAAAACCAAACCTAATTAAAAGCAACAAACAGGAAAACCACATTTTGCTAAAAAGTATCAAAGACAATGAATGTATAGCAATACTAAATACAATGAGGGTCAAATAACAGTGTGTCTAAATTCTTAGAGGAAAAATTAAGTGAGTTATAGGAAGAAATAGGTAGGACTATAATAGTGAAGAACCTCAACTTACTTCTCTTGAACCCAAGTACATCAAACCAGAAAATAAACCAAGAAAAAGTTAAGAAACTGAATAAAATTTTAGAAAAGTTGGCTATGACAGACATTCAGAGAATAGTGAATGGGATTAGAAAACAGCATAGCAATTTCTCAATTCTGTATGCCACTTTCACAAAAACTAACCACATCTTAGAGCATAAAATCTTCACAAATGCAGAAAACAAGAAATACTAAATATACAATGCAATACAAATATATTCCATAAAGGGCCTTTGAAATTGATTAAAATTAATTGGAAACTAAATAATTTAATACTAAAGAATTGGTGGATTAAAGAACAAATCACTGAAACAATCAGTAATTTCACTACAAAAATGAAAAAAATGTGACATCATAACAAAATTTGTGGGATATATACATATCTAAGGCAATAGTAAGGGAAATTTTACATCTCTAACTTTTTTCATCAAAAAAAGAGAGGGGGTGGCTAGGTGGTGCAGCGAATAGAGCACCGGCTCTGGAGTCAGGAAGACATGAGTTGAAAACCAGCCTCAGACACTTAACACAAAAACTAGCTGTGTGAGCTTGGGCAAGTAGCTTAACCCCAAATGCCCTCCAAAAAGAAAAAGAAAAAAAAAGAGAAAAAGAGAAGATCAACTGGGTATGTAATTTAAAAAAATTAGAAAGCCAAAAGATTGAAAAGTCCCAATTAAATATTAGAATAAAAATCTTAAAAAATAAAAGGAGACATTAACAAAAATGACAGAAAAAAATCCAACAAATTAACAAATATAATGGAAGCAAATATTTTCAGGGAAAAAACCAAGAGATGAGTCATTAACTAATTTAATTTTTTAAAAAGGAGGAAAACCAAAACAATAGTATCAAAAAATGAAAAAGGCAAATTCATAACTAATGAAGTTGAAATAAAAGCAATTATTAGGAACTGCTTCTCCTAATCACATACCCACTGAAAATCTAAATGAAATGTATATTTTCAAAAATATAAACTGCCCAGATTAACAGAAAAGGATCAGAATACTTCAATAATATTATTTAAGAAAAAGAAATTTAACAAACTTCCTAGGGAAAAATACCCAGAGCCAGAAAGACTTACACATTGATTTTTAACAACTATTTGAAGAACAATTAATTCCAATTCTATATAAACTGCCTGAAAAAATGGTAATGTGGGGCAGCTAGGTGTTGCAGTGAATAGAGCACTGGCAATGGAGTCAGGAGGACCTGAGTTCAAATCCGGCCTCAGATACTTAATACAAAACAAGCTGTGTGAACTTGGGCAAGTCACTTAACCCCAATTGCCCTAACTTCCTCCCTCCAAAAAGCAAAAAAAAAAAAAAAAAGAAAATATACATATATAATGGTAATGAAGGAATCCTATCAAATTCTTCCTCTGTCATAAATACTGATCTTGATATCTAGACCAGGGAGAAGCTAATACCCAAAATAAAACTGTTGACCCCTAATGAATATTGATGCAAAAATTTCAAATAAAATGCTAGGAAAGAGATTGCAGCAATATCACAAAGGACATACAACATGACCAGACTAGATTTATACCTAGAAAGCAGAGTTGGTTCAATATTAGGAAAACTATCAGCATTACTAGTCGTATTAATAACAAAACCAACAAAAATCATATCATTAGTTCAATACAGGTACAGAAAAACTTTTGACAAAATATAATACCCATTCCTATTAAAACAACAATATCAACACATGAATAAACAGCGCTTTCCTGAAAATGAGATAAGTAGTATATATCTAAAATCAACAGTAAGCATTTTCTGTAATGGGGATAAGTTAAAAGCTTTTCCAATAAGATCAGGGAAAAAGCAAGGACGTCCATTACTGTACAATTGTACTAGTACAATACTGTACTAGATGTACTAACTAATGCAACAGTACAAGAAAAATAAAATGAAATCTGAAGGGGGCTTAACATAAGTTATTTGAATAAGCATAGGCAATAAGAAAACAAAACTACTACTCAGTGCAGGTGATATGATGGCTTACTTAAGAGAACAATACGGTTAACTAAAAAACTAATTTAAATAATTAACAACTTCACAATGAAGTTATATCATAAAATAAACTCACACAAATAAATCATCAGCATTTCTGTGTATCACCAATGAAATAGAATAGATCAGGAATAGATCAAGAGAGAAATTCCATTTTAAAAAACTATAGATGGTATAAAATATTTAGGAACCTATCTGCCAAGACACACACAGAAATTATACGAACACAATTATAAAACATTGTTCACACAAATAAAGGTCTAAATAACTGGAGAAATATTAACTGCTTAAGGGTAGGCCGAGACAACAAAAATGACAATACTACTTAATTTATGTAGTCAATGCCATACCAATCAAACTCTTAAATGATTACTTTATAGACTTATTTTTTCTTTACAGAAAAAAGTAATAAAATTTATTTGGAGGAGCAAAAGTTCAAGAGTATCAAGCGATACTAATGAAAAAAAAAATGGGAATAAAGGGGTCCCACCAGCACCATATACTGAATTACATTACAAAACCATAATCTTTTTTTTTTTTAAAGCAATCGGGGTTAAGTAACTTGCTCAAGGTTAAACGGCCAGTTATTTCTGGGTGTGGTGCTAAGTATCAGAGCCCGGATTTGATCCCAGGTCATCCCGACACTGGAGTCAGTGCTCTTACTCGCTGAGCCACCTGGCTGCCCCCAAAACCATAATCTTCAAAACAACTTGGTACTAAGAAATAGGTTGATCAGTGAAAGAGATCAGGTATACAATATATAGAAGCAAATGAGCATAGTAGTCTAGTGTTTTGTATAACCAAAGATCCCTACTGGAGCAAGAGAACTAACTAATTAACAAAAACTGCTAGAAAAATTGGAAACTAGCAGAAATGAGGCATAGACTAACATTTCACACCATATGCCTTGGCAGAAGCTCAAAACGGCTACATGATCTAGATATCATAAGCAACATAGGAGAATAGAAGAAATAACCAGTCAGAGTTGTTCAAAGGAAATAAAATGGACAATTCTGACTACATAAAATTAAAATGATTTTATACAAACAAAAATGAATGCAGCTAAAATTACAAGAAAACAGGAAACAGGGGGAGGGGGGAGTTGCAGTAGGTTTCTCTGATAAAGGTTTTATTTTTAAAATACATAGGGAACTGAGTCAGATTTACAGGAATAAAAATCACCCTCCAATTGATAGATGAGATGAACTGGCAGTTTTTAGAAGAAGAAATCAAAGCTATCAAAAGCTATATGAAAAATGCTCTAAATTACTAACAATTAGAAAAATGTAAATTAAAACAATTCTGAGGTTCCAACTCACACCCATCAGATTGACTAAGATAAAAAAAAGGAAAATGACAAATGCTGAAGAGGATGTGGGAAAACAGGTACAATAATGCATAACTGGTAGAGCTGTGAACTAATCCAACCAGTCATTCTGGAAAGCAACTGAAACTATGCCAAAAAAAAAAAAAAAAGGTTATTGCATACTTTTTGACCCAGCAATACTGCTCCTAGGCTTATATCATAAAGAGACTAAAGAAAGAGGAAAAGGATCCCACATACACAAATATTTACAGTAGAATTTTTGTAGTGGAAAAGAATTGGAAAGTGGCATATGAATATGATAGAATATTATGCTATAAGAAATGATGAAGGGAAGGCTTTCAGAAAAGCCTAAGAAGACCTATATGAACTGAAACAAAGTGAAATGAGTAGAACCAAGAGAACAATTTATGTAGTAACAGCAATATTATAAAGATAATCAACTAAGTCCTTACTTAGTAACTGATCATCACAAGGACCAACCATAATTCCAAAAGATTCATGGAGAAACACCTCCCAATAAAAAGCAGACAGACTTAAAATACAAATTTATATGTATTTCCTTTCTTTATTTTTTGGATATGGCTAATAAAGGAATTTGTTTTGTGTGGCTATATACACATATACATATATTTATAATGTTTTGCATATGTATAAACACTTATATTTGCAATGAGTTTTGTTTTCATTGCCTTCTCAATGGGTGAAAGAGAATTTGGAATTGAAAATAAAATTGAAGTATAAAAAAATTTTAAAAGAAAAACCTATATTTTCCAAAAATACATAAACAACTCAAAGAGCAATGGATAGAAACATGGCAGCTGTAAGTAGGCTGCAGAAACATATCATTAAAGGATGTCACTAAAGAAAGTTTTAAGTGAATAATACAATTGAACTGGTGACAAGGAGAGAGCAAGGGATAACAGATGGACGGTTCATGTACTACACTACAAGCTTTATGATGTTAAAAGAAAGCTAGGAACATTCCCCTAATATGGTGGGTTGCTCTTATGGAGAATTTATGAGAGAGAACAAAGAAGAATAACATAAAATGAGTCACATACAATGAACAGGCATGGTTAAACTGGGATCTGTGTTGTTGGTGGAAATATCCACATCAATAATAGATCATAGATCCATTTGAACATTTGAGTATATATTTTCAAGGGAAGGAGTTGGAATCTGAATCAGTGGAGGGAACAATCATACTGACGAAATAAATCCAAAGTACCTCCTGGGGAAAAAAAAAAACACCAAACCAACATAATGCCTAAAAAGAATTCTTCTCTTAAAATTATATGTGCATACAAGGCAAAGAATGCCCTCATAAGGTGGACTATGAGGCTTAAATGAGATAATTATGTTTTACGACCCTTAAAACCCATGTCAATTATTATTTTTATTGTTAGCCTCAAATATATTTCAAAGTGTAAATATACCATTATTTACTTTTCAAAAGATGTAGGCATGCTTTTGTAAAGACTTTTTCCAGTAAGTAAACAGTTTTGGATATAGCATTTACCAAACATTTTAGGAAACTCTGGATGCCCCGTTTTGTTTTGATTTGTTTTGTTGAGGAGGGGAAGCATTCTAAGGGGTTAAGCCACTGGAATGACACAAATTCAGACTGGCTGCTTTCACTGAAAATTCCAATGTAATTAAATCATTTCCTTTCTTCAAGTCTTTGCTTACAAAACTTCAAAATTGGATTTCTCCACAGTGTCTACTCAAACTTTGCACCAGTGAAAGATTTTTTAAATTAAAATCCCACAGAAAATTACTTTATTACTTCAGTATTATATATTTATCTGCATCTTACTAACACATTATAGCTCTTTTTAATAAGACAGCTTATAAAATAATTTAATATTTTTCCTAGACAAATGAAGAACATAATTTCTGTCTGAGGAAATGCTTTATGAAAATTAGATTACAAAGGGTAAGCACCGATTAACACTACTCTTATGACCCTAAAATAACAAACATTTCAAATATTTATGTACTTTACATCAGAACAATTTGACTTCCTGTCAATGAAAGTAATCTAAGGAAATTTTATTTATAAATTTTCCTTATCCAAACAATGCTAATTTATTGGTAGGTTTTTTCTTTAAGGAAAACAACTGGATCAGCCTTTGTGTGATGGGTTGATTTTGGCAGCATTTCTGTAGTGATCTATTTCTTTTTAAGATCTTTTTAAACTTCAATGCCAAAAAATGAGCAATTCCATATACATCGTTTGTTATTTTAAAAGTATATAATAAATTCTATGTGTTACATTCAAAATTGTTCTTGTCTGTACTTCCTACTGAACTTTATCTATTTTCTTCTGTGAACTTACAAAGTTAGAATGCTTCCCCTTTTTTGCTAACTTCTTCCCTCCTCTCATTTGCCTCCCCATAATAAAAAATAAGAAGAGGTAGGTGGCCTCTTGTAATAAATCAGCAAAGTCAAGCAAAATGAATCCATACAGTGGCCATGTCCAAAAATGTATGTCTCTTTCTCTACCTTGAGTTACTCCTTTGTCAGGGGGTGACTAACATGCTACATTACTGGTCCTCTGAAGACCTAGTTGGTCAATGCTTTGATCAAATTTCTTAAGTCTTTTCAAGTTTTTCTTTAAAATATTATTTTATTGTCCTTGTATATAAATGGATTCTCATTGTTTATTTTGCTTCATTCAGTTATGTTACTCAGGATTCTCTGAAATAACTCCACTCATTATTTCTTATGGCACAATATATTCATATCCCACAATTTGTTCCAATTCCCCAATTGTCTAAGAGGAAACTAAATGCCACCCCTTCAATTTTAATTCTATTCTCCTCAGCCTCCTTTTAATTTTCTCTTCAGGATTAGAAAGTTTATTTTACTTGTTATTATTTTGATAATTCTCTCCTTGAAATTATCCTCCCTTTTAACATCCCCTCCCTCTCCCCACTTGCTTCCCTGTAGTTTGATATATCTATACGTGTGTGAATGTTTAACCCTCCCTTGTTTTAGATAGAGTGAAATTCATGTGCTGCCCAATGCTCCCAGTCCTTCCACGTTTATATACTCTTCCTTTCATGTACATCTGTCATGACAAGTAGTAAGTTCCATTCTCTTCTTCCTACTTTCTACAATAAAATTACTCCTTTTACTTATCATTCTCTTTCTCCTCTACTGATCTCAGAACAGAATCAATTCACTCCCAGGACCTGTTTTTCTTTTTTTTTAACTAGCCCAATATGTTCTGATGATATAAAGCTTCTGAAGAGGAATTTGTTTCTTTCCCTCCCACTGGAATGTTAGAACTATGTCATCATTCCAGTTGCTCAAATAAATTTACCTTTCAAGGTTGCTGTAGACTCCTATATTTGCATTTCAAGATTCCTACTCAGATTTGGTCTTTTCATCAGAAATACTTGCAAGTTCACTAAAGGAACATTTCCCCCCTACAGGATTACATTCAGCTATGCAGGGTAAGTTGTTCTTGGTTGTAAACCTTTTGGTATATTTTACTCCAGACCTGTACAATAAATATATGACCTGTGAGTTGCTTGCAGTCCACCAAAGGAGTTCAGGCGACCAGCGAAAAACATAGGGTTGCCACTGTGCACTCTCTCCTATTTGTCAACCCACTGCAACCAACCATCATCAGCCTGTCTCTAGTCTGAACTATCTGCAGCCCCAAGAAGTTTAGCTTATTTTAATTTTGGCCCCTATCCACCACCAAGTTGTGCAGGTCTGTTGTAGTCTACAGTCTCTCTGGTTTTTAGGAGAAGCTCTAGGTCTTATGTGATCCTGACTGTAGTGCCTGAAGTACCCTAACCCCTTCTTTTTCAATGCTTATGATATTTTTTATTTGACGTGGAGGTTCTGAATTTTGATTGTGACATTCCTGGGACATCTCCTTTTAGGAAATGATTGTAATTTTCTTTCTATCCTTACTTTGCATATTGGGTTTAACAAATCTGGGTACTTTTTATGATTTCTTGAAAAAGAATGTACAAGCTTAAAAAAAATCATTATTTTCAAGGACTAAAAAAATCCCTGACTTGTTTTACAGGTTAGTTGTTTTTGATATCAGATGTTTTATATTTTTTTCAATCTTTTAATGTGGATCTGATATTTCTTGCTGACTTGCAGAATTAGTAATTCCTATTGGTTTATTCAAGTTTTCAGGGATTCTATTTTCTAAATAAAGCTTACCACTGTTTATTTCTTCTAAACTATTTATTCTCCTTCCAACTCTTTTTTCAAGAACTTTTATTTCATATATCTGTTGTTTCATCTATGCTAGGTTTTCGTTATAGGCCTTGTAGAAAATCCATTTTTCCTCTGAGTCTATTCTTGTAGTTGTTATAGATTTTCAATAATTTTTTATGCTGGATATTGCTTTATGTGATTTACTCATCTCTTCATCTTTAGTTCCTGAACTGGGGCTTTGTACCAAGGGAAGGCTCCACCCTTGCTGCATTCTTAGGTAGGGTGGTCTGGCACTGACTCTTCCAGATTCTTGTCCTGACCTCTATCTCTATGGTTTAGATTTTTAGTACCCCTTTGTGGTCCTTCAAAAGAGAGTTTTAGGCACCTCAGTGGCTCTGGACAATGAGATATCCCAGTCTGAGTACTGTGGCACTGAAGGTCGCTATCATATAGGTTTCTTGCTGCTACTGCTTCCTCTGTGCTTTCAAGGTTCCCAATTCAGGGCTTAGGGGAATTCTCTATTCTTGATGCTTCAGCACATGGTCCTTGAAAGTCTCTGCTCTTGCAGGGTAGTACTAGCACTAGCTTTGCTAGGGGTGGGGTTGCAGGCTTAGTTGACTTTTTGTGCAGTTCTGGAAAGAAGCTACCATAATTTTTCATCATTTTTCTTGATCATTATTTGGTCTGGTAGAATTTTAAGGGTTTCAGTAAAGTAGGTATGTGGGAACTGGGCAGCCTACATCCAATTCAAGGGGGCAAGATGAACAGGACACAGATTTTGTTTTTAAACTAGATTTACTATTATAAATCTTAGCTTCTTTTTTAATAATCAGAATTATAAAGTGTCATCCAATAAGGTTAAAAAATCACCAAGATACTTAACATCTGTATTTAGTACTGTAGGAAAAAGTTGCCATCCACTGAGTTACATTTTTCTTTCCAACACACACACACACACACACACACACACCTAGCTTTCTCAATAAACAAATATGTTTATGATATGTCTACCTAAAGAGAGTCACAAAAATGACTAGTTACACAAACACTTAAGAATACTTAAGATGCTGTTTGGAGGTGAGAATCTCTGAACTTAAAGTCCCAAATTGTAAAACTCTCTCCAATTCCAAATAAAGGACCAAAATTCAACAATGATTTGGTTGTGGAGAAACTGACATAATACTGCTTTCTATTAATCCAGAAGTAAGTATCCTTTCTTGCACTAGGGCTGTGCTGCTGATCAGAAGACACTATGCATAAACTGTCCAGGTTACTTTACCATCTTGCTTTGTAAATAATAATCAAATCAATAACACTATTCTACTACTATTTCTAGAAGAGGTGTATCACTCCATTGCCCTATAGCTCCATTCAAAATCCCTGTGACTTCACCCTTTGGTCATATTTCCTCCATATGTGTTGCCTCTTTTCCTGTTAGAACCAAACCTCTTAAACATAGGTACTGTCTCTTTTGTATTTATATCCCCAGCATCTATCTAACAGTAACTAAAATGCAAAAAGTGCTTAATAAATGCTTTTTTTCATTCATTTATGAATTCATTCATTCATAGTCTTTGACAGTAAGTCTATTATTGGCACTATAGCCCAAGACCAATATAAAAAGGAAGAAAAAGTTATTTTCAAAGACATTTCTAGCAACGTTATTCAAAACTACAAAAGGCTAAAAACATCCAAAAAAAACCCCTAAAAACAACTGGAAAACAGCTGAACAAATAAATGTATCAATGCAAGAGAATAGCAAGGGAGGAAGGAAGAAAGGATTTGCTTGAAATGTCTGAAATAATGCAAATAAAGAATTCAAAAAGAAAAGTCAGTATACAGAGAAAATACAGACACAAAAACAGTGATGAATGGATAATAATGATGGAAGGAAGTGGGTGGGAGTAAATGATTATTTGTTACAAAAATATTTAAAATGTTAAATGAATTAAAATTATATTTTCATTACAACAATTTGTTATTACATTTTATTAAATGTCCACTATTGATTAAATAAGAAACTAATAAATCCCTGACCACAAATGTACAAAGTCCTATGAATTATAGAGCAACAAGGTATAATAAAAAGGGTACACTCTAGAAAACAATTTGGAAATAGACACAAAAAAGTAAATAAACTATAAATGCTCTTTGACCTAGTGATTCCACAAGTAGTCCTATAATTCCCCAAAAAAATCAAAGTAAAAAAGGTCTTATACGAACAAAAATATTTATAGTGTATCTTTTTGCAGTGGCAATGAACTGAAAATTAAGAGTTGCCTATCAACTAAAGAATGACTGAACAAATTGTAATATAATAATGTAATGTAATACTATTGTGTTGTTAAAAAAAAACGATAAAGGAGGGGAGTCAGAGAAACTTAAGAGAACTTTTTATGAACTGATGCAAAGTGAAATGAGCAAAACCAGGAGGATGATTTATATAACCTCAATGCTATAAAAATTAACAATTCTGGAAAACTTAAGAACTCTAATCAATGCAATGATCAACTCTGATTCCAGAGGACTGCTCACTTCAATCAATAAACATTTATTAAGTGTTTACTATGTGTCAAGCACAGGACTAAGTGCTGATGATACAAATACAAGAAAGACAGTCTCTAACCTCAAGGGTATTGTATTCTAATAAGGGTTAGACTCTAAACTTAAATGCTTGATAATTTAGATTAATAATTTTAAAGAGAAATTTTGAGTGAGAAATGAGGGTATCTGAGTTTAGATTCCTACTCTGCTGACTCTACTACTTATTAGTTGTATGATCTTTGTCAATTCAACTCAATTTCACAAACATTCACTAAGTATCCACTTTATGCAAGGCAAAGAGGAATACAAAAGGTCATAGGGAATACTAAAAGAAGAACAAAACAGTCTCTGATCTCAAAGAGACAAAAGAGGCAGGCGGGAATTGGGGGGCAGCAGAAAAACAACATTAAGTAAATACAGAGCAGTTTGAAAAAAAGAAAGTATTAACACTGAGGAAAGGTGAAGGTTTTATGAAGGAGCTGGGGCCTGAGCTAAATTGTGAATATAAATATTCTGAAAAGGAAGTGAGGAAGACGTGCATTCCAGGCACAGGCAACAACCAGCAGTCTTCATTCAGGTAGTCAATGAACATTTATTATGTGCCAGGTACCGTACTGCTAGGAATCACAAAGAATGGTAAATGACAATGTCTGCTTTCAAGCAGTTCACAGTCTAAAATGGAAGAATAAATAAATGAACAAATAAATATTAGAAACAAGACAAACAAAAAATAATCAACAGCAAGAAGGGACCAGAATTATGGGGGACTGGGAAAGGCTTCCTACAGAAGGTGGGATTTTGACTGGGACTTGAAGGAAGCCAGGGGGCATTGATGAGGAAAGAGAGCATTCAGGGATAAAGGACAGCTGGTAAATGCCTAGAGACAGGAAATAGAGACAGGATAAAGGGCAGTTAGGTGGCACAGTGGATAGAATGCTGGGTCTGGAGTCAGGAAGACTCATCTTCCTGAGTTCAAAACTGGTCTTAGACACTTATTAACTATGTCACCCTGAGCAAGTCAAGTCACTTAACCCTGTTTGTCTCAATTTCCTCATCTGTAAAATGAGTTGGAGAAGGAAATGGCAAACCCCTCCAGTATCTTTGCCACCAGAAAGGAAGCTCTGGTACAGAAATAGATCCCAGGGACACCTGGACAAGGACTGAGAGAAGGAAGAGGTGCCCTCTGGAAGCTCTGCCACCCATTACCCAGTTTAAGATCACAGATCTAGGATGAAGAAGAGCAAACCTAATGCAGAAGAGGGCAACAGCTGTGTACTAAAGATAAATTCCAGAAACTTATCTGTGTGACTGAGCCAGATGCAGAGCAGCAAGTCAGTTCTAACCTTTAATTAATTTATGACCCCTTTTGGGGTCATAAAGAATCAGACACAAACTGAAAATAACTAAAAAAACAAAACAAAACAATAGGGGGAAGGAGTATCCTGTGTCAAGAACAGTAAGGAGGCCAGTTTCACTGGATAACAATGTCAGAGGACAGAAGGATATGTATAAAAGATGTTATAAAGGGGAAATCCACAGGCTTTGGCAATAGGTGAGAGAGCATGTGGAGTTGATCTTGATCCCCACGGCAGAAGCCTGGGTAACTGGGAGGATGGTACTGCCTTCAACAATAATAGGAAGGTCAGGAAGAGGAGAGGTCTGGGAGGTAAAGATAATGTGTTCATTTTGGGACATGCTGAATTTAAGATGTTTACAGGACATCCAGTCTGAGGTATCCACTAGGCAGTTGGAGATGCAAGGATGGAATTCAGCAGAGAGACAACTTTGATGACCCCTAAAATATTCTCAGTGTACAATTTCTCAGTCTCAGCTTCCATCCCATTACTGTCACACACCACAACTTTACCCTTGCCATTACTAAGAAACTGCATTTCCTCCAAAATCCTGAACTCAGAAGTTCCATTAATTAAGCTGAAGTTTCTAACCTCTGTTTTTTCCATTCCCTCACTCATAGTAAGCTTATTCTCTTTCATTCACTCTGCCCAAAAATAATGAACATTCTAAATGAAGATCCTACATCTATAAACCCCTTTTTTCTTTAATGGATCGTCAAAGTTCTAAACTAGCAAGATAGTTTTCAACTCAAATATTCAGACTGGATTGAGTTTCAAACTGAAATTTCTTTCAAAATTAATTTGCTTACATTATAAATAACAGATTAAATATTCTTAGATACTTATGATCTCTAAGTTTCTTTAATAAACATAAATATTAATAATTGCAGTTTACGTTGCTACAAGTTTTAATTCAAAAGAAAACAAAATGTTTTCCTCACAATAAAGTGCTATTCCAAAAATCCAGATCTTAACTACATTTCTCCTCTTAAAAAGACAAAGTTTCCAGAGATTCCTTAATGTCTCTAGAGTAAAATTCAAATTCCTATGTTTGCATTTAAAGTCATCCGTGTTGTGACTCAAAACCTACCTTTCTAGGAGAAATGTATTACTCCCTTTTCTATATTCCAGACAAACTGGTCCAGTAGCTGTTCCTCACACACCCCATTCCATTTCCTATCACCAGTGCCTGTACACAGCTATCCCCACTGAGGACCACAAGGCTAGAATGCACACCCATTCTACTGAACTCCAGACCTTAGAACCCTAATTCTTGTCAAAGCTCAGTCGAAATGCCTACTCCTATTTAAGGCCTTCCCTGATGTCCTCGCTGCTAGTGTCACCCCAAAATTATTTTTATTTACTTTGTATAGATTTTACATTTACTAATACGCCTGCATTATACTCTGCGGGAAACGACTTTTAATTTTGTCCTTATATACCGAGTAGCTGGCACTATGCCTGGTACATAGTGGATACTTAATAAATGCTTGTTAACTGAACAGCTCTGTGAAATGCGTTGCATAAGAATTATTATTTGCTTTTTATAGATGAAGAAAATGAAGTTCAGCAACTCAGTGAGTGTCAAAGCCAGAACTTGAACTCAGATCAGTTAAGTCAGCAAATATTTATTAAGGCAGGAGATAAAGAAGTACTTTGCAGGCATAGGGAACAACTAGGAGAACAGTCAACAAACATTTGGCCTACTGTGCGCCAAACACCGTGCTAAGGGTTAGGGATATAAAAAGACGCAAAAGATAGTTTCTGCTTTCAGGGAACTCACAATCTAGTAGGAGATAAATGTGTACAAAAAAATGTCAAATACAGGAAAAATAGAAAATAACTAAAGAGCACTAGAATTAAGAGGAATAGGAAAGATTTCTTATAGAAGATGGGATTTTAGTTGGAACTTAAAAGAAACCAGAGAAGCCAGGAGGCAGTTGAGGGGGGAAAGCATTCCAGGAATGGGGAACAGACAGAGAAAATGCCTGGACCTAAGAGATGGAGTGTCTTGTTTGAGGTTTGAAAAGGAGGACAGTGTCCCTGGACTGAAGACTATGCAATCAGGGGAAAGTTTAAGGAGGAGGAGTCAAGATGATCTTGTCCAGGTCTCCTACCATGTTTCCCCGATAATAAGACCTATCCTGAAAATAAGCCCTCCCCTTACTGTGTAAGATTCCTCTAAAATAAGCCCTCCCCTGAAAATAAGCCCTCTGGTGTTTTTCTGTCCAAAAAAATAATAAGACATTGTCTTATTATCGGGGAAACACGGTAACGCATCTCTTCCATAACAACCCCCAAAATTTGACAGATCAAACCCTGATCAGGAAAGGTAAAACAAGTCACAGTGAGTAATTATTTTTTAAATTAAATTGGCTTTTTTTTACTTTTAGTTTACAACATTCAGTTCCACAGTCCCTTGAGTTTCAAATTTTTTTCCTCTCCTCCTCTCCGCCCCCCTTCATGGCAGCATGCACTCAAATATAGGATCTACAAATATCTTCACATTAATCATTAGTCAGGTTGTAAAGAAGGATTATAACTGATGGAATGATCAGTGGGAAAGAGGAAACAAAACAAAACAAGAAAAAGAAACACAGCAAGTGGTTTGTCTCAATCTGCATTCAGACTCTGCATCTCTTTCTCTGGATGCAGATATCTCTTAAAATCATGAGTCTTTTGGAGTCTTCTTATAACCTTAAATTGCTGAAAGGAGGCCAGCCTATTGAAGTTAGTCATCACAGATATGTTGTGTCTGTGATTGTGTACAGATTTCTCCTGGTTCTGCTCTTCTCGCTCAGCATCAGTTTATGTAAGTCTCTCCAGGTTATATGAATGAAGTCCATCTGCCCCTCATTTCTTATAGCACAGCAGTATTCCATTACATTCATATACCACAACTTGTTCAGCCATTCCCCAATTGATGGGCATCCCCTTGATTACCAATTTTTTGCCACTACAAAAAGAGCCCCTATAAATATTTTTGTACATACAGGTCCTCCTCCCAAGTTTCTGATCTCTTCTGGATATAACCCTAGAAGTGGTATTGCTGGGTATGCACTTATTTATAGCCCTTTGGGCATAGTTCCAGATTGCTCTCCAGAAAGGCTGGATCAGTTCACAACTCCACCAACAATGCATTAGTGTTACAATTTTTCCACATCCTCTCCAGCATTTATTATTTTCCTGTTTTGTCATCTTAGCCAATCTGGCCAGTGAGATGTGGTACTGTGAGTCATTTTTACAGCCCAAGGTACCTAAGGAAGGCAGAGAGAGAAGTCTTCGGACAGTGGGGTGAGGGTTAGTCAGAAACACTCCATGATGGCAGCAGTGACAGTCACAGTGGTGGAACTGGAAGTATTCCAGCACCAAGAGATGGAAAGAAAAACAAGAAAGAACACGAGACAGGAAGCTCTGGTACAGAAACAGATCCCAGTGGACACCCAGACAAGGACCGAAAGAAGGAACAAGTACCCTCTGGAAGCTCTGCCACCCATTACCCAGTTTAAGATCATAGATCTAGGACAATGAAGAACAAACCTAATGCAGAAAAGGGCAACAGCTGTGTACTAAAGATAAAACAAATTCCAGAAACTTAGCTGTGCGACTGTGAGCCAGATGCAGAGCAGCAAGTCAGTTCTAATCTTTAGCTCATAAGCTTGCAGTGAAAAAAAACAGGGCATCCAATCAAGACCAAAGGGAAACCAACAATTCAGTTGCTCTGAACATTCAGAAACCTCCCGGTGGACGAATAGTGACTGAGTTCAGCCAGAGTCTACTGAAACTCAATCACACACAAGCCAAAAGAATCAAATTTGGGGCAGAAACTTGCAGAGCTCACATCGGGAGGGCAGAATTCAGATCTCACCCCAGATCACACCAATCTGGAAGGACTAAAAATTGCATGGCCTCAGATTAAGCAGAAACTCAGGCCAGACATATAATTCCCCAGAAGTGAATACAGACCAACACTAGTATAAAGTCCAAAGTCAAAAGAAAGGCTAGAAGAATTAGCAAACAAAAAAAGAATCCAACAATAAAGAGCTACTACAATGACAGGGAAGCTCAAGACACAAACACATAAGACAATGACTTGAAAAGATCTAGAAGGAAAGTTTAAAAAAAAATGCAGATTGAACAAGCCCAAAAAGAATTCCTCTAAGAATCAGATCAAGAGCTAAAGAAAGATTAAAAGAAGAAAAAAAATCTGATTTCAAAAACTGAGAAAGAGTAGTAAAGGAAAAATGGGAAAAGAAATGAGAGCTATCAAAGAAAGTTATGAAAATAGAATTAACAGCTTGGTTAAAAATGTACAAAATCTTTTTTTTTTTTTTAAGCAATCGGGGTTAAGTAACTTGCTCAAGGTTACATGGCCAGTTATTTCTGGGTGTGGTGCTAAGTGTCAGAGCCCGGATTCGATCCCCAGGTCATCCTGACACTGGAGCCGGTGGTCTTACTGAGACACCTGGCTGCCCCTGGTACAAAATCTTACTGAAGAAAATAATGCCTTGAAAATTATAATTGGGGGCAGCTAGGTGGCACAGTGAATAGAGCAGCAGTCCTGGAATCAGGAGGACCTGAGCTCAAATCCAGCCTCAGACACTTAAAACAAAACTAGCCCTGTGATCTTGGGCAAGTCACTTAATCCTAATTGCCCTACCTTTCCCCCTCCAAAAAAAAAAAAAAAGAAAAAATTAAAAATAAATAAATTTAATTTAATTTAAAAAATTTTATAATTGGCCAAATGGAAATTAATGACAACATAAGACATCAAGAAATACTGAAATAAAATCAAAAGATAAAAAATACTATAAAATATATCATAAAAAACCCAACAAATGCAGAAAAGCAGAAATATCAAATGAACCTTTTTGTTGCTATTGAGTCATTTTTCAGTCATGTCCAGCTCTTTCACGATTCCATTTGGGGTTTTCTTGGCAAAGATTGTGAAGCAGTTTGCCATTTTCTTCTCCATCTCATCATTTTACAAAAGTGGAATTGAGGCAAACAGGGTGTAAAGCCAAGTACAAGCAGTCTTCCAGAGGACTGCTGCTATGAATAGCTTTGAAGGTTCTGATTATACAGTATAGTGAACTCTCTATTTATTTAGTAACAAACTAAGACAAAACATTCACAGAAAATCAAAGTACAGCATTCATCATGTTATAGTGTAACAACTTATAACTAAAATGGCCATGTAATTTTCACCAAAGTGGTCACATAGTTTTAAACAAAGAACATTCATTTAGTAGCTCAATCATTCTTAAGGAGGCAAGCCTCCTTAGTTGACATAAAGTACAGAGGTCAAAAGCTCCCCATTCTAGGTCACATTGTCTTAATCTCTTCAATCAAAAAGTCTTCTTTCTTCTTGGTTGGAGATTAGTTTTCAATCATCCTTAATTAGTAAGTCCTTAACTCAATCATGTAAATGTAAAGGTCAAAGTTCTCTACCCATAGTAAATCATGTAATAGCAATGGAATTTGAAGATCCCCTTGTATTTGCAATCAAATAGGTACTTAGCACTTAGTTTCAAGTTCATAATTGTGTCAAGTATTAAGACCCAGAACTTGTGAATCCCACAGTGGGATGAACTTACTGACATAAAAGGAAGGGGCAGGACAGGGAGGAGCTAATACCTTATATAAAGAAAAGCCCAAGCTAGAGAGTCAGAACATCTGGAAGCGAGTATCGTGTAGCCAGAGCAGCTACTGCTGGAGAGAGAGAACTGCCGGAATGAGAATTGCTGAGAGGAGAGAATTGCTTGGAGTGAGCTTCTGGAGGCTGGGCTGTTACTGCTGAAGGTAGAGAAGAAAAGTGAGAACTGACCTGAGAACTGAGAAGAGAAATAAAAACTGAGAATTGAGAAGAACTAGAAATGAGAAGAGAAGAGAACTGGGAAGAAGCATGGCTGTGGTGTTGGTACTTTGTCTGTTTTGATGTTACTTTGTCAGATTCATCTGCTGTTAAGAGGATGGTGCTGTTGGGATCTTGCTGCTGGTTCAGAAGCCCTGAAAGAGGATTTTCTTGTTCTGTGCTTACAGAAATCCTGGAGGAGGGTCTTGGTGACAATTTCAGAGGTCCTGGGACTATACCGCTGATTTATGTTCATTTCTCGAATCTTGTTTTTAGGTCTATGTTGTTTCACAGGCAGAAAGTGAATTGATGAGGATGCCAGCAATGTATGTGAATGTTATTGTGGCTTTGTTAAGCTTTGTTTTCCCAGGAACAGAAACTGTGAAGGACTTGAGGTGGACCAGACACTGTGAACTTCAGGGTGGAATGGTTAACTGGACAAGGAACTAACTACCCAAGAAGCTGGACAAAGAACTGAGAGCTGTCTGCCTTTGAACTTAGGAGACAAGTGGAACAGATTTGGGCAGGAGCTGGGATCATGGAAGAGGAACCATGGAAGCTGAGAGCCTTCCTTGAGTTAACATGAAAAGACGTCTCCTTGGGTATTTAATGCAAACTGAGAAGATCATGATTTACTAGGTGTGGAGGACTTGGGACCTTTGCACTTTGTGTCAATTAAGGAGTCTTGCCTCCTTAGGAATGACTGAGTTAAGGACTTACCAATTAAGTATTACTGGAAACTAATCTCCAATCAGGAAGAAAGAAGACTTTTTGATTGAAGAAATTTAGACAATGTGACCTAGGGGTGGTAAACTTTTGACTTCTGTACTTTGTGTTAATTAAGCAGGCTTGCCTCCTTAAGAATAAGTTACTAAATGAATGTACTTTGTTTAAAACTATGTGACCACTTTGGTGAAAACTATGTGGCCACTTTAGTGATAAAGTTGTTAAGCCATAACATTGTAAGTGCTGTATTTTAATTTCTGTGAATGTTCTGCCTTAATTTGTTACTAAATGGAGTTCACTATACTGTGTAATTAGAACCTTGAAATCTATTCACAGGAGCAGTCCTCTGGAAAGCTGCTCATGCTTGGCTTTACACAGGGTTAAGTTACTTGCCCAAGGTCACACAGCTAGTTAGTGGCTGAAGCCAGATTTGAACTCAAAAGAGGAGTATTCCTAACTTCAGGCCAGTATTCGATCCATCAGGCCACCTAGCTGCCCAATGCATCCTTAACCAACCTTAATGCAATAAAAGGTACACTCAATAAAGACCCTCTGAAGGATAGATGAAAAATTAATCGGAAATAAAATAGCTTACTCCTGAAGATTAAATGGCTGTATTGAAGAACTAATCAGAAGTAATCAATAATTTAATGCAGGATAATTACAACAATAAGACAACACACTTAAATTTGTGCTATATAGCTAAAGCAGTGCTTACAGGAAAATTTATATTTCTAAATATTTAAATTTTAAAAAAAGGAAAAAAGAGCAGATAAAAAAATTGGGCAAATGGAAAAACACATTTAAAACCCTGAATTAAACAACAAAATATAAATCCTCAAAATCAAAGGAGATATTAACAAAATTGAAAGTTAAAAAAATGAAACTAATAAATAAAACTAGGATTTGGTTTGGGGAAGAAAAAAGCAAATAATAAAATAGAGAAACCACTGACTAATTTGATGGGGGAAAAAAAGAAAACGTTTAGGATGGGAAAAAGAGAAAACTAAATCACCAGTATCAAAAATAAACAAGGTGAATTCACAACCAATGAAGAAATAAAAGCAATTATTAGAAGCTACTTTGCCCAACTACATGTCCATAAAACTGAGAATCTAAATGAAATGCAAGAATATTTTCAAAAATATAAATTGTCCAGAATAATGAAAAAGGAAATAGAATATTTAAATAATCCTATCTTAGAAAAAGAAATTGCGGGGCAGAGCCAAGATGGTGGAGTAAAAGCATAAACTTGGCTTTGGCTCTAGCTCTAACCACTTCCAATACTTGTACAAAAATTACTCTAAACAAATTTTAAAGCTACAGAACCCACAAAGAGACACAGAGAAACAAATCGCCCGCTGAACCCAGTGAGCTGTGTATCCAGCCCCAGGGAGGCCCAGAGCAGACTTCAGAAGCGTGAATCACCAGCAGCTGTGGCAGACTCCTCAACACATAAATGCCAAAAAGAAAATAAAAGGTCAGTGGGGAACTCTGTCAGAAAACAAGGGAATGGAAGAGTGCGGACCGGCCCCTGTCCCCGGGGCGAGAAGTTGGGGAGGCACGGCAGCATGAGCAAGCACGGGAAGTGGGATAAGCACACTGATCTGATTTCAGATTCCTTTTTTGGGGGAAAAAAGGATCAAGGTATGGAGCAGGAAGAAGACAATGAAGTCAGAACCCCTTCCAAGAAAAATATGAATTGGTTACAGGCCACAGAGGAGCTCAAGAAGGATTTTGAAAATCAAGTAAGAGAAGTTGAGGAAAAACTGGGAAGAGAAATGAGAATGCTGCAAGAAAATAATGAAAAGTGAGTCAACAGCCTGCTAAAGGAGACCCAAAAAATATTGAAGAAAATAATACCTGAAAAAGTAGACTAACTCAAATGGTAAAAGAGGCCCAAAAAACCAATTAGAAGAAGAATGCCTTAAAAAGCTGAATTTGCCAGATAGAAAAGGAATTTCAAAAACTCACCAAAGAGAATAATTCCTTCAAAATTAGGTTGAAGCAATTGGAAGCTAATGACTTTCTGAGAAATCAAGATACTATAAAACAGATCCAAACAAATGAAAAAATAGAAGGCAATGTGAAATATCTCATTGGAAAAACCACTGAATTAGAAAATAGATCCAGGAGAGATCATTTAAAAATTATTGGACTACCTGAAAGCCATGATCAAAAAAAGAGCCTAGACACCATCTTTTAAGAAATTATCAAGCAAAATTGCCCTGATATTCTAGAACCAGAGGGCAAAATAGAAATGGAAAGAACTCACAGATTTACCACTTGAAAAAAATCCCCAAAAGAAAACTCCTTGGAATATCATAGCCAAATTCTAGAGTTCCCAGATGAAGGAGAAAATATGGCAAACAGTCAGGAAGAAACAATTTGAGTATTGTGGAAACACAATCAGGATAACACAAGACCTAGCAGCTTCTACCTTAAGGAATCGAAGGACTTGGAATATGATATTCCGAAGGTCAAAGGAGCTAGGATTAAAACCAAGAATCACCTACCCAGCAAAACTGAGTATAATGCTTCAGGGGAAAATATGGTCATTCAATGAAATAGAGGATTTTCAAGCATTCTTGATGAAAAAACCAGAGCTGAACAGAAAATCTGACTTTTAAATACAAGAAGCAAGAGAAGCGTGAGAAGATAGATAGGAAAAAAGAAATCATAAGGAACTTATTAAAGTTGAACTATTTACATTCCTACATGGAAAAACAATAATTGTAACTCATGAGACTTTTCTCAATATGAGGAGAGTTGAAGGGAATATATATGTATGTATAGGAGGGTATATGTGTATAAAAATATATGTGAGTGTGTGCATATATGTGTACATGTATACATAGACAGAAGGCACAGGACGAGTTGAAAATGAAAGGATGATATCTAAAAAACAAAATTAAGAGGTGAGAGAGGAATATATTGGGAGAAGGAGAAAGGGAGAGATAGATTAGGGTAAATTATCTCATATAAAAGATTCAAAAGAACACTGTTACAATGGAGGGGAAGAACAGGAAGGTAAAAGGGAATGGGTTTACCTTACTTTCATTGAATGTGGCTTAAGGAGGGAATAACATACACATTCAGTTGGGTATCTTACCCTACAGGAAAGCAGGGGGAAGGGGATAAGAGAGAAGATGATAGAAGGGAGGGCAGATTAGGGGAGAAGGTAGTTAGAAGCAAAGACTTTTGAAAAGGGACAGGGTCAAAGGAAAAAATAGAATAAATGGGAAGAGGGATAGGATAGAGAGAAATATAGTTAGTCTTTCACAATATAATTACTATGGAAACGTTTTGTGTAACTACACATATACAACATGTTTGCTTGTCTTCCCAGTGGGGGTGGGTGAGGAGGGAAGAAGGGAAAGACTCTGGAATTTAAAGTCTAAAAACAAACGTTTAAAAATTGTTTTTGCATTTTTTTTTACATGCAACTGGGAAATAACACATACAAGCACTGGGGTATAGAAATACATTTTACCTTACTAGAAAGTTGGGAGGTAGGGTGGGGGAGGATATAAGAGAGAACAGACTGGGGGAAGGGGTATTCAGTAGGCTCGCTATTTTGGGGTGTGATAGGGGAAAGACGGGGAGAAAAAAATTTGTAACTCAAAATCTTGAGGAAATGAATGTTGAAAACTTAAAAGAAATAAATAATTTGGAAAGAAAAAGGAAAAGAAATTGAACAAGTCATAAGTGAACTTCCTAAGGGGGGAAAAAAACACTAGGACTGGATGGATTAATAACTGAATTCTACTAATTGGTTAAAGAATAATTAATTCTAATAGTACATAATCTGCTTCAAAAAAAAATGATACAGACAGAATCCTTCCAAATTCTTCTATGACAAATAGGATCTCAATACTTAAACCAGGGAGAGTCAAAACAGAAAAAGAAAATTGTAGGCCAATTTACCTAATGAATATTGATGCAAAATTTTCAACAAAATGCCTGCAAAGAGACTATAGCAATATGTCATTAAAACCACACATTGTAAGTAGGTGGGATATACAGCTAGAATGCAAGGCTACTTCAACCATTGGGAAAACTATAAACATAATTGGCCATATTAATAACAAAACCAACAAAAATAATTGTTTCGTTAGGTACAGAAAAAGTTTCTGACAAAACAGAACACCCATTCCTTTTAAAACAACAACAATGCTGGAAAACACAGGAATTAATAGAGCTTTCCTTAAAATGAGGTAAGTAGTATATATCTAAATTATTAGCAAGCATTGTCTATAATAGGAATAAGCTTTTAATAAAATCAGTGAGAAAGCAAGAAGGTCCATTATTACCATTACTATTTAATACTGTACTAGAAATGCTAGCTATAGAAATAAGACAAGAAAAATGAAAATGAAGGGATAAGCTTAGGAAATGAGTAAATAAAACTGTCTCTTTGCAAATGATATGATAGTGTACTTAGAGAGCCCTAGAGTCAATTAAAAAATTAATTGAAATAACTTCAGTCAAGTTGTAGGATACCAAATACATTCATAGAAATCATCAGCATTTCTGTATATTACCAACAAAACCCAGTAGGAAGAAACAGAAAGGAACTCAATGAACATAATTACAAAATATTCTTCACTCATATAAAGTCATATCTAAATAATTAGAAAAATATTAATTGCTCATAGGTAGGCTGAGTCAATACAATAAAAATGACAATATTACCTAAATTACAATATACAATCAAACAAAAATACCAAACAATGACTTTACGGAACCAGAAAAAAGTCATAAAATTCTTTTGGAACAACAAAAGGTTAAGAATATTAAGAGAATCAATGAAAAAAAATGAGAAGGCGAACTGTCAGTATAAGATTTCAAACTATACCACAAAGCTGTGTTCCCCAAAACAATTTGGTATTAGGTAAGAAATAGAATGGTTGATTAGTGAAATACTTAGACTTAATACACAGAAGCTAATGAGCATAGTAGTAAGTAATATCTGAAAAATCTGAAGATCTCAGAGACTGGGTCAAGAAGTCAGTAGTTGACAAAACTGTTGGAAAAATCTGAAAAGTAGTCTGGCAGAAACTAGGCATAGACCACTATCTCACACCAAATATAAAGATAAATTCAAAATGGGTATGATTTAGACATAAAAGGGGTTATCATAAGGGAGTAAGGTATAAGAATACTAGAAGAGTGGAGTTGGGGGGGGCAGCAGTTATGAAGGGTTTTGAATGTCAAGCAGAAGATTTTTTATTTGATCTTGGAGGCAAGAGAGAACCACCAGAGTTTACTGAGTAAGGGGGGTGGAATGATATGGTAAGACTTTAGGAAAATCACTCTGGTCTCTGAATGAAGGAGATACTGTTGTGGGAAGAAAATTAAGGGAATAACACTCACCACTAAGCAACAGTCCAACTGTGAGGCTATGTGGGCTTACACCAGGGTGAAAGCAGTATCAGAGGAGAGCAGGTTATATACAAGAAAGATGTTGCAAAGATGAAATCAACAGACCTTGACAACATGAGAACAGATTGGATATTGGGGAAGGAACGTTAAGAGAGTGAGGAATCAAGGATAACGCCTAGAGAGCTTGAGAGACTGATGGGATACTGCATTTGACAGTAAGAAAGAAGTTGGACAGATGTGTGGTGGTACTTAGGGAGGGCTGAGGGAGTAAAGAAAATGAGTTCCATTTTAGACATGTTCAGTTTTTAAGATGTCTACTGAGCATTCAGTTCTGTATGTCTGAAAGGCAGGTGGAGATATGAGACTAGAGGTCAGCAGAGAGACTGGGGCAGGACAGGTGGATTTGAGAATCATGAGGATAGAGATGGTAATTAAATCCATGAGAACTGAGGAGATCACCAAGTGAAGTAGTATAGACTTGCAGAGGTTTCTAGAGTGGGCCATACCGCCCCTTGGGGGTGGGAGGTAATGGTAATGTAATTTGAATTTGAAGATCCCTTTGTGTGGCAATGGTAGCAGGTACTTAGCAATCAAGCCTCTGTTGGGGAAACAAAAAGTATGAACTCCTGTCTCCTGTTGCTGACATAACAGGAAGGGGTTGGCTGAAACAGGAAGCTAATACTATGTATATATAAGAAAAGCCCCAGGGGTGGCTAGGTGGTACAGTGAGTAAAAGCACTGCCCCAGAGTAAGGAGGACCTGCGTTCAGTTCTGGCCTCAGACACTTAACACACACACACACACACACACACACACACACACACACACACACACATTACCCATGTAACCTTGGGCAAGTTACTTAACCCCAATTGCCCTCCAAAAAGAAAAAAAAAGCCCCAGACAGGCACAGTTGGAATTTCTTGGGGCCAGCATCTGGTGGTAGAGCAGCTATAGAAGAAAGAATCAAGAACTGAGCCTGAATTGCCTGAGAACTTGTGGTGGTGGAGCTTCTTCTGAACAGGAGCCTGGAGCCAGGAGTCCAGGTGACTGAGGAAGCATGACTGGGATGCTGAGACTTTGTTTGTGGCTTGCTTGAGCAAAAATTGTGAAGGATCTGACATGGACCAGACCTTGTGAACTTCAGTGTGGAGTAGGACCTCCCCAGAGAGCTGGTCAAGGAACTGGGAGCTGTCTGCCATTGAACCCACGTGACAGTCTGGTGAATTCAGGGAAATCTGGGACCATGGAAGGGGATCCAGGGAATCTGAGAACAGGCCCCAAGTCAAGATGAAAAGACCTCTTACTGAGTAATGATGAAATTGTAGTTTACTAGTGACCTAGGGGTAGAGGGTCTATATCTTCTATTGTACTTTGAGACTATATTGTGATTTTACTTAGTAATTGATTGTTGAATAAGTGACTGAGTTAACTTGACTTTGCCCCATGAGTGGAAGACTTTGACTATTGTACTTTGAGACTATATTGTGATACTGATTGAGTTAACTTAGGACTTTGCCCCATGAGTGGAAGATTTTTACTATTGTACTTTGAGATGATTTTTCTTTGTTCTAAATATTGTGACCACTTTGGTGAAAACTATGTGGCCATTTTAATGATAAGCTGTTTGAGAATATTAAGTTGTAATATTGTGAATGCTGTACCTTGATTTCCTGTGGATGTTTTGCTCTGATTTGTTATGGAATAGAGTGTTCACTATACTGTGTAATCAGAACCTTAAAGGCTGTTCACAGTAGCATTCTTCTGGAAAGCTGCTCGTGCATGGCATGGGGGGGGGGGGAACAGAACGATCCAAAGGGGCAGTAGTAATCTCAGGTGCAATTGGGGGGGAGGCATTGAATAAAAATAAGGGGGCAGTGGAAACAAAAGGAAATCAGAGAAGAAAATTTTGAAAAACCATTCGTACATGTTTTATCTGTTGTATAAGAGTTAAAGTCATTGGGGCGGCTAGGTGGCACAGTGAGTAAAGCACCAGCCCCGAAGTCAGGAGGACCTGAGTTTGGATGTGATCTAAGATACTTAACACACACACAAACACACACACACACTGGAGGAAGGAGGACCCGAGTTTGTTTCTAACCTCAGATACTTACTTAACACCCACACACAAAACTAGCCATGTAACCTTGGGCAAGTTACTTAACCCCAACTGCCCTCCAAAAGGCAAAAAAAAAAAGAGCTAAAATCATAGTTGATTACATTATTTTTCAAATAAACACACAAAATCCAAGTTATAACTGATCACTGGTTAAGTCCGCCAACAGGTCTTAACAAGACAGTGTTGGCAGGCATGCATACCACCCATTGCTGAGAAGTCCAGCATGCACTGGCAGGAATATATGCATGTAATGACTTATTTACAATACCTAACCATATGATTACATGAGGTAATACTGTGCCATCAAAATTTCAGTGCAGGAAAAACCCCACAAATTTATAATAAATTATTAAAGATGTGTCATTTTCTTTTTTTTTTTAATTAAAAAGTTTTATTAAGTTCTAGACTTCCATTGGAAGCTCAAATGGAAGTCTAGAACCACATATACCTCCTTATACTCTCCTTTTCTTTTTTTTAAATTTAGATGTGTCATTTTCTAAAAAAACTTTTATTTTTTTGAACTGACACAAATTTAAAGAAAATTAAAGGGTTAAAGAAAGCAGATTTTTTTGGGGGGGGGCACCTGTTAAGTAATTTTTTTTCTTGCCTTTTGGAGTGCAATTGAGGTTAAGTAACTTGCCCAAGGTTACATGGCTAGTTTTTTTGTGTGGGTGTTAAGTATCTGAGGTCAGAATCAAACTCAGGTCCTCCTGACTCCAGGGCCGGCACTTTACTCACTGCGCCACCTAACCACCCCTAAGTAATTTTTTTTAAAAGGAGGAAGTAGGACAAATAAATTTGGGAACCTCTGGTATAGAGGGAAAAGAGAAGAAGGCCTAGGTCAGTACTCTGTCTTCTGACTCTAGAATCTTTTTTATGACCCAAAGGGTCTTCAGAAATGTCAATGCATGTTGGTGGAGTTGTGAACTGAACCAACCATTCTGGAGAGCAATTTGGAACTATGCCTAAAGGACTATAAAACTGTGCATACCCTTTGATCCAGCAATACCCCTACTAGGTCTGTATCCCAAAGAGATCATAAAAAATGGAAAAGGATCCACATATACAAAAATATTTATTAGCACCTCTTTTTGTGGTTGCAAAGAACTGGAAATTGAGGGAATGCCCATTAATTGGGAAATGGCTGAACAAGTTGTGGAATATGAATGTAACAGAAAACTACTTTCTATAAAAAGTGATGAAAAGGCAGATTTCAGAAAAACCTGGAAAGAAGAACATTGTCTTGCAATAGCAACACTGTACAATAATCAGCTATGATAGACTTAGCTCTTCTTAGCAATACAATCATCCAAGACAATTCCAAAAGACTCATGATGGAAAGTGCTAACCACTTCCAGGGAAAGAACTATGGAGTCTGAAGCGTACTATTTTCACATTTTTTATTTTTTCTTTCTTATGGTTTTTTTCTTTTGTTCTGATTCTTCTTTTACAACATGACTAATGTGGAAATGTTGAAAAAGATTGTACATGTATAACCAAGAAAAAAAAAAGTCAATTCAGTGTTTAAAAAATGCTTTTAAGTGCCTAATTTCCAGCTTTGTATTTATTATGTGATGATCTTTTTAAAAAAATTTTTTTATGTGATGATCTTAACTTGGATGTTAAGTTCTAGTCCAATGGTATAAAAATTGGGCTAAAGAAGACATTTATTTTTCTTTATATTCAAGATATTTTTCTAAATTGAGTCCAAGTTACAAAAAGAAGCAGCACCAAGTGTGTCCAAAACATAGTTTTAAATACTGGGGAAACATCTCAATAGAAAAGTGTTTCAAGTCCAAAGTTTTCTAAATGAAATGTCTCAGTTTTCTCTCGCAATATATTATCTCCTCAGTCCATGTTTCATGCAAAGTCAATCCATTCACAAAATAAATGTTTATGGAACTAGCTTTTTTTTTTTTAAGCAATTGGGGTTAAGTAACTTGCTCAAGGATACACAGCCAGTTATTTCTGGGTGTGGTGCTAAGTATTAGAGCCTGGATTCGATCCCAGGTCATCCCAACTTTGGGGCCGGTGCTCTTACTCAATGAGCCACCTGGCAGCCCTGGGAGCTAGCTTTTGAAAAGCAATAGTATTAACCTTCAAGAGGAATACTTGCAGATAATCCAGTTTTTAAAAGTTAAATTTCCTTTGCATTACAAAAATACCAATTAATTATGCTCATTAGCTGAAAGAGTAAAAACTACATATCAACACAAAGCATATAACTAAGTCATTTCCTTGCAAAAGAAAGAATGATACAATGACTAATTTTGATTTCTTTTGCTTGACTATGCTTACTTGTTACAAGGCAGAGTTCTATCAGGAGTTAGGCTTACTCATTGGAAAGCAGTGGTGATGTTAAAAAATCAAAAAGTTATCAATGAAACAAAAAAATTCAGTGTTTAAAAAATGCTTTTAAGTGCCTTAAGAGAAACAAAAAAAAAAAATCTAGAGACCAAAGCAGCTGAAAGAAAGGTCATTCAATATCAATAAAAGTGCTTTTGCATTAAAATTATACATTTTCAAGCAATTATGCATGGGATAATCAGACACAGTCTTTGCAATATGCAGTTTTACTGGCACTGGTATACTTACTCTTTTTAAATCCTAGGTTTTACACTTAGGTTCAAAAAAATCAATTTTATAGTAGAGCATTAAAAGGGTACTTGAGTTCAGAATACTAGTTCTATTATTTATATGACATTGAACAAGTTACTTAAACTTTCTGGGCTTTAGTTTCTTCATCTGTAAAAGGAGGTGATTGGATAGAAGGACTTCTAAGGCCTTTCTAGCTCTAGAACCTGATCTTATGATCTTGAGGTAACTGGGAGAGATAGAAAGAGATGTACCTAGGCAGAAGTTCAGTTGAAAGACCTGGAGGTTTCAGTAGAATGCAAGCACAATATGAATCCACAGCATGATGATAGTCAAATCTAGTAAAATACTAATGACTACTATTTATATGCCACTTCATACTTTGCCAAGTTCTTTATAAACATTATTGCATATTTGCACCTCACAACTTAGATTATAAGTAACACCCTATATATAGGTAAGTAATATAATAATTTCATCCCCTTTTTACAGATGAAGAAACTGAGATTCTGAGAGCTTAAGTGATTTGCCTACTATGGCCACAGAGCCAGTGGTAGAGGTGGGATTTAAATGTACTCTTTCTGTGTCCAAATCTAGCCTTTTTTTTTGCACTATATTACACTGGTAAAGCCTTACACTTGGGTTCCAAAAAATAAACTTCCCAAGGACAAGGTAGTTGAGAAGCAAAAGTTTCTCTGAAAAAGACCTAATGAAGTTATTAATCTATTGCAAACTTGATATGACTTAACAATGGGAAATGGTAGCCAAAAAAGCTAAAGTAATCTTAGAGATTACTTTTTCAAGAGAAATGCAGTGTCCAAAAATAGAGGTGACATCTTGTTGAATTCTGCCCTGGTCAGATCACATCTGGAGTACTGTGTTCAGTTCTGTGAACAGCAGAAGACACTGCTCAGATATGGAACATTCAGTGGGAACTCACTATGATGAGAGGCCTCAAAATCATCCCACATAAGAACTGGTCGAAGAAATGGGAAGGTTTAAACCTGAAGAAAAGAAGGTTTAGAGGGACTATGATAAGTGCACTCAAGTATCTAAAGAGCTGTGCCATGTGGAAGACAGATTAGGCTTCTTTTTGGCATCAGAAGACAAAATGAAAAGCAGTGCCTGTTAGCTGCTACAAGGGAAATTTAAGCTTGATTTTAGGAAAAACTCCTGAAGAATTAGAGATAATGTAAAAATTTTTAAGCAAAAGTCAGATGATCATTTGTTGGGTATGTTTCAGAAGGGATTTTTGTTCAGGAGTTGAGATTCTCTGAAAATTTACTAACAAAATTGCCTTGAAAGACATAGATCATACAATACTAACATAAAAGTAGTCTTAACTGAAATAAGGGGATCCCATTCATTGCATCCTGGGCCATCTCCAGTCATCCTGAGGAATATCTGGTCACTGGATTCAGATGGCCCTGGAGGAGAAAGTGAGGCTCGGTGACCTTGCACAGCCCTCCCTCACTCAAATCAAATTCAACTGCAAGTCATGTCACCATTTCCCTGATGTCATGGTCCTCTTTGAAAATGAAGGACAATCACAACAAAAAGAAAATGGCAGATATTCCCACTAAAGTAAAACATTATCATTTATTACTATGTTAACTTAGAACAATGTACTGCTGCCAAATATAACTATTGGATGAATTCTTACATAAGGGCCTGGGCTTTTCCAGAAATTCTAATGTATAAAACCTAAACATCCTTTAATCAGAACTTAAAATTGAGCTACAAGGTATTAGAGTGACATAAAAATTAAATTAGCTGCTCTTCTATTTTAAAAATACATAAAGAAATTCTACAGCAACCCTAGCTAGGAGATCTTAAAAAGTACAATAATTTAGGAAGTCAGCTTCATCTGAGTCTATATTCCAGGACTTTTATTCTTTGTTTTCTTCAACTTTCCCAGATCAATTTCAATGTCCTCACATTTTTTATTATGCTAATATCACTCACAGAGTTACAAGTGAAAATTAAAATCATAAAAGGCCCAAGGAAATTTAATCATCTATTGTCATGTTGAAAATCAATAGAAACTAAAGAAAAAGTTTCTTTTTCCTCTTGTTACTTAATTTTCCTTTTATTATTGGGATCAAATTCATACTGCCTTTGACTACAAAGCTCTGAAAAGTGTTTCCTTTTGTTAGCTGTCATTTTCTTCAGCTCTTCTATTTTATTCCATTTACTGACCAGGAAAGTGTATTTTATTTTCTTCATCTTACTTCCTTATGTTTCTTCCCAATAGCCTTTCCTGTCCCCACTTCCCCTAACCCAACTTGTCACCTTCTCTACATCCTTTTTAAATTTACAAATTTGACAAAGCATCCTGAGAGCATTATTTCTAATATCCACATGAAAATTTTCTGATTAATCAAAGGCAAAAGAGGCCAAACAAAAAGGATAGCTTTTGGCCCACTATGATACTAAAATGGTTTCTTAGTCAACAACTTCTAGCCTCGGTAGAACACTGGCCTACAAATAAGAAATCAAAGTTGGAAGGGACTTTAGAGGCTATCTAACATGTCTAGAAATCTATTCAAAAGGTACATGTGTAGTACCAGTTAGACAATTTAATTAAAAAAACATTTAATAGGCACTTAGTGTGTGCAAAAGTAATTTCACAGTGAAAAAATATATAGGTCTAGATATGACTAGAATTGGGTAATAATCTACTTTTGAATCTATTCTACATATTTAACATTAAAAAAGATCTTCTACCTGTCAGTAGATGTAAGAAACAAAAAAGATGATAAACATCCGTAAGCACTTATGTAGAAAATTCTGTGCTGGATGCTGAAATATAAAGTTTGATAAGATATGGTCCCTGATGACATGGAGCTTACAACCAAGCAGGAAAGATAAACATACAATTATAACACAATTTTACCAAACAAACATATTATAGTATTATAAAACAAAATGCTATGTGAGGTATGAGAAGAGTGGAAGATCATTATGAAGCAGAGAGGGGAGTTCAGGGCAATGAAGATGTGGCATAAACTTTAAAGGTCGGGTCTAGAAATTCAGTTGAAGGAGGAATGGGACTCTAGCCATATGGAACACCTTGAGCAAAAGCATGGAGGCAGGAGAGGAGAGTGAAGGAAAGACTTTATGATAGAGAACAAAAAATGTAAAAAAGGGAGTAATATGAGAAGACCCTAAAATCATAGTGGTATCTGATTAAGAAGAGCCTTCAATCCCAGGAAGAATGCGAATTTTAGCTGTGAAATAACAGAAAGCAACTTAAGATTTATGTGCATGAGTGCTCCTCAGCTGAAGTTTTTTTTTCCCCTTCTCAAATTTCTCTTGAACTTTTTGGTTTCTTTTTTGTCCTTATAACACTATACCATGTATTATGCTTATTAGTGTGCGTATATGTATATGTATGTATGTACATATATATATATACATGTCCCCTACCCCTATCTCTACCTATAGACTATAAGCTTCTAAGTATACAGACTATATAGTATTTTAATCCTGCATTCCAAACACCTAGAATAGTATTTTGCACATAATGGATAATAAATGCTTGTTTCAAAGTGAATTAGGATATCTATGCTACCATTTAACAAAATTTATATGGTACTTTCAGGTTTGCAAACCACTGTACAAATGTTAATCTCATTTGGTCCCCACCACAACTCTGTAAAATAACTTTTTATCATCCTCATTTTACACTTAAGAAAACAGGCTGAGACTTCAAGTGATTTGTCCAGGGTCACACAACTAGTAAGTAAAGTAGGATTTGATCTCACATCTTTCTGACTGCAAGTCTTGAATTCTTACTCACTGCTTCACCTTATGCCTGTGATTTCAGAAGATTTTTCAGACAGTGATATAAAGGAAAAAGCAAAAATAGTATCAGTTATTATTTATTAATATAGTATTTTAAGGCATGCAAAAGCATTATGTGTATGTATGTATGTGTATCTATACATATACACACGTGTGTGTATATATATATATATATATATATACAAAAAATTAAATCATCTGATTTGATTTTCACAAGGTTTCTGAACTATTATTAGTCCCATTTTATAGTAGAAGAAATCAAAGCTGAGAGATGTAAAGCCATTTGTCCAGGGTTAAAAACTACTAAGTGGGTTTTTTTTACTTTCTTAAAAGAGACATTTAGTACAATTCATTTGTTCAATTAGAAATAATTTCACAGTAAGTTATATATCATTCATTGAAAGGAAAAAAAAAGTATCTCAAATAAGAGGTCTCCCCTTTATATATCCTTAAACTTTTCATTCAAATTTTTTGAAATGACCAACACTTGTGGATGGATCTTCCTATCTCTAAATCCAATACTTAATCCACTGTGTCACTTAATTGTCAAGTAAAAGCAGAAAGGTCCACAAGGAGGAAACTGCAACGGCTATTAAATACTAGCATAGATCTGGCCAATTTACTTTGAAACAAACATTTATTGTCTACTATGGGCAAAGTATTATTCAGGAATTTCCAGTAAGAGGGTGGAGGTAGTGGAAATAGATGAAGAGGATGTGAAAAATGTTCTGGAGCACTTAGTAACTAATAAATATGAGAGATGGGGGAGAAAGGAAGCATTGTAGATTACTCCAAGATTATAAATAAGGAGTCTGAATGAATCATGTCAACACAGAGAAATAGTAAAGTTCAGAAAAAGAATTGGTTTAGGGGAAAAGCTTTTGTTTGGATATGGTAAATATGAGGTGCTAGTTAGTCTGATGATGGTTTCTCAGGTAATCTCAGACGCCAGTCTAGAGTTCAGAATAATTCTAATTTTAGTAATAATTTTAATAGCATCTTACATAGCTGTGTGACCCTGGACAAGTCACCTAACCCACCTGCCTTAGTTTCCTCATCTATAAAAATGCAAAAAATAACAGCAACTCCCTTTCAAGGTTGTTGTGAGGATAAAATAAGATAATAATTGTAAAGTGCTTAGCACAATGCCTAGTACATAGTAAGTGCTATATACATATTAGCTATTATTATTAACAGTTTAAAATTTACAGACATTCTATGGAAGGTCAGGGTAGATTTGGAAGTCATATATATATCAGGTGGTCAAAATATAATGCCAAGATACTGCCAAGAAAAGACCCCATGTGAAACATTACTAGAATGAGGAAGTAAGAAGAAAGGGAAGGAACGCTGTGACGTTTCATATAGATTAGGAATATTTACTCCATTTTCTCTAGCAGAAAAAAACTGTCATTCATCTCAAAGAAAGACATCAACTCAAGTTCATACCTCATTCATCACATTGTGAAACGTTACATTGGTTTTTCTAATATCAATCCAACAATGAACTCTCGATTATCAACTATCTGAAGACCAGCCTAGATAAATTTGTTGAGTCTCATCACTAGAGGAGCTAAGTTATAAATGTCTAGATAATACCCACACCAATAAAACCACAGATCCTTGGAGAATTAAAGAACATTTTAAATAATAATCTGCTGATATGGTTTTATGTGAGTAATGAAAATCATATTTTTAAAGCAACGTCTACTATTTTCCATTACTACTCATCTATAATATTTTGGGCACACACACATCCAAAACAAACAGTTATTCAAACTGAAATAAGCTCTTTAAGTGAGTTCATAGATCTTTAAAAAAAATTTATTTCAAAAGGCTCTAGAGCAATAAAACAATGCGCAAAAGTGTAAGGGAAAAAAAAAACCTAGCCCTGAATTCGGGAGACCTGAGTTACAGGTCTGGTACTTATTAACTCTATGATATGTAAATGTTAGTTATCAGGGGCAGAGCCAAGACAGGAGAAAGGGCAGGGACTCATCTGAGCTCTTCCCAATTCGCCCCTGCACTTCTAGAGTGCAGAACCCACAAAAAAAAGACAGGCTAAAATCATTTTCTAGCCCAAGATAACTTAGAAAGTTGCACTGGGGTAACAGTGGAGAGCAATTCAACATAGGCTGCCCCACAGGAAACCAACAGTAGGCCTTAGGGGTGACTGAATCAGCAGAGACAGCAGCAACCGCTTCTAGCAGTTCTAACCCACAGATAGTAAGGAGGTCAGATAACTGGTTAGAAGAAAATTAGAGGAATCCTTTTGTTGGCACTAGGGGCAGGACTCTGCTGCAATTCCCATAAGAGGATTTAAGTCTCAGCACCAGGCTGAGGAGAATAATGGCATACCAGAGCTGGTGGCCACAGGGGAATGAGGACCTTGGTCACATCACAGCAGGGGAGAAAAAAGTGCTAGTAGGTACTCACAGACCAGCAGAGAGAGCAGGAAAGTAGTAAACACACTTCTCCTCAGATCATACCACTTTGGAAGAACTGAAAGCTTACACACTCCCAGAACTAGCTCTGAAAACAGTCACACAAAAAACCTGAAGCTTGCAACAGTATCTCCACCACCCCAGGAGCAAAGCACAACTTTAAGATCAAATTAAAAATCAAGAAATACGCTAGAAAAATGAGTAAGCAACAAAAAAAGAACATGACCATAGAAAGTTACTATGAGAGGAAAGATCAAAACACAAACTGAGGAAAAAACAAAGTAAAAATGGCTATGTCCAAAGTCTCAAAGAAAAATGTGAATTGGTCTTGGGCCCAAAAAAAATTTCTGGAAGCGCTCAAAAAAATTACTTTAAGAATCAAAAAAGAGAGGTAGTTGGGGTGGCTAGGTGGTGCAATGAATAGAACGCTGGCCCTGGAATCAGGAGGACCTGAGTTCAAATCCAGCCTCAGACATTTAACACTTACTAGCCTTGTGATCTTGGGCAAGTCACTTAACTCCAATTGCCCTGCCTTCCCCTCCCCCCAAAAAAAGCAAAAAAAAAAAAAAGAGAGACAGAAGAAAAACATGGAAAATAAGAGTGATGCAAGAAAATCATGAAAGAAGAGTCAACAATTTGGTAAAGGAGGAGTAAAAAATAACACTTTAAAATACAGAAAAGGCTAAATGGTAAAAGAGGCACAAAAATTCACTAAAGAGAAGAATTCTTTAAAACCAGAATTAGCCATATGGAAAAAGATGTACAAAAATTCACTAAAGAAAAGAACTCCTTAAAGTAGAATTGGCCAAATGAAAAAGGAGATACAAAAGCTTACTAAAGAAAAAAAAAGTCCTTAAAAGTTAGAACTGGGCAAGTGGAAGCTTGAGACATCAACAAACTATAAAACTAAATAAAAAGAATGAAAAAACAGAAGAAAATGTGAAATATCTCATTACAAAAACAAGTGAACTGGAAAATAGATCAAGGAAAGAACATTTAAGAATTTTTGGACTGCCTGAAAGTGATGATCAAAAAATGAGCCTAGACATCTTTCAAGAAATTATAAAGCCCTGATATCCTAGAATCAGAGGGTAAAATGGAAATTAAAACAATCCACTGATCACCTTCTGAAAGAGATTCCCAAATGAAAACTTTATAGAAATATTATAGAAATATCACAGCCAAATTCCAGAGCTCCCAAGTCAAGAAGAAAATATTGTAAGCAGTCAGAAAGAAACAATTCAAATATTATATAGGAGTCACAGTAGGGTAATACAAAATTTAGCAGCTTCCACATCAAAGGATCAGAGGGCTTGGAATATGATATTCCAGAGGGCAAAAGCGCTAGAATACAACAGAGAATCACCTACACAGCAAAATTTGAGTGTAATCCTTCAGGAGAAAAATTGATATTCAATGAAATAGAGTATTTTCAAGCATTCCTGATAAAAAGACTAGAGCTGAAAGAAATTCTGACTTTCAAATACAAGACAGATTCAATTGTTTACATTCCTATATGGGAAGATGATACTTATTCTTTTTTTTTATTATTTTTTACTTTTTGGAGGGTGGAGGGCAGGGCAATTGGGGTTAAGTGACTTGCCCAAGGTCACGTGGCTAGTTGTAGGCGTTAAGTGTCTGAGGCTGGATTTGAACTCAGGTCCTCCTGACTCCAGGACCGGTGCTCTATTCAATGCGCCACCTAGCTGCCCCCAATACTTATTAATTCTTAAGAACTTTCTCATTAGGGCAGTTAGAGGGAATGTACATAGAGGCACAAGTGTGAGTTGAATACTGAAGGGATTATATCTCAAAAAACAAAATTAAGGGGTGAGAAAGAGGAATGCACTGGGAGAAGAAAAAAGGGACAAGTAGAATGCAGTAAAGTATCTCACATAAAAGATGTACAAAAAAACTTTTATGGTGAAGGGAAAGGGGGGGGGGGAAGAAGATGACACTTTCATTGGAACTAGCTCAAAGAGGAATTAACATACACACTCAGTTTGGCATGAAATCTATCTTAGTCTCCAGGAAAGTAGGAGGGGAAGGGAAAAGAGAAGGGGGGAGCTGATAGAAGGGAGGGCAAACTGGGAAAGGCGGTGGTCAGAAGCAAAGCATTTTTGAGGGCAAACAGGGTGAAAGGAGAAAGAAAATAGGATACTTAGGGAGGCAAAGCATGAAGAAGGGGAAATACACAGTAATCATAACTGTGAAAAAAATTACAAGGTTCTGTCATTTTTCAAATATATAGGGGGAGGATTCTAGGAAGATGGCAGAATATGTCAGAAAACTAAGCTCTCCAAGTTTGCTTTACAACAAAAGGCAGAACATCACCCCAAAGGGAATACAGAGCAGCAACAATAAACAAAAGTCAGGGAAAAAGCAATTATTCTCCTAAAACAACTTAAGAAGACCCCCAGGAAAGATCTGACCTCTAGGGGCAGAGGTTCAGCCTCCATGAAGTGCAAATACCTCCAGGACAACACTGCAGAATCAACAAACAACAAGCCCTGGAGGGGGCAGCTGGGTAGGGAGGCAGTCTCAGACTTGGAAACTTTCATCTCCCAGACATTGTCAGGGTCTGACTGTAGAGTAGACGACTGAAGGACCTTCCACTATTAAGGAATGCCAATTACAATTGTGTTGACCAGACACGTCCAGGGCTAGGCTGCCACTGTGGCGGAGAAACTAGCACACACCTTGTGAGTGCAGTAACTGACAGGCAGGGACCCTGCTGGCTACAGGCACTTGCAGAAAGCAGAATCCCTGGTTTCAACTCCAAGGCAGAGAGGACAACTGTAGATTGTAGCCACTGGAGGGACAGCTGGCTCAGGAGTGGAGAAGAGAATCCAAGGTTGAGCCCCAGGACAGACCTCAGAAAATAGCTGTAAATAACCTGAGGCTTGGGGCATTATTCCCTATACCTGGGAACCAGAACTTGATTACACTAATAGCTACTAAAAGCAAAAATAAAATAAAAATGAGAAAGCAAAGGAGAAAGAAACCAACCATAGACAGCTACTATAGGGATAGAGAAGATCTGGATTCATATTCAAAGGAAGATAATGGAGCTAAAAAAGCCCATCCTTTTTCAATGAGAAGTGTCAAATGGTCCCAAGCACAAAAAGAGTTCTTGGAAGAACTTAAAAAAGACTTCAAAAATCAAATATGAAAGACTGAGGAAAAATTAGGGGAAAAAAATAAGAGCGATCAAATATATACAGAATTGAGTTCAATTTATAAAAATAAGAGCAATTACCCAATTGATAATGGTCAAAGTATATGAACAAGAAGTTTTCAGACAAAGTATTCAAAGCGGTCTGTAGCCATGTGGAAAAAAAATGCTCTAAATCACCACTGATTAGAGAAATAAAAATTAAAACAACTTTGAGGTACCACCTCACACCTATGAGATCAACTAATATAACAGAAAAAAATAACAAATGCTGGAAGGGATGTTGGAAAACTGAGACACTAATGTACTGTTGGGAGTTGGGAACTGATTCAACCATTCTAGAGAGCAATTTGGAACTATGCACAAAGGGCTATAAAATGATACATTCCTTTGACCCAGTAATACCACTGCTGGGTTTGTATCTCAAAGAATAAAAGCCAAAAAGGAAAAGGACCTACTATGTACAAAAATACTTATAGCAGTTCTTTTTTATGGCAGCAAACTTGGAAACAAAGGGATGCCTATCAATTAAGGACAGTCAAAAAAGTTGTTGTGTATGAGTGATGAAATACTATTGGGCTACAAGAAATGACAAGCAAAATTCTGTGAGAAAAAACTGGAAAGAATTACATGAACTGATGCAAAGCGAAATGAGCAGAAAATATTATACACAGTAAAAACAAAATTGTACAATGATCAACTGTGAATGACTTGACTATTCTCAGCAATACAATGATCTAAGACAATTATGAAGGACTTAGGATGAAAAATGCTTTCCATTTCCAGAGAAAAAACTGATAGAGTCTGAGTGCTGATCAAAGAATCTGTTCAAATTTCTTTTATATTTCTTGGGGTTTTTTTGTCTGTGTTTTCTTTTACAACATGACTAACATGGAAAAATGCTTTGCACAACTGCATATGTATAACCTCTATCAAACTGCTTGCCTTCCCAATGAGGGGGGAGGGGAAAGAGAATTTTGAATTCAAAATTTTAAATAACAAATATTTAAAACTGTTTTACATGTTATTGGGGTAAAAATAAGATATTCAGTATATTAAAAAGAAAAAATATTAATTACCACCAAAATTAAATTAACAAGACTTTAAAAAAATGTATTTTCAGTCTGTTCACACAGTAGAGATACTAGTAGATACATAGAGAATGAGTCACTAAAATCATAGAAGAGAACAAATGCATTACCATAGGAACATAAAATTCTTCTACTTAAGAAGGAGAAAACATAAATTTACTAGCACTGATCTCCTTGGCAGCCAACCTAGACTGGCCATATATAGAAAAATAAAGCACTGCCAAAGGCCAATTATATGCATTGCAAGGATCCCCATAAAATATTCACAAGTACACTCCAAAGACCAACATATCACATATGAGAAGAGTCAGCATTTATGATGAACACAGTAAAAGAGAATAGGAAAGGGCATGAGTAAAGACCCTTATTTTTCCCCTCCTCTCTCCTATTACCTCTTTTCCAGGCCTAAAAATCCATCTAGTGGCCTTTCCCTTGGCAGGAGGCCAGTTATGAGGCAGTAGGCCTGCTATTTATAGACTGGAAGGAGTTGGAGGTCTGGCAAAGGTGAATCCTACCCAAGGGGCCTGACTAACTCTGCTCCCATCTCTCAAGGATAAAAATAATCTGAACAGAAGTTCAGGAGCAGGCAGGTGGCCAGGATTTTTTGTTTGTTTTTATAAGTCCTAGGAGGCTTGGGAGCAGGGAAAGACCAGAATGGAATGTAGTCCAAAGTTTACCCTCAGCTTTGGGATCCAAATTACTTCATTTGTTCAAACTGTAGTGCTAGAAGGATATGGCACCACTGAGCAATGGGCAGGTGAGATGTTTCTCTATACATTTACAGAAAGATATTTGCCTTTGCCACAGGTCTAGCTTGACCTGATACACACTTTAAAGTTTGCAAACTACTTTATGTATACATGGTGTCCCAAAAGTCTTAGTACAGTTTTAAGTTTTTATAGCTTATAATTGCCCTGAGAATTTTTGTTCACTCTGTATTAGCTGAAATTGAGTCTCACAACAACTATGAGGAAAATATTGCAGTTATTATCTTCATTTCACAGATAAGGACACTGAGGCTTAAAGAGGCAAAGTCATTGGTGCAGCTAGAGTCACAAAGCCAATAAGTGCCAGGGGCAGGATTCACACTCGGGTCTTGTAAACTCCGAGTATAGCACGCTAGTGACAAGAGCATGCTAACTCTTGATCAAACCATGTAAGTTTGTACTCACAAAGTTATCTTCTTTAAGACAGTCAGAGGTTGGTGAAAACAAGAGGTGAACGGTCAGGCTGAGGTTTGTAACTCAAGTGATTAGTGAGCTCTAGGAGGTCATTTCATATTACAATCTTAAATATACAGTAGTTAAATAAGCAGTTGATTGTAGTTTAGGACTGCATGTGACAAATATGGTCCACATGAATCTGGGAGAAAATCTGAGCTAGGCTACTGCTGCAACTACTGCCTTGAGTCACTGTCTGCCAAGCTCCTCCCAGTGGCTGAAGTGATCCAATATTTCAAATTCATCCACCATGATAGGGATCAACAATAAAGAAACTTAACTTAAGAATTTAGTTTTTCTGGCTTTTTTAGCCATTTGATAAATTCAATTCAACAGACATTAAGTACCTGCTACGTTCAAGTATGTCCCTGTTAAAGGATATGAAGATAAATAATTTAGACAGAGTTCTCATTCTTGAAGAATTTATAACATAGTAAAGAAGACAAAACATGTACACAAAGAGCTCTAATACAAGATGGAATATCATAAACACATAAGAGAGATACAAAGAAAAGTGTTGTGAGAGTTCTAACAAAAGAAACTTCTAACTAGGGGAAGTATAAGGGGAAAATAACGTAAAGAAAGATTGTATGAGCTGGAAAAAACACTGATAGTGGGGTAGCTAGGTGGTGCAGTGAATAAAGAGCACTGGCCCTAGAGTCAGAAGGACCTGAGTTCAAATGTGGCCTCAGACACTTGACACACTTAAAACATTTTGCAATTGTATTATGTAGCTAGAGCAGTGACTTGACCCCAATTGCCCTGCCTTCCCCCCTCCAAAAAAAACACAAAACACTGGTATCTCCATTTGGCTACATCATTGAGTAGGTGAAGGGAAACAATGAAGGCTGGAAAGGTAAACCCAGGAAAAAATAAGCAATACCATTTGTAGAGTACTTTATTTACAATAATTTTATGAGTCTGGGATTCCACTGTTGTCTCCCTCATGTAAATGTAAGCTGCTTGAGGGCAGAGGGCTTTGTTTTTGCCTTTCTTTATAACCCTAGTGCTTAGCACTGTGCCCAGCACATACTAAGTGCTTAAAAATGTTTGCTGACTGACTACTTGTCCATGACCACACAGTCAGTACGTATTGATTCTGGATTTAAACCCAGATCTCTTATTACTCCACATCAAGCATTCTTTCCTCTCTACCATGGTTCTAAGTAATTGAATCTTTACTCAACATTTATTCCACAACTAGGTGGAAAACTGCAGAGTGCTGGACTTTACATTAGGAAGATCTTAGTTCAAATCTTGCCTCAGATATTTAGTAGCTTTGTGACCCTGGAAAAGTGTCTCAGTTTCATTATCTATATATAAAATGAAGATATTAATAGCACCTTCTTCACAGGTAAATGAGTTAATGAGGAACAACTGAGAAAACATGTTAACTGTTTTATAAAATGCTTCAGATGCTAGCTATTATTATTTAGTACCAAGTTCTTCTCTGACACTTTTCCAAGAGAGGTAATCCTAAGGCCTTGGAGCCTAGGCAAGAAAACACAAATTCTGGCAGGTTCTACCAAGCTAGAAAGTAGTATGTAAAATTCTACCATAAAAACCTGTCCCCCCAACCCCCTTCCAACCATCTTATACTTTAAAACCCATCATATCTGCTATTCAGTGACACTGGCCTCCTTTGTTACTCATATGGACGCTCCATCTCCTCACTGGGCATTTTCACTAGCTATCACCTGTAATGTGTTCTTTCTTCATCTCTGTGTCATGGCTTCTTTCAAGTCCTGACTAAAATCCTACTTTTTACAGGAAGCCTTTCCTGATGCCTCTTAATTCTAATGCCTTTCTTCCATTGATTATTTCCAGGTTATTCTGTATAAAAATTGCTTGGGCATAGCTATTTGCATGTTTTCTTCCTCATTAGACTGTGAGCTCTGAGAGCAGGGATTGTCTTCTGCCTTTCTTTGTATCTCTAATATTAGTACAGTGCCTAGGCACAGGATAGGTACTTATTAAATGTTTATTGACTGGTAAAGTTCAAGCCTTCAGTGACTCATTTTTAAAAACCAGTTTTTAAAAAGGTTTTAAAAACCAGTTTTTAAAAAGGTTTTAAAAACCAGTTTTTAAAAAGGTTTTAAAAACCTGTAACTATACTTCATAGAAAAATTGTATATTCCCCTCTCTCTTTTTTTTAAATTTAAATGCTTTATTAACTGCTGATTTATATCATTCGTTTCCGCTAGATTTTGAGTTACAAATTTTCTCCCTGTTTTTCCCCCACCCATCCCCCCAAAACAGCAGTCCCACAGGATATCCCCACCTCCAATCTGCTCTCTCCCATATTTTCTCCCATACCCGTTTCAACTTTTCCAGTGGATCTCTATGCCTCAGTGCTTGTATATCTTTTTTCTTAATTACATGTAAGATGGTATTAATAATAGTATATATATATATATATACACACACACACACACACACATATATATATATATATTTGAATATTTGATTTAAAAACTTTCAATTCCAGATTCATTCCCTTCCCCCCCCCCCCGCCAGCCACCCCCACTGGGGGGACAAGCAGTTCAGTATAGGTTGTACATGTGTGGCTAATGCAAAAAAATAACATAGTAGATGTATTGTAAAAGACTGACTATATTTCCCTCCCTCCTATCCCACCTCACACTTGTTCTATTCTCTACTTTGATCCTGTCCCTTTTCAAAAGTGGGTGCTTCCAACTTCCCTCCCCCCAAGCCTGCCCTCCCTTCCATCATCCCCCCTCACATCCCCTTCCCCCCCTATTCTCCTGGAGGGTGAGATACCCTATTTAGTGTGTATTTCCCTCCCTTCTCAAGCCAGATTCAATAGGAATAAGGTTGACCTATTCCCTTTTGCCTTCCTATTCTTCCCCTCCATTGTAACCATTTTCCTTGCCTCTTCTGTATGAGACAGTTTGCCCCACTCTCTCTCCCCATCTCCTCTCATTATATTCCTCTCACCTCTTAATTTCACCTTTTAAGTATCATCCCTTCCTGTTAAATTGGTCCCGTGCCCTCTATCTATGTATACCTGTAAACGTATATACATATATTCACATATGTATTCATATGCCCGCATACCCTCATATAAAGACATATATATTTTTTTCTAATCCCTTCAACTACTGAGAAAAGTTTCATAGGTTACAATTATTGTTTTTCCATGTAGGAATGTTAATAGTTCAACTTTGGCCAGGTGGCTCAGCAAGCAAGGGCACCGGCTCCAGTGCCGGGACGACCCGGATCAAATCCGGGCCCAGACACTCAGCACCACACCCAGAAACAACAACTGGCCATGCAACCCCGAACAAGCCACTCAACCCCGATTGTTTAAAAAAAAAAAAATAGTTCAACTTTGATAAGTTCCTTATGATTTCTTTTCCCTGTTTACCTTCTCATGCTTCTCTTGCTTCTTGTATCTGAATGTCAAATTTTCTATTCAACTCTGGTTTTTTCAGCAAGAATGCTTGAAAGTCCTGTATTCCACTGAATGACCATATTTTCCCCTGAAACATGATACTCAGTTTTGCTGGGTAGGTGACTCTTGGTTTTAATCCTAGCTCCCTTGACCTCCGGAATATCACATTCCAGGCCCTTCAATCCCTCAGTGTAGAAGCTGCCAGATCCTGGGTTATCCTGATTGTGTTTCCACAATATTCAAATTGTTTCTTCCTGGCTGCTTGTAATATTCTCTCCTTAATCTGGGAATTCCGGAACCTGGCTATAATATTCCTAGGAGTTTTCTTTTTGGGATCTTTTTCAGGAGGTGATCGGTGGATTCTTTCAACCTCTATTTTGCCCTCTCGGTCTAAAACATCAGGGCAGTTTTCTTTGAGAACTTCCTGGAGGATGCTTTCCAGGCTCTTACTTTGGTCATGGCTCTCAGGCAGTCCAATAATTTTTAAATTATCTCTCCTGGATCTATTTTCCAGGTCAGTGTTTTTTTCCATGAGATATTTCACATTGCCTTCTATTCTTTCATTTGTTTGGATCTGTTTAACAGCATCTTGATTTCTCATAAAGTCATTAGCTTCCATTTGCTCCAATCTAATTCTGAAGCAATGATTCTCCTCAGTGAGCTTTTGAGATTCTTTTTCCATCTGGCAAATTAGACTTTTTAAGGCATTCTTCTCCTCATTGCCTTTTTGAGCCTCCTTTGCCATTTGAGTCAGTCTGTTTTTTAAGGTATTATTTTCTTCATTCAGGCTGTTGACTCTCATTTCATAATTTTCTTGCATTGTTCTCATTTCTCTTCCCAATTTTTCCTCCACTTCTCTTATCTGCTTCTTAAGGTCCTCTATGGCCTGTAACCAGCTTGTATTTTCCTTTGAAGCTTTTGGTGCAGGAGTTCTGACTTCACTGTTTTCCTCCTGTTCCATGCCTTGCTCCTTCTTATCCCCAAAATAGGAGTGTAATGTTGGAATCTTCTGTCTGCTTTGTTTCCTTTGCCTGCTCATTTTGCCACTCAATGATTTGACTTTTGGGCTTTTTGCCACAGTAGGACTCTGCCACCAGACAGGGGAGTTTTCGTCCCAAAAGCTGGGGTTTTCTCGGCTGCCGGAGGTATTAGATGGGTGCCCTCTCTGAGGTCTCCACACGCTCTGGCAAGCTGGACACACACCCCAGGACCTCCACCCTAGACTGCAATCCAGATCCAAGCAGATTAAAGCAAGAGCGATGACCCCTCAGACTGGTGCTTGGTCCCCCTACACTCTGCAGGCCAGGAGCTGAAGCCGCCACGTGGCGCTGAGCCTGCCTGCGTCTCAGCAGTTTCTCGCTCCGGGGGTAAAAGCCACGCACTCCCACTTTCTGGGTCCCAAAGTCCAGACTGCACTTGCCTCTCACCTTGTCCTTCGCATCTATGTATTGATAAATCTGGAAACAGCCACAGCTGCTGCTGATCTGGAGTCCCTCTGGCTGGCGGCTGGTCAGGCCCGCCCTGGGGCTAAAGCCTCAGCGTGGTGCTGGGCTCGGCTCCCAGAGCGCTGTGCTGGCCGATTCCTGCCGGCCTGCCGGGCTGTCCTCAGCGGGAGGTTAGCTTCTCTGTGTCATTTTGTGGGTTCTGCCTATATTCCCCTCTCTTTACTACATTTTTATATCCAATTGTATCTAAGAATAACAGCTTTGTATAAATGTTTTGCATTGGGTTTTTTGATTGTCTCAGTGATATATCACTGATACGTACAACTTCCAATGGGAAAGCTCTTTCTACCAATGCACATCTACAATTGCCCTCAAACTTCATTCTTGCAGTTAGTTACTTGGGTTACTGAGGCCAGCCCAGGATCACACAGTCAGTATGTATCATAGTCAGCACCTGAACCCAGGTCTTTCTGTCTTTAACGTTAGCATTCTTTCTTATTACACCATATTACCTACCTTTCTCACATGTGTACTAAACAAAAAACATTCTTTAAAATGATTTCATGCAGCCAGAAACGATATCTGTTTCTATAATCTGGGCTTATAGTTTTAAAAAATTAATTTAACAGGAAACTAAGTGAGATATAAGGTAAGAGAATTCACATATTTTTAAAATATACCCTTTTCAAATATACACCATTTCCTTAAAAATTACTTAAATTACTTAAAAACACTCAATTCATTTAAGGATTATTCTAGCAATAGTTAAGGATCACTAGTATTTTGAAACATCAAAATTTTTATTATAAAATGTAATGGTATAGTTTATATGAAAATATCTTCTTCCATACTTATAAGATTCTTCCCTTTGAAACTTACTGTTTTACATTTGATTTTTATAGCTTTTCAAAAAATTAAGACATAACAAAATCTTATGATCTCAGCAACATGGGTACTCCCTTTTTGTGGTGTTGTTTGGTCATTTTTTAGTTGTGTCTGATTCTTCATGACCTCATTTGGGGTTTTCTTGGCAAAGACATTGGAGTGGTTTGCCATTTCCTTCTCTAGCTCATTTTACAGATGAGGAACTGAGGCAAAACAGGATTAAGTGACTTTCCAAGGAACACACAGGAAGTGAGTGTATGAGGCCAGATTTGAACTCAAAAAGAGGAGTCTTCCTGCCCTTAGGTCTGGCATTCTATCCACTAAGTAACCCAGCTCAGCCACACCCTTTTCTGATAGTTTTATAATTTCCTACAATGCAGTTCCAATGACTTGCCAGTCGTTTTAAGTTATTTTTTTACCATACCTGTGATTTCATAAGTATGTGCAAGTCCCAGTGAGAAAAACTCCCTTTATCAGTGAAGAATCAGCAACTTTTTTTGCCACTTAAGAGTCATAGAGTACAGAGAAAATTTGAGAGATTAAAGAGATTTGCCCAGGGACATGCAGCCAGGATGTGTCAGTAGAGATTCTTTTTTTTTTTTTCAAATTAAATTTTATGTTTATTTTTAGTTTACATCATTCATTTCCACAAGATTTTGAGTTACCAATTCTCTCCCCATTTTTCCCCTACCCACCACCACAAAACAGTCATCCCAATATATACCCCCTCCCCCAATCTGCTCGCTCCTTTATCCTCTGCCATCCCCCCTCCAGCTTTCTGGTAGGGCAAGATGGATCTCCATACCTCAGTGCCTGTATATCTTATTTCCCAATTGCATGTAAGAAATAATAATAATAATTTTTTTAAACATTTGATTTTAAAACTTTGAATTCTAGATTCTTTCCCTTCCTCCCTTTGTCACCCATCCTTACTGGGAAGATAAGCAATTCAATATAAGTTGTACATGTGTAGTTACACAAAACATTTCCACAGTGGATATGTTGTGAAAGATTGACTATATTTCCCTCCATCCTATCCCACCCCTCACTTGTTCTATTCTCTACTTTGACCCTGTCCCTTTTCAAAAGTGTGTGCTTCTAACTACCCTCCCCACAACCTGTCCTCCCTTCCATCATTCTCTCTCTCATCCCCTTCCTCCCTACTCTCCTGTAGGGTAAGATACCCAATTTAGTGTGTATGTCATTCCCTCCCTAAGCCAAATTCAATGAGAGTAAGGTTGACCCATTCCCTTTTGCCTTCCTGTTCTTCCCCTCCATTGTAACAGTTATCCCTTGCCTCTTCTATATAAGGTAATTTACCCCATTCTTTCTCTCCCCATATCCTCTCATTATATTCCTCTCTCACCTCTCAATTTCACCTTTTAAATATCACCCCTTCCTATCCAATTGATCCTGTGCCCTCTATGTATACCTGTACACATAAATACACGTACTTACATATGTATTCATATGCACATATACCCTCCTATATAGACATGTATATGTATGTATACATATATATACATACATTTATATTCCCTTCAACTATCCTCATACTGAGAAAAGTTTCATAAGTTACAATTATCATTTTTCCATGTAGGCATATAAATAGTTCAACTTTTATAAGTTCCTTATGATTTCTTTTTCCTGTTTACCTTCTCATGCTTCTCTTGCTTCTAGTATTTGAATGTCAAATTTTCTATTCAACTCTGGTTTTTTCATCAAGAATGCTTGAAAGTCCTCTATTTCATTGAATGACCATATTTTCCCTGGAAACATGATACTCAAGTTTTGCTGGGTAGGTGATTCTTAGTTTTAATCCTAGCTCCTTTGATCTCTAGAATATCATATTGCAAGCCCTTTGATCCCTTAATGTAGAAGCTGCCAGATTCTGCATTATCCTGATTGTGTTTCCACAATATTCAAACTGTTTCTTCTTGGCTGCTTACAATATTTTCTCCTTGATCTGGGAACTGTGGAATCTGGCTATAATATTCCTAGGAGTTTTCTTTTTGGGATCTTTTTCAAGAGGTGATCTGTGAATTCTTTCAATTTCCATTTTGCCCTCTGGTTATAAAACATCAGGGCAACTTTCCTTGAGAATTTCTTGAAGGATTATTTCTAGGTACTTTTTTTGATCATGGCTTTCAGGTAGTCCAATAATTTTTAAATTATCTCTCTTGGATCTATTTTCCAGGTCAGTGGTTTTTCCAATGAGATATTTCACATTGCCTTCTATTTTTTCATTTGTTTGGATCTGTTTAATAGTATCTTGATTTCTCATAAAGTCATTAGCTTCCATTTGATACAGTCTAATTCTGAAGGAATTATTGTCTTCAGTGACATTTTGAAATTCTTTTTCCATTTGGCAAATTCAGCTTTTTAAATAATTCTTCTCCTCATTGGCTTTTTGGGCCTCTTTTGCCATTTCAGCTAATCTATTTTTTAAGCCGTTATTTTTTCCAGTCAGTTGTTGACTCTCTTTTCATGATTTCTTGCATCATTCTCATTTCTCTTCCCAATTTTTCCTCCACTTCTCTTATTTGGTTTTCAAAATCCTTCTTGAGTGCCTCCATGGCCTATAACCAATTCATATTTTTCTTGGAAGCTTTTGGTGCAGGAGTTCTGACTTCATTGTATTCCTCCCGTTCCATGCTTTGATCCTTTTTATCCCCCCAAAAAGAATCTAAAGTTGGATTGCTATGCTTGCTTTGCTTCCTTTGCTCATGTTGTCATTCAATTTCTTGACTTTTGAGCTGTTTGCCTCAGTAGAACTCTGCTTCCAGAGGGGAGAGCTTTCTCTCAAATTGCTGGGGTTTTCACAGCTGCTGGAGCTATTAGGAGAGCACTGTCTCTACAATCCCCACGTGCTCTGGCTCACTGGTCACACACCTCAGGACTACCACCCAACATCACAATCCAGATCAAGGCAGGTTAAAGCGAGAGCAATTACACTCTGAATGGTTGCTTGGTCCCCCTACAATCTGCAGGCCAGGAGCTCTGAAGCAGCTACATGGAGGTGGCTGCAGGGCTGCTGCACCTCTGCTGCTTATTACTCCAGGGGGCAGAGGCCAAACTGCACCTCTATCCCTCCCAGTTCCAACAGATTCTACACTGACCTTTTACTTTGTCTTTGGCATTTATGGATTGATATTTCTGGAAAATGCCACAGCTGCTGGGTGATCTACTCTCTCAAGGTCCACTCCAGCTGCTGCTGGTTGGGGCCACCCTGGAGCTTGTCAGCAGTCATTCTTAAATTCCCCAGATCACCTGACTGATGGAAGCCACTATATCAGGGTACTTCACTGAGTCAAAAATCAAAATACCTAGTAATCAACCTTCCCAGAGATAAGCCAATTAAAAGTCAGTGAGTCCGGGGCGGCCAGGTAGCACAGCAAGTAAGAGCACCGACTCCAGTGTTGAGAAGACCTGGAGATCGAATCCCGGGCTCAGACACTTAGCACCCACCCAGAAACACCTGGCCGTGTAACCTTGAGCAAGTTACTTAACCCCAATTGCTTAGGGGAGGCCAGGTGGCTCAGCGAGTAAGAGCACCGGTTCCAGTGTTAGGACGACCTGGAGATCGAATCCCGGGCTCAGACACTCAGCACCACACCCAGAAATGACTGGCCGGGTAACCTTGAGCAAGTTACTTAACCCCAATTGCTTAAAAAAAAAAAAGTCAGTGAGTCCTAGAATGTGAAATACACACACAAAGACTATCGTATTCCCATCCCCCCACTGAAAACCTTTTTAGCCCTTAAGCAAACTACCAAATAGAGGAAAGATCTGTAATTGCCTCTGTGTGTGTAACTCCAAGTGTAGGATATTCTTCCAATAATACTTTATAAACCTGAGTTACTTAAAGCAGAAAGAGTTACTTGTCTATGGTAACAAAGTTACTAAGTGTCAGAGGGTGGATTTGAACCCAAGTCTTCCTAATTCCAAAGCCTAGTATGTCATCCATTTCTCTGGGTTGCCTGTATTCATGAAAGCTATCAAGTTAAGAGTTACTCAGGTTAATTTGATGTGTTTATCTTCATTCTTTTGGACTTATGGTTTATTATTACATTGATCAGAGTTCTAAAGTCTTTCTAAGTTGTTTTTTTCTATTATGTCACTATATACACTGTTCTCTATGAGTTCTGCCAGTTTGCTGTACATCAGTTCATAAAGATCTTCCTAGTTTTCTCTGAAATTATCAATTTAACCATTTCTTATGGCATAATATTCTATTATGTTAATTCATATATTGAAATTTGTTCAGTCATTCCCTCATAGGAAGATACCTCCCCTAGTTGTCAATTTTTGTTACAAATATTTTCATGCATATAGATTTCCCCCTTTTTTAAATTTCTTTGGAATTATAGGCCTAGTAGTGATGTAGCTACGTCAAAGAATAGACACACTTTGGTAACATTCTGCATGGCTCCAAATTGCTTTTCAGAATAGCTAGATTCATTTACAACTCCACCAACAATAAACTAGAGTATATGTTTTTTCACAGATCCTCCAATATTTATCATTCTCTTCTTTAATCTTTGTCAATCAGTTGGGTATGAATTGGAACTTGAAAGTTGCTTTAATTTGCATTTCTCTAATTATTAGTGATTTACAGCATTTTTCTATGATTATTTATGGCTTGGAATTCTTCCTTTTCAAAACTGCCTGCTCATATCCTCTGATCATTGATCTATTAGGGAACAGTTCTTAGTCTTATAAATTTGAATAATTTATGTCTTAGAAATGAGGCCTTTATCAGAAAAATCTGTTGAAAAGATTTTTCTCTGGTCCTGTTTCCTATCTATTTTTACATTAGAATTGTTTATGCAAAAACTTTTTAATTTTATATAATCAAAACTGTCCTTTTTATCTTTTGTGATCCTATCATCCTTTTAGTCATGAACTCTACCCATAAATCCAAAACGTAATTTCTTCCTTACTCATCTAATTTGTTTACAATTATGGCATCTTATATGTGTCATGTATCTTTTTGGACTTTATCTTCACATATGGTGTGAGTTGTTCATCTAAATCTAAATTCTATCAGATTACTGTCCAGTTTTCTAAGGAATTTTTTCAAATAAAATGTCTTTCCCTCAAGTAAATGGGGTCTCTTGAGTTTATCAAACACTGTTACTATATTTATTTGTTTCTGTATGCTATGACTTATCTGCTTCACCAATCTCTCAACCTGTACCAAACTGTTTTTATGATTATTGTTTTGTAGTATAATTTGAGATCTGGTACTGACAGACCACCTCCCCACATTTTTTTACTATTGCCTTTGAGATTCTTGACTTTCTGTAACTCTACATGAAATCTATTAATATTTTATAGCTTCCATAATTATTTTGAATGAAATTTCTCTTTCCAGCTATTCTTGATGAGCTTTCTTGGTTGTCTGATGATTTTTCTATACATTTTGGTGGGAAAGTAAAATGAAGACAATAATAGCTATATATGTCACATTGTTTCTCTGAAGATCAAATGAAAGAACATGAAAAGCTCTTCAAGTTGTTACTTAAGTGTCTAATGTTAATTATTAGTATTATGCATTCAAAACAGAGTCATAATTCACAAGTGAGACACATAAGCAAAAAATGCTGAGTACCTGCGACATAATAGTCACTGCTCTAGCTACATAATACAAAGCAAAATGTTTTTTTCTGCTTTCAGAGCAGTGCTTTCAGAAAGGGTAGAAAAATCCTACTGCAGAAACTCCCTTCACTGATCACAGATCATTCCTTTGTAGCAACCCTTACAGTCTTATAAAGAGTTGCTTCGGTCACTGAAAAATTAGGTAACTTGCTTATGGTCACAAAGCCAATAGATATCAGAGGCAGGATTTGAATTCAGTTCTTTCTGATTCCATGACCAGTTCCCTACCCACTGTTCCAAGACACCTCTCAGAATGCAAATAAACTGAGGTAAATAAGTTTTCTTTCAGAAATTGATAAGGTTAACTGTAACATTATAGAACAATTATAACTTTTTAAACCTTTACCAATATACTCAATTCAAAATAAAAACATTCACCTAGTAGGCATACATCTTGCACTTAACCTGAAACCTAATAATCTTTCAAGAATCAACATACTAAGACAGCACTTCATAATATAAAAAAATTTATAAAGACCATTAAATTGATCTAGCAAAGCAGAGAATGTTTATTTAGCAAAACACAAGTATTCATTTACTTTATAATTAGTCTTACCAAATAAATTTAACTATTAATGTAGCACATAAAAGTACGGTACTCTACCTCAATATCCTGGAGACTGAATTCCTTTTGATCTTTAAAGTTAGCCGCTCCGGAGCTCAATTCCATCAGCATTTTTGCTATTTCAGGTTTTATAGCTGCTGTCAGTCTACTGGCTGCTTCCATGACATGTTCCTGCACATCCTTCAGTTGCATAGCTGCCTTTGAATAGGGAGAGTTCCTAAATACACTGCTGAAAAGGTCTGTAAGAAAAGTGCTTGCACGGCAAAACACATTGAGTGCATCCAGATATTTGGAGATTCCCTGCTGGATGTCTGCAATTGGACTAGTGTGGGCTACAGCATGGTTGCAGCTATTTGCAGCAGCTGCAGAGACCAAAGGAGATGTTGAGGCAGCTGATGCCAGGGGGGCACTCAGGGTCCTGCCTAGCTCAGGCATTGGATACTGCTGGTGTTGCTGCACTTTCTGCTTGGACCCGCCAAGCAAAAAGCGCCGCTTGTAGTCCATTTTACTTTCCTGGGCACTACAACAATACATAAGTAAGAAATTGTCCAAAAGTCCTTGAATTAGTCAGCTTTCCAATTCTCTTCCTTGAGAATTGTGGTTATGTATAACAATAGTAGAGGACTGCAAACAAAAGTTCCATAAAAGGCATTTCCAATAGGCAGGCACCTCCACAGTATGTCTCAGGAATAAGGAGAGTGGCAGCTTTGCAGTGTCAGTGTTTCCAGTGCAGCCCTGCTGCAGGTACAATTCACAAAAGTGAAAACTGAAAGTCTTTCCTGTTTAGTATTCTATTCTTTCCATAAGAAGATGCAATTGCCAAAAAGAGAAAATATTTTACTTATAATTATTTTGCCAGAATATTTTGATACCTCATACTTTTTATACTGGCAGAAAATAGCCTTAATTTTTTAAATGCAGTATCTTAATATTTTCCATTAATATATCAGAAAAGTAAAACAAAAAAACAAAAAAAAAACCCATACACTGATCAACAGCGACTATAAAAGCAGTGCAGAGAATTTTTATTTTAAACTAAGTCCTTTTGACAGATCAAATCTCTGCATTATTTTTGACAGAGCCTGTCTGCCAAATCCATTTACCTGTAGTGTTTCTTCTTAATGCTGTAGGAAAAAAAAAATAAAATGTCTTCTTTTTTTGTAAGTCAAGTTATTAAAAACTGGAGTGTTTGTTATTTCAAGTTGCCAATCTGCCTCTTCCTTTCCTTCTGTTTTCTGAGGTAGTTGTTTCCTTTGTAACATTAGTAAGTGTTGTTTCCAGATTGAGTTTATGCTTAATTGTAAAGTCTGAGGCAAGAACAAATGTATTTGTAAGGCCTTTAGGTCATTTCCTGCAAAGAGAAAAAAAGTTAAGAAGGTTATAGAACAATGAGTAGCTTCTGTTCAAATTTTAACTCCTGCTGTGCTGGTTTTTTTTTTCTATTTAGAGTCAATCTGTCAAGAAAAATCAGATACAAAGACTGCCTTCCAACATTCATAGAAGTAATAATTTGGCAAAGCTAAATCTACAAATTTGCAACTATTAAAGTTTTCCAAGTTCTAGTCCATATTAACATGGTAGCAGCTTATACTACTAAATCCCAAACTGAAATTAACAAGAAGCTATTTGAAAGAAGAATTTCAAAGAATGAATATTTGAAAAATATACAAACATATTAAGTTTTGCATACCAGAAAGATGCTGCTGATCTGTCTTTCAGCTTACTCTTACTGTAACTACATGTTAAATAGCACTGGTTTAAGAATACAAAATTCAGTAATTACATTTTTATTTCCTTCAAGAAGCCAAATATGGAGTCAGGAGGGCCTGACCCTGTGCAAGTCTCAGCCCCCCTCCCTGCCACCCCACCTTCCCAAACCCATCCCACAAAAAAAAAAAAGAATTGACTTAGGAACACCACACAGATGAGTGAGAAAAATTCTTTAAATGAAACTTAAGCATAATGTTTATGTTTCACATTTGATACAATGAATAATGGGAATAAGGTTATAAGAACTGAGAAAATAGAGTTTATTAACTCAATTCTTTCATTCAGATATCGCTTTAATACCACTTGGCTGATTTAGTCAAAAAATGACTGGTGAAAACCTATCTTAAATGAAGAACAACATTAACCCACATGATCTGAAATTACACTAAATTTGAATAGGACTGAATTGTATTTTTCTGAGGACAAATGAAAGCTGGTTTGAAATGTGCTGTGTTTTAATTATGAACAACTATACTCAACAATGGGGTCACAAAGCGTCAGTCGAGATTGAGAAATGACTCACCAACAACAAATACTAAACAAGAAGATGGCTAGACACAGTAGAAAGTGTGCTGGATTTGATGTCAAGTCAGAGGACATGGGTTCAAACTCCACATCTGTTAGTTCCTGTAGCTAGGGGACCTTAAGGCAGCCACCTGACCAATTCTGCACCTGTTTCTTCATCTGTAAAATAAGAGGGTGAACTAAAGTCCTTCCTGCTGTAAAGTCTATTACCCTATGACCTAGGGGTCTCTACTAATCTTATTTTTCTATAATTCTATGTTTGATTTTTTTCTCCCTGAGATTTGGTTAAGAGCTCTCTTTGTTTTATTAGTTTGGGTATTTTATATTTAAGCATCCATCAATTTCTTTTGAATATTCAGTTTTGCTGGCGTGTAACTGTATATGGTAGTTCCTGATCATTTTCTTCTTTTTCCTCTTGGTTGTGAATTCATTTTGTGTCATTTTTTTGTAATTTGATTTATGTCTTTTGTTGATCAGCTTAATAACTGGTGTGTCAATTTTGTTAGTCTTCTCAAAACATCAGCTCTTAAGCATTGAGTTCTATACTTCATACTTCTCTACTTCTCTTTTAAGACGTCTACTTTGGTACTTGTTTTAGAGCTGCTGAATTATTTTCTAACCTAATTGCATGCTCACTTCATTCTCTATTTGTATTTTGCTAATAACATGTTACTGAAATATAAATGTTCCTCAGACAGCTGATTTTGATATTGCCATCATTATCTATAACATACTCAATTATTGCTTCTGTGATTTGTTCTCATAATTCAGCATATTTATATTTCCTTGATTTGTTACTACTTTTATAAACATTATAGTTGTTAAAGAATATTTATTTTTAAGCCTTCTTTGTATTTATTTATGATGACTTTATGCTCTAACACATGAACTGTTTTTGTAAATGTATGATCAAATGCTAAGAAATGTATATTGCTAATATTCCCATTCAGAAATTGATACAGGGCAGTCAAATCTAGTTTTTTCAATAATTTATTCCTCTCCATATTTTCCTTATTTACTTTTCTGTTGGGTTTTTTTTTTTAAAGCAATTGGGGTTAAGTAACTTGCTCAAGGTTACACGGCCAGTTATTTCTGGGTATGGTGCTGAGTATCTGAGCCTAGATTTGATCCCCAGGTCATCCCGACACTGGAGCCAGTGCTCTTACTCGCTGTGCTACCTGGCCGCCCCCTCTGTTGGGTTCTTAAGAGGCATATTAATGTCTCCTACTATTTCTGTGTTACTATCAATATCTTTTTGTAATTTTCCTAGATTTTTCAATCAATCAATATTTATTGTGTCCATTATGTGCCAAGCACTGATAATTTTTTCTTTTCTTTTAAGAACTTAGGCACTATGTCATTTATTTTCTAGTCTTTTGGAACATATACATTCAATATTGTCATTTTTTGTTGTCTATAGATCCTTTGTGCAAATTTAGTTTTGTTTGATATTATCATGTTTTTATTATTGTGTAATCTGACATTACAATCGCAAATCATGCCTTAAGAGTCACTGGAAAGAGATTTGGTTATATTCCTTCATTTTCACAGAATTCACAAAATTCGAGAGTTTGTAGGGGCCTCCTCAGCAGACATCTAGTCCAATCTGGACATGCAAGGAAATCCTACTATATCACATACCCAACAACTGGTCATTCACTCTTTACCTGAAGACCTCCAAGGGGAAGAGGGAACCCACTATCTCTCAAAGCAATCCACTTCATTTTTCAATAGTTCTAACTGTTCAGAAGTTTGCCATCAAGCCTGAATTTGCCTCACTCCAACTTGGCCTCATTGTTCCTGGTTCTGCACTCTAGGGCCAAGCAGAGCAAGTCTAGCTCCACATCCACACAAAAGCTCTTCAAGCACCTGATTCCAACTACTACATTTCCCCCAAAGTCTTCTTTTCTTTAGGTTCAATTGATCTTCATAAGACATAGACTCAAGGCCCTTCATTAACCTGTCTGTCCTCTGTGGAACACTATCCAGTTTATTAATGTTCTTCATGAATAGTGGTGTACAGAATGTAATACAATGGGACTATCACCTCCCTATCCCTGGAAGCTCTGCCTGTCTTAATGTAACCCAACACTGTATTAGCTTTTCTGGTTGGAAAGTTATATGACTGACTCATATTATACTTGTAGTTCACTAAAACCCCCAATGTTTTTCAGAATATTGCTGTCTTAAAAATAATGCTGTCTATCCATTCTTCCACCATCTTATACTTATTCATTAATTTTTATATTCCTTTACTGAATTTCATCTTATTGGGAGCGGCTAGGTGGCACAGTGAATAGAGCACCAGCCCTGGAATCAGGAGGACCTGAGTTCAAATCCGGCCTTGGACACTTAATACACACACACACACACACACACACACCCAAAAAAAAACTAGCCATGTGACCTTGGGCAAGTCACTTAACCCCAATTGCCCTCCAAAAAGCAAAAAAATTTTAAAAAGAATTTCATCTTATTAAATTCAGCCTCATGCTCTTAAACCTATCAAGATCCTTTCTGATCCTGACCATCATCCATTGCATTAACTATTCTTCCCAGCTTAGTGTCATCTACAAATTTGAAGAATCTCTGTCCAAGTCACTGATAAAAACTGTTAAACAGAGAGTCAAGCACAGCTTCCTGGGATACTCACATCAGAGATCTCTTGCCACATGAAGACTAAACCTTAACACCTACTCTTAGTGTACATCAATACTAGTTCTAAATCATCATATTCTATGAGCTAGTCTACAATTCTCCATCTTCTCCACAAAAGTGAGAGATATTTTATCAAAAGCTTTGCTAAAATCTCCAAAAATTATGTTAATAACATTCTCCTTGTCTATTAGGTTTAAGTGGCACAATTGACAGACTTGGAGTCAGGAAGACCTGAGTTAGAATCCCTCCTCTGAAACTTTCTACCTGTATGACTCCCTAGGCAAATCACTTGTGTCAGCTTAAATTTTTTCACCTACAAAAATGGGGAAAATTCTGTGAGGGTCAAATGAAATAAAATACGTAAAGCACTTTGAAGACCTTAAAGTACAAGGTGAATGATTCAGTTTAGGAAAAAAAAAAAAAAAGAAAGGAGAGGAGAGAAGGGGGGAAAAGGAGAAGAGAGACAGAAAGCGAGGAAGAGAGAAGACAATAAAGAAAATGAATTAGGCTGATTGGGAGTACTCTGTTCTTGGTGAAGCCAGGGCCATTCTCTGTAATAACCACTTCCTTCCCTTTACAGGTGTTCACCAACTATGTCCTTAGATCTATTCTAGAATTTTCACTCTGTATGTTTGTAATGGGAATGCAAATTTGGAAGATCTTCCCTGCCCCAAGCCAAAGTGCACCTGTAGCCTGGGGTGGGAGGCTTGTTTTTCAGTAGATACTTCTTGATTGGCCAGTGAGTCAATAAAGTTGTTACATTCTCTGAGCCAGGAGATGGCTATATAAGCCCTGATGTGTAGCTTTGTTTTGGGGGCTCACTTTGAGAAGTTCTGTGATTTGATCTGTATTCTGAAAAGCCGTTGTCCAGAGTCCCCCCCCCCTTTGAAAAACCCAGATGTTGACTGGGTATGGATGTAATGGTTGGACAGTTTGGAAATCTGTCTACTTGATGTTTCTGTCTTGATAATTGTGCCTGTACGGGGTGCTGACCTTTTCTCCTGAACAAGGTGAACGATATGTGTCTGACTGATTGAAGTGGGCTTGTTAACCCATTTTGAGTTGCTTTCCTTTGTCAGGGCAGATCCAGGAACCTGTATGGGCAGCAAACCCTGAGGACGCGCTTGGGGTGCTTGCAGCAACAATGTTTTAGATGTGTTTCTTAGATATAGAGATTTTTTAAAAATCTATTATTCCATTCTTTCTTTTTATTAGAGAATTTACATTTATTATTATTATATTATATTACAATCACATTTACATTTACAACGGTTGTTTTCAACCTTTAAATAAACATGTGTATGTTTACATTTTCTTCTTCTATTAAGTTAGTAATCAGATGGTTTATTTGCTTACACTACTTTGAAACTGGTTTTTCCTCCCATTACCTAAACTAATCCCAAATTTAGTTTTAAGGTTATTCTGTCGTTTATTTGACCTTTCCTTTCTCAGCTCAGATAAAAATTCAGGACTCAACAGCTCCAAACTTGCATGTTCTTCGATTTCAATAACATGAATCTCCATAATTAAATACAGAAAAGAAAAAGGCCAATTTACACAAAGAAAAGGCTGGCCCAATATTTACAGATGTGTGCTATAGTAAAATATTGCTACTACTTAATTTCTGGAATTTTTCTATAAATTATGCAATTTGTGGATCTGTGAGCTGGAAGATCTTACCTAGCGTACATCTCTAAGATATATATATAATACATCCCCCCAAAAAAAGAGCTTTAATAGCATATGTATCCTGTATACTCTGTTTCCAAATCTGTTCCTACCAAGTTCCTCATTTGGCCCTTCCTCCCCAAAAATGAACTCATGTCACTAATGAGCAACATAAAAAATGCAATGTAGCCTTAAAATATTTGAAATGTCACATATTTGGCTGGAAGACATTTTGGTCTCTAGAAAAATAACAATGCCCCAGGGAAGATTTAAGACAAAATGTCAGTCTTCCTTTACTAACAAAAGACTTGTTAATTCTTGTTGCTCTTAGGAGTAAAAAATATCTTAAAGTAGGAAGAGTATCTTAGTTTCATAAAAAGGTGCTCTTATTTTTTCACATAAATATTTTATTTGCATTTTAGATTCTGAGAGCCATTTAAAATAATTACATTTTTCTTATTTGAAGCCAAAATAATTTTATATCAAATAGAACTTGTAGAGACTGAAATAGATATTTCCTGAATCCTCTGGTATTATGATTGTTACCCGAATTTCTTTTTTTAAGAAGGAAAAATTTAAAACTGTCTTTATCATAAATGCAATGTGATATAGCTGAAAAAGCACTGACCCGGATTCTAATGTGTGTTAATAGGTAAGTCACCCGATTGATTCAGCTGTAAAATAGGTAGAAAAATATTACCAAGTGCTCTGTCATGGGGCTGTTGTGAGGGAAGCACTTTCTAACCTCAAGGTGCTATAGAAAAGTCATCATTGTCACTTACTGGTGGTATCATTAGCATTATAAGGTAGATGCTTAATAAATGTTTGCTGAATTGTACTGAGTGAAATAGGAAGGGGTAATAAGAGAGGTAATAAATAAGTTTTTAAGTCAATTCAGACTTATTAGAGGGGGAAAGAATACTTCCTTAGGATTCAGCTATTTGGTATACAATCCATATCCCAATATTCCCCAACACATTAATAAGATAATTTATGAACTTTAAAACTACAGACTATCTGTGCTGTGATAAAATGAACATTATAGGAGAAAGGTATGAAAGGAGATATTAAAAGGAGAAGGCTCTGAATCCTAAGGGAGAAGAAATCCTTCTGTTCTGGCTGTACTGGAAGAGGAAAGTTACCCAGAAAAGCAATAATGGAATCTAGTCAGGAAGTCTTCTGGACTCAGCTTTAAACCTGTAAGTATGTAATCTATGCATATACTGAATATATCCTCAGAAAAACTATGAGAAGGGAATCAGGAATTTATAAAAGAAATTGGTCCCTCCAAACAGAATACATTTATACAGTTATAACTGACTGAAAAGTATATGAGATCTTGTTCTGTTTATTTTAATACTTTAATATCTTATATTTAATAATTGATATGTAAATACACAAATTTATGTGTAAATTCTATTTATATATAAATATCAAGAAAAATGTAAATATAATAATATATACAAATATATTTATGTAAATAAATATATTTATTACTTTAATAATTCACTGTATCTTACATTTGGAAAGGCTCTCAGAGGTCATCCAGTTCAATCTATTACTGAGTAAGAATCCCTTCAATAACAAAACTGACAAGTGATGGTTCAGACTTTGCTTAAAGACCTCTACTGATAGGGAGTACCCATTACCTCCCAAATCAGAATATTCCACTTTTGTATAGCTCTAAAAGTTATGAAGTTTTCCCCTAAAATACAACCAAAATCTGCTTTTACATCTTTAATTCATGGCTCCTAGCTCTGTCCTCTAGAGCCAAACAGAATAAGCCTAACCCCTCCTCTAGATGACAGACCTTCAAATATTTTAACACAGCTATCACCATTGCTCCCCTAACTATTCTATTCTCCAATCTAAACATCCCCAGTTTCTTCACTGGAATTGCAAATGGCATGACTTTGATGCCCTTCAAAATCCTACCAGATGTGACTCTCTTGTTTAACAATATTCTTAAAATGTAGCTCCCAGAACTAAACATGATACTATAGATGTGGCCTGGTCAGGCAGGGTACAATGGTGCTATGACCTCTCTAGTTCTCCTTTAAGGCAGCTGTATCTCATTAGCTTTTCAGACTACCATATCATACAGCTAACTCATACCAATCTAGTAGTCACACAAATCCTAGATCTCCCTTAGAAGAATTGCATTAAGTCAAGTGTAGGCCTTTCAATTGAAATCAACAAGCATTTATTAAGTAACTACTCTAAATACCAGGCACTATGTCAGGTGCTAGGTATTCAAAGACAAAAAAGTAATTTGGGAGGAGGGAAAAGTATCTTGTAGGAGGTGACAGTTGAACTGAGGCTTGAAAGGACTTGAAAGGATTCCAAAAGACAAATGTGAAGAGGAAGAAAGTTCCAGGTATGAGGCCAGCCTACACAAAGGCACAGAAGCAGAGATGTAAAAAGTAGCCTGCAGAGCAGATTGGCTGGAACTTAGTGTAAAAAAAGAGGGAGGAAAGGTGAAATTAATCTGGGAAGATGGATTAGGGTCAGATTTTGATGGATTTTAAATGCCAATGAGAATTTTATTCAACAGACAACATAGAAAACCAAAGAAGACTTTGGAGAAAAAAAAGTGACATGATCAGACCAGTATTTCCAGAATAAAATTTGGCAGCTATGTAGATTATAGGATAGAGTTGACAGAGAAACAACCAACAATCAGGAGGCTATTGCTATGGGTTAGGAGAGAAGTGATAAGTCTGAAGTAGGATGGCTGTGGTATTAATAGAGAAAAGAAATCTTGTGAAGTGAGAATTGCCAAGACTTGGTAACTGACTAAACATGGAGCTGGTGAGGTTAGGGACAGAGAGACAGTGAAGAACTTTTAGAGTAAAGGATAAAATATAAACTTGAGATACTACAAAGATGGTAGTGTCCTCAAAAGAAATGGGAAAGTTAGGATGGAAGGATGATGAATTCTGCTTCAGACATGCTGAATTTGAAATTATAATGGAGCATGCAAGTGCAGAGGCACAGCAGGCAGCTGGTGATGTAGAACATAATAGAGAGATGAGAGTTAAACATGTATATTTGGGAATCATCAGGATAAAGATGAGAGTTGAACCCATGGGAGCTAGAAAAATAAAAGTGAAATTGTAGAGCAAGATGGTAAGACAGCTAAGGACGGAGCCTTGAGGTACATTCAAAATAGAGGGTAGGTCATGGATCATGACAATTCTGCAAAAGAACAATTAGATAAAAAAGAATATCAGATAAAAACAGTGTTATAAAAATCAATAAAGGAGAGAATATTCAGAAAGAAGACATGGTCAACAGTAAAGTACAAAATGTAGCATAGAGGTCAAGAAAGAGGAGGACTGAGAAAAAATTATTATACTTAGCAATTAAGCAATTGGGGGGTGGGGGAGAAGCATAACCAAGATGTCACAGCAAAAGCAGGGACCTGCTTGAGCTCTCCCCCAAAGCACTCCAAATACCTGTAAAAAATGACTCTAAATAAATTCTAGAGCTGCAGAACACACAAAATGACAGAATGAAACACATCTCCAGACCAGGATAGCCTGGAAGGTCAACAAAAAGGTTATATCGCACCTGGCTGTGAGCAGAGCACTGTTTGGTGTAGGCCTTGCCAGCACAGACAGAGCTGGAGCAGGCCTCAGGGGATTGAATCACTGGCAGCCGTTGCAGCTCTCAATTCACAAACACCAAAGACAGCAAAGAAAGTCAGTGGGAAAACTCTGTGGGACCTGGGTGAAATGAGTAGTCTGGTCTGACTGGGGTCCAACCCTAGCCCAGGGGCTAGCAAAGGTGGTGGTGGCAGCAGTAGTGGCAGCAACAGTAGTAGCAGCTGCTTCTGGAGCTCTGTGTCCACAGACAGTAGGGGACTGTGTGGCTGATACAAAACCTCTGAAGCCTGGGACAGCATACCACCCCCCACTAGAAGCAGAGTCCTACCCTAACAAAGAGTTAGAAAGTCAAGTATCTGGCTGAGAAGATGAGAAACAGCACGAAAAAAAGTCAAGACTACAGAATGTTACTTTGGTGACAAAGAAGATCAAAACATCCAACCAGAAGAAGAAAACAAAGTCAAAGCTCCTGTATCAAAAACCTCCAAGAAAAATATGAATTAATCACAGACCATGGAAGTGCTCAAAAAAGATTTTGAAAATCCAGTAAGAGAAGTAGAGGAAAAACTGGGAAGAGAAATGAGAGTGATGCAAGAAAATCATGAAAAACGACTCAACAGTTTGCTAAAGGAGACCCACAAAAATACTAAAGAAAATAACACCTCAAAAAAGAGATTAACCCAAATGGCAAAAGAGGTCCAACAAACCAATGAGGAGAAGAATACCTTAAAAAGTAGAATCGAGGGGCTACTTAATGGTCCAGTGGATAGATTATAGGGGGCAGCTAGGGGGTACAATGAATAGAGCACCAGCCCTGGAGTCAGGAGGACCTGAGTTCAAATCTGACCTCAGACACTTAACACTTACTAGCTGTGTTACCTTGGGCAAGTCACTTAACACCAATTGCCCTGCCTTCCCCCCCTCCAAAAAAAAAAAAAAAAGAATAGAATTGGACAAATGAAAAAGGAGGTCCAAAAGCTCAATTCCTTCAAAATTAGACTGGAATGAATGGAAGCTAATGACTTTATAAGACATCAAGAAATTATAAAACAGAACCAAAAGAACGAAAAAATAGATGACAATGTGAAATATCTCACTGAAAAAAAACTCTAACCTGGAAAATAGATTCAAGAGAAATAGTTTAAAAATTACTGGACTACCTAAAAGCCATGATCAGGAAAAAAGCCTAGACAACATCTTCAAGAAATTATCAAGGAAAACCACCTGATACTATAGAACTAGAGGGTAAAACAGCAATTAAAAGAATCCACCGATTGCCTCTTGAAAGAGATCCCAAAAGGAAAACTCCTAGGAATATTGTAGCCAAATTCCAGGGTTCCCAGGTCAAGGAGAAAATATTGCAAGCTGCCAGAAAGAAATTACTGTGGAAATACAATCAGGATAACACAAGATCCAGCAGCTTCTACATTAAGGAATCAAAGAGCTTGGAATGTGATATTCAGGAAGTCAAAGAACAAAGGATTAAAACCAAGAATCACCTAACCAGCAAAACTGAATATAATACTTCAGGAGGAAAAAAAGATGTTCAATGAAAAAGAGGACTTTCAAGCATCCTTGACAAAAAGACCAGAGGTGAAAAGGAAATTTGATTTTCAAATATAAGAATCAAGAGAAGCATGAAAACGTAACAAGGAAAGAAGAATTGAATGCTGCTATGGGACATACATTTTTTTTTTTTTTGCTTTTTGGAGGGGGAAGGAAGGGCAATTGGGGTTAGATGACTTGCCCAAAGTCACATGGCTAGTAAGTATTAAGTGTCTGAGGCCAGATTTGAACTCTGTTCCTCCTGACTCCAGGGCTAGTGCTCTATTCACTGCGCCACTTAACTGCCCCCCTCCATACAACTTTTGTTGTTTATGAGTTTAGTAGGGTCAAGCAATGGTCATCTGATTTCCCAAAAGAAATCATAACAGACTTATTAAAGTTGAACTGTTTGTATATGGAAAGACAATATTTGTAAATCATGATACCTTACTCAGTATTAGAGTAGCTGGGAGAGATAGGTAGGTAGATGGATGGATGGATGGATGGATGGATGGATGGACGGACAGACAGAAAGACAGACAGATGGCATAGGGTAAGCTGAATATGAAGGGATGATATCTAAAAAATAAAATTAAGGGGTGAGAGAGGAATATATTGGGAGGAGAAAGGGAGAGACAGAATTGGGTAAATTATCTCATAAAAGAGGCAAGAAAAAGGTTTCACAATGGAGCATAAGAGGGGGGAGGTGAGAAGGAATGAATGAACTTTACTCTCATCAGATTTGGCTCAAGAAGGGAATAACATACACACTCAATTGGGTATCTTACCCTACAGGAAAGTAGGAGGGGAGGGGATAAGGCAGGGGAGGTGGTGGGGGGAGGGATGATAGAAGGGAGGGCAGACTGGGAGAGGGGGTAATCAGAAGCAAACACTGGGTAAAAGAAGAAAACAGAGTAAGTGGGAGGGCAGGATACAAGTGGAGAGAAATAGTCAGTCTTTCACAACATGACCATTATGGAAATGTTTTGCCTAACTGCACATGTATAATCTATATTGAATTGTTTGCCTTCTCAATGATGGTGGGTGGGGAGGAAAGACAGGAGAGAATTTGGAACTCCTAAGTTTTAAAAACAAATGTTAAAAAAAATGTTTTTTACATGAAACTGGGAAATAAAATATACAGGCAATGGGGTATAGAAATCTATCTTGCACTACAAGAAAGTAAGAAGGAAGAGGATAAAGGTGGAAGGGGAGCAGGTGATAGAAAGGAAGGCAGACTGGGGGAAGGGGTAATCAGAATGCATGCCATCTTGACATAGGGAGAGGGGAGAGAAGAGGAGAAAATTTGGGACTCAAAATCTTTTTGCTTTTTGGAGGGGGGAAGGCCAAGCAATTGGGGTTAAGTGACTTGCCCAAGGTCACATGGCTAGTAAGTATTAAATGTCTGAGACCAGATTTGAACTCGGGTCCTCCTGACTCTGGGACCAGTGCTTTATTCACAGTGTCACCTAGCCGCCCCAGGAACACAAAATCTTGTGGAAAAGAATAGTGAAAACTAAAAGTAAACAAACTTTTTTTTAAAAAAGAGATCATGGGCATTCTTGGAAAGAATACAACTTGAGTAGGAAAGTCAGAAGACAGATATTTGAAGGAGGTTGAAAAGTGAATGGTAGATGAAAAAAATGGAGGCAAGGAATGCAAACAGCTTTTCCTAGGATCATAGGATCACTGATTTAGAGCTGGAAGGGGCCTTATAAAACGCCAAGTCCAATCCTCACATTTTACAGATTACGAAATTAAGGTCCCATAGATATGATATGACCTGCCCTCAAATTCCCATATCTAATAAGTGAAAGAGGCATGTTTTGAATTCAGATTATCTGATTCATCTTTTTACCCTTACTGCAGAGAATTTGACTGTGAAAGAGAAGAGAGATAAAAGATCAAACATCTACAATCAAGAAAAAGTTTTTAAAGGAAAGGGAAAAATGAGTGTGCTTGTAAAGAAGTATGCTGGCAAAGAAGGAACCAATAAAGAGAATTTGAAAAATCAGGGAGGGGACAGTTGATACAATGATAGTAGAAATCTAAAGGAAGCAGGAGGGATGGGATAAAGGAGACAACTAGAAGGATCAGCCTTGAAAGGAATAAGCATAAACTCTTTCCTCTGATTAAACTGCATTTTAAATTCAACAAGTATCTAGTATCATATTTTGCCCAACATTTTAGCTTGTTGAAACTTTTTTTCAATCCTGACTCTCACACGATGTATTTGTTTAACTATCCCTCCAGCTCTGTGTCCTATGCAATTTTAATAAATATGCTGCTGTAGGACCAGCTTGATTCATGACTGGTGTTTCAGGATTGAAACTGAAACAAGATACATACAGAACACCCAACAGTTAACAAAACGAGGTTTCTTTAGCCATAGCATAGAAAAGATATTGAGCAAGGATGAAACACTGCTTCAGGTGAATGCAACTTTCTTGCTTTCTTGTCTCTGTACTGGCCATGCTAATGAATGGATCAGTCTATGGGAGAGATACTCCTGCCTCATTTTAGTCTGGTTTCAGTATTTAGGCTATCAGGAGCTTTATCAGTGGGCAGAACCTTAATGTATTCAAGTGTCAGTGAAAATTTCAATTCCTTTTAAGGAAAAACTAGGCTAGCCTACATAGCAAATATTGCTCCTCCATATGCCATCCGGGCTTTTTTGACAAGTCACTGATAAAAAAAAATTTGATTTTCTTTCTTCTAATTTGATTTTTTATTTTTAGTTCCAAATTCTCTCCTCCACCACCTCTACTCCATTCTACTCTACTCAAATCATTTGAGAAAGCCAGAAATACAAAACCTGTTTAAAAATATGTACAACCAAAGCAAATTCCTGAATTAACTCTCCTATAGAGAGGTGGACACCTCTGAAACTGTGGTTAGCCATTGTGTTGATAAGAATCCCTAAGTCTTTCAAAGGTGTTTGTCTTTACAATATTGTTGCTATTGTATAAATTATTCTCCTGGTTCTTCCCACTTCACTCTGAAGCAGTTCCTGGGTGCTATAATGCTCTATACACAGTGCACTCCTGGCCAAATCACATCTCCACTGTTTCTAGATCAGTCTAGTCTATCTTTTTAAGCCACTGGATTAAGTCAGTAGATTTTTCTAAATCTTCATGGAGGAAGTCTGGTTGGGAGGGAGGGAAGGGTAAACTATATATACTTCTTTCTGACACTCTGCCATTATGACTGTCTCCCATCGATAAAAAATTTGAGATAGCACATGCCCAGGAAGATTTCTGGAGCATTATACTAAATGACCTTCCAAGCTGACAGGAAATTAGCAATTACTCTATACCTTCAGCCACTCAATTAACTTGAATTTCATCTAACAATACTATTTTCAAACCCTTGTCTCTCAGTCTAGTCTATAAGAATAGCCTGAGGTATTCTATGAAATGCTTTGCTAAAATCTAGGTAAACTACAACTTCAGCATTCCTTTGACCTCCTAGTTTAACAAACCCTGTCAAAAAGGAATTGAGGTTAGTCTGGCATGACCTGTTCGTGATGAAGTCATACAGGCTCTTTGTGATCATTATCTCTTTAATAATACAATCTAGAATTTTAACCCTAATCAAAGTCAAGCCTACCAGCCTGTCTCTCTCATATTTTTTCAATTGGGATGTTTGCCCTTCTACAGACCTACCACTACCATTCTCTACCATCTTTAAAAGATCACTGAGTGAGTTCAACAATCATATCTGCTAGTTTTTTCAGTACTATGGAATGTAGTTTTTCTAGGTCTGGTGACTGAAACTTACCAAGGACAAGGAGGAGCTGTTTTTCTCTCACCCTACTTACCTTTGGTTTCATCTCCCTATCAGATAGTTTTGTTCTGGCTTTTCTAATCCAAAGTTCTTCTTGATAAAGAAAATAGTAAAAGCAAAACAAGAATTCAGCAATCCTTCCATTCATTATCATTGTACTATACATCCTTAAATAGTGTGACCTAGCAATATGTATTGAAAAAAATCAAAGAGATAAAGGCACCAAAAGATGGTATGACTTAGAGTGGGAAAAGCCTTTAAGTTAATTCATCAATAACTATTTCTTGAACAGGCACAACCAAAGGATAATGATCAGGATCCAGAATTAAGAGGCAAAGAGATATCTGGATTATTTTGAGTCAACTGCATAGTGCTTTTCAATGATTACAAGCTATTTCCCACATACACAAAAAAGACAACCATATTTTAAACATCAATATTCTCCCTTAGTATAAGAGTAAGAAACATGGAATACCACAATCTCAGTGGAATCAAAATTAGAGTTTAAGGGGCAGCTAGGTGGCACAGTGAATAGAGCACCGGCCCTAGAGTCAAGAGGACCTGAGTTCAAATACGGCCTCAGACACTTAACACTTACTAGCCGTGTGACCTTGGGCAAGTCACTTAACTCCAATTGCCCAGCCTTCCCCCCTCCAAAAAACAAAAACAAAAATTTGAATTTAAGTAAGTGGCATTGGAAAGATACAAAACAAGCATAATTAGGATGCCACAAGCTGGAGAAGGAAATGGTAAACCACTCCAGCATCTTTGTCAAGAAAACCCTCAAAGGGGTCACAGCATCAGACATGACTGAAAATGACAAAAACAACAACAAAACCTACAAACATCATTTGTGTGGAAGAGTGGTGTAAAAGGCATTATCAAAGAAATAGGTAAACATGGCTAATATGAAAATATGTTTTGCATGACTTCATATGTATAACTGATATTATATTGCTTGCCTTGTCAATGGGAGAGGAGGAATCTAGAATTCAAATTTTTTTAAAATAAAGGCTAAAAATAAATTAAAAGAAAAAAATAAATAGGTAACCAGGAAAGGAGGAGGGCAGATTATTTATTAGAAAGCAACAAAGAGGGATAATAGAATGCTAGCCCAAGGGAGCACTGGCACCCACAAAATATTAAAAGACCTAAAAGTCCTTCAAGAACTTTGGGTATAAGTTCAATTTTTGAAAGGTCAGAGATAAAAATTACACAGGATGAGAGGGCATGGATGGGTTGTGATCTATACCAGTGAGGAAAATGTCTTACAGGTTTCCAAGTATTTTTCAACATTTTGCATAGGGCCTTGTACATGAGGTACTAAATTATAAATTACTGAGTATGTGCAGTAGTAGTAATAATAAAAATAACTAACATTCATATAACATATTTTATTTACAAAGCATTTTACATATTTTCTTACTTCAGCTTCACAACAACTTTATTCTCATCTTACAGATTAGGAAATTGAAGCTCAGAGAGGTTAAGTGAATTGGCCAGTCTCACACAGGGCTGAGAACCAAACTCATCACCAAACAACATCCAAGGAATGTGCTATCAGAAATTTGTACAGAGAAAGCTTTTCATCCAAAAGATGGAAAATCAGGGAAGGTAGCTTCACAGGTGAGGCAGCACTGCATGGGCAAAGACACAGAGGTAGAAGAGGGCAAGATGAAACTGCAGGAGACAGAGTAGTCCAGTTTCACTGTAATACACAATTCATGAATAATGTTAAAAAGAATCATTTGCCTCAAGAATGGTCATGTAGGCTGAATCCAGATTGTAAACAAATTTTAATGCTAGAAAAAGGAGTTGTATCTTTTATTATGCAAAGGAAAACTGGTGAAGATTTTTTAATAAAAGAGTGCCATGATCCAAGTGGCACATCAAGAAGATTATCTGAGCAGAATGGTAGAGCAGAAGTGTCAAAAAACACCAGCTGCATGTACAAACCATATTAAAATGTAATGGGGAAATATTTAATAAAATAAATCAAAATACAACAGAACATAGATAATGTTCATCTGCATTTTGTTTTGCTTTTTTAGGTAGAAAAGATGAATTTGGTTTGGTTTAGGGGAGGTAAAAGGAAAGGGAGGAATCAAAGATGGCTTTAAGGCCTTAATAAAAAAGAGGTAGTTAGGAAGAGCAATATTGAAAGAGAAATGACTGAGTCCAGTTTTTAACAGATAAATTTAAAGTAATGACCAAGACATCTAGGAAAATATATTCACCTAGCAGTTGGAAATATGGGACTAGATATCTGGGGGAAGTTGAAGGTGGAGGCAAATTTGGGAGTCATCTGTTTATAAATGATAATAAATGAATCCACAAGAGTAGAAATTGTAGAGAGAAAAGAAAAAAGGGACCAGGATAGAACTCTGGAATATGCTCATGTTTGAGGAGTGAGAGGATGAGAAATAAGAGGAAAGGCAGAAAAAAAGTCACAAGAGAATTCTGACAGTACAATGTTCCAGAAACCAAGGGAGAAAAAAGTATCAAAAAGGAAGGAGTGAAGTTGTGGTATATGAAGGTAACGGAATACTATTGTTCCATAAGAAAGATAAGTACACAGACTTCAGAAAAACCTGGAAAGACTTGCATTAACCAATCCTGAGTGAACAGAACCAGAACACTGCACACAGTAACAGCAACATTGTGAGAGAACTAACTTTGATAGATTTAGCTCTTCTCAGCAATGCAAGGATCTAAGACAACTCCAAAAGGTTCAAGAAGGAAAATGCTATCCACATCCAGAAAAAGAACTATGGAGTCTGAATACATATCAAAGCATACTATTTGCTGTCTTTTTTCTTTTTTTGGTCTCTTCTTTTTTTTTTGTTTTGTTTCCTTTTGTTTTTTGCTTTTTGGAAGGGGGAAGGTAGGGCAATTGGGGTTAAGTGACTTGCCCAAGGTCACACAGCTAGGTTTTTGTGAGTGTGTATGTGTTCAGTGTCTGAGGCCACATTTGAACTCAGGTCTTTCTCACTCCAGGGTCGGCGCTCTATTCACTGCGCCACCTAGCTACCCCTTGGTCTCTTCTTTCTTATGGTTTTTCCCATTGTTTCTAATTCTTCTTTACAACATGACTAATGTGGAAATATGTCCATAATATGAATGTATATGTATAGACTATACCAGACTGCATGCTGTCTTGGGGAGGGGTGGAAGGAGAGAAAATTTAGAACTCAAAATCTTTTAGAAGTAAATGGTGAAAACTAAAAATAAATAGTTTAAAAAAAAAAAGGAAGGAGTACTAGAGTGTTAAATACTATTGAGATGTCAAACAAGATGAAGACTGAAAAAAGGCCATTTAATTTAGCAATTAAGAGGTAATTTGTGACCCTGGAGAGAAAAGTTTCAGTAGAATAAGACTGTAAGCAAGACTGCAGGGGAATGAAAAATGAATATGTGATGAGATAGTAGAAGTGGCAAATCCACACCATTCTCATTCTCTCTGTCTCTCTCTGTCTCTCTCAATTTAGGGAATGAGAGAATTAGAGTAAAAGAAAACTAGCAATGTAAAATGCTAAAAAAAAAATTGCAAGATTAAAAAAAAAAGACTTAAAAGTGGGTCACAGTAGCATTTTTTAAAACCAGATGAAAACAGGAGATCGAGGAGACACAAAAAGGACAGCTTTGAAACAAACAAAATGCATTATATTTTTAACTGAAAATTATACATAAGTTTCATGTACACTCCTTTTTTTCTGTTCTCCTGAATATATGAAGTGTTTAATTTCACTGACAAGTTCAGAATAATAAAAAAAAATTAATGCCAAAAAAAAAGGCAAGAAAGGAGCAAGAGAAAGATAAGATGGTAACTTAGAGGTTAAAAAGGTCAACTAAAATTGTTCTTTATTAGAGACACCTGATGATGTACAGGCAAAAGGGAATATACCAGTAGCAGACAGGCAAAAGATGAGAAAGGTGCAGGAGCAAGATCGATGGGTTCAAGGAGATAAAATGGAAAGGCATCAAAGGCAGAAGAAGATGCAACTTGGGGGGAAAAAAAGAAAGGTCAACTTACCCTCTGAGAGGTAGAAGGAAGAAAAGAATAGTTGACAACAGGAAGGTTTGATAAATGAGGCTATGTGAAGCATAAACATAATCTCATAAAAATAGGTCAAGTCAACTGCTGAGAGAAAGGTGGGTAAAGTTGACTGGAGGCTTATATATAAGGTGTGAAACAGATGTCATGATGATGATTGTGAGGGAGAACCAAGAATGCTTGCCATACAAACATGAGGTTATATGGACTGGATGAGTGAGATAGACTGGATAACTACTTATCAAGAATAATAGAGGGAGAATTCCTGGTCAATTCAATTTAACAATTCAAGTATTTACTAAATGCCTACTATGTGCAAGGTGCTGGAGATACAAAATCCTAAGCAAACAGTCTCTGACCTCAAGGAGCTTATATTCTGCTAAAGGAATACAGGTTCAGAGGAAATTAAATAATACAAAGTAATTTCACATGAGTTGACCCTTAAAGGAAACTAGGGATTCTAAGAGGTAGAGAAAAGGAAGAATATTCCAGACACATAGGATAGCCTGAGCAAAGACAGAAATGGGCAACAGCATATTATGGAGAGAGCATGGTACAGAGAAAACAACATGACTCTGTTGACACAATGGATAGAGTCCTGGGCTGGGAGTAAGATGTCCTGAGTTCAAACCAAGTCTCAGTCTTACTGGCTGTGTGACTTTGGGGAAGTCATCTAGCTACTGCTTACCTTAGTTTTCTCAACTGTAAAATGTGGATATTAATAACACCTATCAAACAGGGTTGTTGTGAGGATCAAATGAAATACTTATAAAGCCCTTAGCACAGTTTGTGTTTGTCTTTCATTTTCAATGAGGACCATGGTATCAGGGAAATGATGACCTAACTTGCAGTTGGATTTTGATTTGAGTGAGGGAGGGCTGCGCAAGGTTACCAGACTCACTTTCTCCTTGAGAGTCATCTGGATCCAATGACCAGATATTCATCAGGAAGGCTGGAGATGACCCAGGATGCAAGGGGAAACCCTGGCCTTTTAGGCTAAGGCCTTTTCACATACTCAGAGTGAGGTAATGCCCATTCATTGAATTGGCCTCTTTAAGAAGTGAGCCAAGGTGCCATACCAATCAATCTACCAAAAAATTATTTTATAGAGCTAGAAAAAATAGTAACAGGGGCGGGAAGGTGGCGCAGCGAACAGAACACTGATCCTGGAGTCAGGAAGACCTGACTTCAAATCCAGCCTCAGACACTTAACACAAAACTAGCCGTGTGACCTTGGGCAAGTCCCTTAACCCCAACTGCCCTACCTTCCCCTCTCCAAAAAAAAGCAAAAATAGTAACAAAATTCATCTGGAAGAAGAAAAGGTCCAGAATATCAAGGGAATTAATGAAAAAAAAATGCTAGGAAAGGTGCCCTAGCCATATCAGATGTTAAACTGTATTATAAAGTAACAGTCATCAAAACTACTTGGTACTGGCTGAGGAATAGAGTAGTGGATCAGTGGAACAGATTAGTTACACAAAACACAGTAGTTAATGACTATGGTAATCTACTGTTATGATAAACCCAAAGACTCCAACTTCTGGAATAAAAATTTACTATCTGACAAAAACTACTGGGAAAACTGGAAAATAGTATGGCAGAAACTGGGCATAGACCACTATCTTACACTGTACACCAAAATAAAGTCTAAATAGGTTCACAATCTAAATATAAAGGCAGATACAGTAAGCAATGTGGAAGAGCAAGAAACAGTTTACCTGTTAGATTTATGGAGGAAAGAATTTATGAACAAACAAGAAAGCATTACAAAATGCAAAATGGATAACTCTGATTACATTAAATTGAAAAGTTCTTGTACAAAGCCCATGTAACCAAGATTACAACAGAAGCAGAAGATTGGGAAAGAATTTTTACACCCAGTGTCTCTGATGAAGGCCTCATTTCTAAAATATACAGAGAACTGAGCCAAATATATAAGAATACAAGTCATTCCCCAATTGATTTATGGTCAAAGGATATGAACAGGCAGTTTTCAAGGGAAGAAATCAAAGATATCTATGATCATATGAAAATGTGCTCTAAATCACTACTGATTAGAGAAATGCAAATCAAAACAACTCTAAGGTACCACATCTCACTGGACAGATTAGCTAACATGAGAAAACAGGAAAATGATAAATGCTGGAGAAGATGTGGAAAAATTGGAACTCTAATGCATTACTGGTGGAGTTGTTAACTGATCAAACCATTCTGGAGAGCAATCTGGAACTTTGCCCAAATGGCTATAAAAACGTGCATACCCTTTGACCCAGCAATACCACTTCTAGGACTGTATCCTAAAGAGATCATACAAGTAGGAAAAGGACCTGTATGTACAAAAATGTTTATAGCAGCTCTTTTTGTGGTGGCAAAGAATTGGAAATCAAGGGAATACCCATCAATTGGGGAATGGCTAAACAAGTTGTGGTATATGAATGGAATGGAATACTATAGTGCTATAAGAAATGAGGGACAGAGGTGGCTAGGTGGCACAGTAAATAGAGCACCAGCCCTACAGTCAGGAGGACCTGAGTTCAAATCCAGCCGCAGACACTTAACACTTACTAACCATGTGACCTTGGGTAAGTCACTTAACCTCAACTGCCCTGCCCTCTCCCCTCCAAAAAAAAAGTTTTAAAAAAAATGAGGAGCAGACAGACTTCATAACAACCTGGAGAGACTTATATAAAGTGATGCTGAGTGAGAGGAGCAGAACCAGGAAAACATTGTACACAATTACAGATACATCATATCTGTGATGACTGACTTTGACAGACTGGGCTCATTTTAGCAATCCAAGGTTGTAAGACAACTCCAAAGGACTCATGATGGAAAAGGCTATCCACATCCAGATAAAGAATTACAGAGTCTGAATGCAGATTGCTCTCTATTTTATTTTGTTCCTTCTTTCTCGTTGTTCTTTCCATTCGTTATAATTCTTCTTTGTACCCTGAATGTTTAATGTGAAGGTATCTGTAGAACCTATATCAGATTACATGTCACCATATGGGGAGAGGGGAGGAGAGGGAGTGGGACAAAATTTGGAACTCAAAAGCTTGTGGAACTGAATGTTGTAAACTAAAAGTTAATTAATTAATTAATTTAAAAAAAAAAAAAAAAAAGGCCAAGTGATGGCCCCTTTAATTAGAAAAAAAGAAAAAAAAAATCAAGTTGATATGGAAGACCCTCAAGGTTGCTATTCCAAAGAGAAAGTTACCACTGACATTCACTGTAAGTCAGGAGGGCCCAAAATACAGTAGTTAAGTGGAGCCTGGGCAGGGACCTATAGTGGTCCAATCCAAGAGCTTCAGAGTGAACTGGGTTTAAGGTTTTGTGAAAGAAGGGAGGGAGGGAGGAAGGAAGGGAGGGAGGAAAGAAGGGAAGAAGGAAGGAAGGAAGGGAGGGAGGGAAGAAGGAAGGGCCCTCCTAGCCTCTGTCTTCCTCCCACCGCCTGCCGGAGCTTATTTGCGTCGACTGACCAGAGTCCAAGAATCCTCTGCTCCGGGGCCCGTCTGCACCCTTCCCATTCCAGCTTTTTTCCCTTTTGAAAACACTAAGAATAATTTTCTTACATCATTTTTTACTAGAGCCAATCACCTGCCATGCTTGAAACAGAGACCATACTCAGATTGCCCTTAGCCCTAATAATCATGAAGTCCACATTTACAAGAAGAATGGGAATCAGTGGGTGAAAGCCCATGAACTGAAGGAACACAATGGACACATCACAGGTATTGACTGGGCTCCCAAGAGCGATAGAATTGCAACTTGTGGTGCAGACAGTAATGCCTATGTCTGGAGTCAGAAAGATGGCATCTGGAAACCAACCCTGGTGATCCTGAGGATTAACCGTGCAGCCACCTTTGTGAAATGGTCTCCTTTGGAGAATAAATTTGCTGTAGGTCGTGGAGCTCAACTGATTTCTGTGTGCTATTTTGAGTCTGAAAATGACTGGTGGGTGAGCAAACACATAAAAAAGCCAATTCGTTCTACTGTCCTGAGTTTGGATTGGCACCCCAACAATGTTTTGCTGGCTGCTGGATCTTGTGATTTCAAATGCAGAGTTTTTCCTGCCTACATTAAAGAAGTTGGTGAAAAGCCAGCCAGTACTCCATAGGGTACCAAGATGCCTTTTGGTCAACTGATGTCAGAGTTTGGTGGTACCGGAAGTGGTGGTTGGGTACATGGAGTTAGTTTCTCTGCCAGTGGAAACCACCTTGCTTGGATCAGCCATGATAGTACTGTATTAGTTGCCGATGCCTCCAAAAACATGATGATTTCACAGCTGAAAACAGAGTTCCTCCCACTCCTGAATGTATCTTTTGTCATTGAGAATAGCATGGTGGCTGCTGGCCATGACTGCTGCCCAATGCTGTTAGATTATGATGATCGTGGCTCTTTGATCTTCGTCTCCAAATTAGACATTCCAAAACAGAGCATCCAGTGCAACATTTCTGCCATGGAAGCTTCCACAACATAGACAAGAGAGCCACGACTGAGGATCGCAACACCACTCTAGACACACTACACCAAAACAGTATCACCCAAGTGTCTATTTATAAAGTGGACAAAGAAGACTGCCGCCAATTTTGTACCACTGGCTTTGATGGAGCAATGACAATTTGGGATTTCAAGACTTTAGAGTCTTCAATCCAGGGGCTATGAATCATGTGAAGCTGTATTTCCTTTCTCTAGCATGACAGACACTTGACAGAATGCAGCTCCAGCATTTGCATGAACACAGGAAAGACCCTACCACAAGTCAAAACAGAAAATATCTCTTGCAGATGTTTTGTTTTTGTTTTTTTTTTAACATAATTGGTGAATGTATTGGTTTTAAAAAATCAGCAGTGATGTCTTTTTGATTGGCTACTTCATTCCATTCTTGACCAAAGCTGTTCTTTAAGTAGTTAATTGTGGAAAGTTGTCACACTAAATTAGAGGGGGATTTTATGTAAATTGTCTGCTAGAAAAATTAAAAAAAAAAAATACAGGAAGGAAGGAAGCCAGGAAGCCCTTGAGCAAGTATATTTAATCTCTCTGGCTCAGTTTCCTCATATGTAAAATGAGGGAGTTGGTCTAAATAGCCCCTAAAGTTCCTTCCAACTCTAAATCTATAGATCCTTACAGAGTATAAGACTCAGTCACCACAGTTTCCTGAACTCTTCTAGCAGAGCTCAATAGTTAGTAGAGAAGGTAGAAAGAGGTAACTGAAACAGAGAAAGAACAAGGCAGTAAAAAGCAATTCAAGAGTAGAAGACAGTATAATGATTTTTTAAAGTTATTTTAACATCATTAGTTCAAAACTGATTTGATCTTAGGTTTCATATAAAACAAAAAAGTTTTAAATTATTAAGCTCTACTTTATTTGCAGGAATTGTGAAAAAAGCTGTTAGACAAAACTACTAAGGAAAAGCTACAGTCATTTTCTTTTTGTTGTTTTTTAAGAGTGGATAAAATGGGGGGTGGCTAGGTGGTGCAGTGAATAGACCACCTCAGACACCTAACACTAGCTGTGTGACCTTGGGCAAATCACTTAATCCCAATTGCCCCTCCAAAAAAGCCAAAAAAAAAAAAAAGAGTGGATAAAACACTGCATATAAACTATTTTTATCTTTTCCCATCACTTTGTTGCCTTCACTTCAAAGACTGATAATTTCGTAGGTGTAGACATATCTTCTACTAATTTAGAACACAATTTTTCCACATTTTAGACCATTTCCTGAGTTGCCTGGTGGTCAATGATAATGAAGGCCTAGTTTTGGGGAGAGGTTTTAGGGCTGCCTGGGAGCCTCCCCAAATATGCTCCAATAGGGTCTACCAGAGTGTTAGAAATTCTGTTTGTGTATTCTTTAGGAGTAAGGCCTCAGTGAAATAATAATAAATTATTATTAAGGAGAGAGCCAGATACTCACTCACACCATGATCATATATCACCATTATCAGAAAGGTCCCTAAAGAACCAGCTTGACTCTAGTTGTTAAAAAGTTTTGAGCTCATCACAACTGGGTGACCTGGATAATAAAGGAAAAGCCTTGAAGGTACTGAACCTAAAGCTTCACAAGCCAAATTTAGATAGCTTACCAACTTTGCCTAGGGTTGGTTATGAATACAGTCATAAGTGAATATGCTTTTAAAAAGACCTTTATTTGATATCCTTTCTGAGAGTTATGCAAAAAAAACCTGTATAATAATTTTATTATAATAATAAATGTTTGCTGATTGATTAGTTGATAAACATCAGGTTAGTTATGCATATGTAACATTTTTTGCCTTCATTTTCACTTTGATTATTAAAATAAACTATGGATTTCAAATTACTATTTGGAAATAAACAGCAGAAGTACTGACTCTAGAGTCAGAGAAGCTGGGCTCAAATCCCACCCAACATTACCTATGTACCCTTGAACAAGTCTTAACCTCCCTGGGCATCAGTTTCTTAATCTATAAAATGAGGAAGTTGAACTAGATGGCTTCTGGGATCCCTTCCAGTTCTAGAGCTATAATCCTATGACCTTTCATAAATAAAGGAATAAATTCATGTTATGCGTTCTTTTGAATGCATCTTTTTAAAAACAATTTGACCAAAACAGTATAAACTTATATGTGAACTAAATGTATATTATCTGGCAAGAAAAATAGTAAGCTTCACATAGCTTCAGATTGACTACTGCCTAGATTTTGTCCAATATATAACTGGATGATTGGTCACAGAGCCACAATTGCAGATATCCTGGACAAGTACTGAAAATTCACAATGAAAAGGATTCAGACTTGAAAAGAAAGAAGAAATTGGGCTGGATTACATTTGTGAGACTGAATACTATCAATGATCTCAAGTTTTTCCCTGAAACAGACCTATTTTTTTTTCTAAAATGCCAATTTTCTTCCCTTGGGATAACCATACAAGAGAAGCAACAAAATTATATTACCAAGGATATGTATGAACAGAAAAGGAAGACACCCCATCACACAGCAAAATAAGGAATAACTGATAAGATGGTCCCATATTTCACTGATACCAATAAGTTTTCAAGAGATCTAGAAGAATGTCTCCAAATTGTTTTTGATGGGTAAAGTATATATATGAGTATATAAATAAACTGCACAAGATGAGAAGTTATGGATGGTTTGCAGTAGGTACCATGCTATAAGTAACCATATCAATGAGATCACAAAGCCATGAAGGATTTAAATAAAGTACTGTATGGAGAATAAAATTCTGGCACTAATTTAGACAATTCTCTAAAATTCTTAAGTTGAAAAGCAGCTGTTACCCGCACTGGTAGAAGGAATTTCTTCACCAGAAGTTCCCTACCCTGATGAAATCACAAATCCAGATGAAAAATTTTTTTCTTGATGTTTTTAAAATATTTTTTCAGTCGTCCAGAGACACAATGGGATCAGTAAGACCTGAGTTCAAATCCAGTTTCATATACTACTTGTGTGACCCTGGCCAAATCACTTAACCTTTGTTTGCTTCAATTTCCTCAACTGTAAAATGGGAATAATAATAGCACCCACCTCCCAGGGTTGTTGTGAGGAATAAGACATACTTTGTAAACTTAAAATGCTATATCTGTACTGAAATATGTACATCCTGTTTTTAAAACATTCTTCTGTATGTATTAAAGTGATCTGTAATCATTGTTTCAAGAACTTCCATCAACATGTAAATCATAACTTATTCATGCTTGCCCATCCTATACATGTTGATACCCTCCTAAAAGTTCACCTCAGGAGATCTTCAATATACTGAAGATCTTCCTCACTTTCTCATGATGTTTCAAAAGTACCAATGAAATGGGGCGGCTAGGTGGCACAGTAAATAGAGCACTGGCCCTGGAGTCAGGAGGACCTGACTTCAAATCCCGCCTCAGACACCACCAAAAAAAAACAAACAAAACCTAGCCGTGTGACCTTGGGCAAGTCACTTACCCCCAATTGCCCTACCTTCCTCCCTCCAAAAAGCAAAAACAAAAGTACCAATGAAATATTCTGACCATCCACCCCTAAAATCTCATTTTCCAATTCAAACAGCTACCACCTTAGTTCAAACTCTCACATTTATTATCTGGATTACTGCAATAGACTCCTGTTTGGTCTCAAGTCTTTCCCCACTCTAGGTCATACACACTGTCACCAAAGTATTTTTCCTTAAATGGAGATGTGGCATATGACTACCCTCCACAATCAATTCCAATGGTCCTAATAACACTAAGGTAAATTAAAATTTCCTTTGTTTAGCTTTTAAAGCCCTTCACAACCTGGTCCCAAACTGTCTTTCAATCTTCTTTCAACATTATTCCTTCTTTCCCCTTACTACTCTTACATTGTGATCTATCCAAATTGTGATTACGTTGTGATAATCCAAATTTCTGGAATACATTCACTCTTTTCCTCCACCTCACAGTCTCTTTCTTTCTTAAGATGCACAGCAAGAACCATCTTCTGCATTAAACCTTTCCTGATCTCCCCAATTACTAATATTCTCCCTCTCAATCTACCTTGTATTTATTTTGTAAACACCTTATACTACATTTCAAAAATATATGTATCTGACTGACATGTTAGAATGTAAATCCCTTTTTTTCCAATTACATGCATAAACAATTTCTTTTTGGAGGGGAAAAGGCAAGGCAATTGGGGTTAAGTGACTTGCCCAAGGTCACACATTAATAAGTGTGTCAAGTGTCGGAGGCCAAATTTGAACTCAGGTCCTCCTGACTCCAGAGCCAATGCTCTATAGACTGGGCAACCTACTTGCCCCAGTACTTAACTTTTTAACTGACTGGCTGATAGGAATGAATTTTTTTCTCCACTACACATTATCACCATAGATTCATAGAATCATCAATTTAGAGCTGGAAAGGATCTCAAAGGTCATCTTTCCTAAAGAAACTGAGGTTGAACAAGTTTAAGTAATTTTCACAAAAACACAAAGATTTACATTTGACACCAGGTCCTCTGGTTCCAAATTCAATAATCTTTTTACTATGTCAAGTTATATCCTCAGTAATAAGATTTAAAATAAAAGAGGAAAGCTGTATTAGAGAAAAAATAACCAGGTAACAATTAAGGAAGTTGAGAAAAACAATAATGACTTAATTAAAGCAACAGTATTAAATAAGCTCATTTGCAAAATCACTAGTTTTAGTGTGGGTTGGACCACAGGCCCAAAGGTCCCTTCCAAATGTAAAATTATGCAATTGTATAAAATTCCAACCCAGAAGTTATTAAGTATAACATCAATACGTCAAGTGACAAAACAAGAATTAAAGTAGGGAACATGCCAGAAGAAAGCCTACAAATAATGAATCCAAATGTAACTCAGGTTCAAAGAACATTATATAGGTATGTAATTCCAATCACTTTCACTAAGATTCCACTAAGTGGTAAAGCCAAGTCTGGACTCTGGTGACACTGAAAAGGATTATTGTAATTGCCTCCCCCTCTATATACACAAGTGCAGTCAAAATATAATAAAACCAAATCTGATTGAGAGTATTATATCTTGAGAGTATCATATATGGCATATAAAACAAAACTGTAACTGCTTGGAATTATAACAACAGACTATGATCATATATCAATACAGAATCCACATTTCACAGTTAGAAATTACCTTAGTTATCACCTTGTTTAGCCCCCTCATTTTTAAGATGAAAGAAATTAATCTCAGGTATTAACATACAAGTCACAAAATCAATGAATGTCAAAGGTAGAGGAGCAAGGGGAAAGAAAGGTTGTTCAACAAACAAGAATTAGAGATCATTATAAAATGCAAAATGGATAATCTTGATTACATTAAATTGAAAAGTTTCTGTACAAAGTCAACATAACCAAGATTAACAGGGAAATGGGAAATTGGGAAAGAATTTTTACAACCAGTGTCTCTGATAAAGGCCTCATTTCTTAAATATACAGAGAAGTGAGTAAAATCTATAAGAATACAGGTCATTTCCCAATTGATAAATGGTCAAAGGATATGAACAGGCAATTTTTAGAGGTAGAAATTAAAAATATCTATAAGCATATGAAAAAATGCTCTAAATCACTACTGATCAGAGAAATGCAAATCAAAACAACTCTGAGGTACCACATCTCACTGGTCTGATTGGCTAAGATGACAAAACAGGAAAATGACAAATGCTGGAGAGGATGTGGGAAAATTGGAACACTAATGCATTGTTGGAGTTATGAACTGATTCAACTATTCTGGAGAGCAATCTGGAAACTATGCCCAAAGGGCTATAAATAATTACATACCCTTTGACCCAGCAATACCACTTCTAGGGTTGTATCCCAAAGAGATCATAGAAGTGGGACGAAGACCCTTATGTACAAAAATATTTATAGCAGCTCTTTTTGTGGTAGCAAAGAATTGGAAATTAAGGGGATGCCCATCAATTGGGGAATGGCTAAACAAGTTGTGGTATATGAATGTAATGGAATACTACTGTGCTATAAGAAATGAGGAGCAAACGGACTTGATATTTACATGGAGAGACTTATACAAACTGATGCGGAGTGAGAAGAGCAGAACCAGAAGAAATTTGTACACAATTACAGACACAACGTATGTGTGATGACCAACTTTGATAGACTGGACTCTTCTCAGCAATGCAAGGTTATAAGACAACTCCAAAAGTTCATGATGGAAGGAGATGTCTACATTCAGAGAAAGAACTAGAAAGAACAGAATTTGAATGCAGACTGAAACAAACTACCTGTTCTCTTTCTTTTCTTGTTTGGTTTTGTTTCCTCTTGCCCATTGTTCATTCCATCGGTTACAATCCCTCTTTACAACCTGACTAATGTCTAATATGAAAGTATTTGCAGATCCTATACTTCACTGCATGCCGCCATGGAGGTTGGGGGAGAAGAGAGGGAGGGGGAGAAAATTTGAAACTCAAGGGATTGTGGAACTGAACCTTGTAAACTAAAAGTAAATAAAGACAAAAAAAAAGAAAAAAAACTAAAAAAAGAAGGGTTGGTCAGTAATCAAATACCATAGAGAGGCTTTAAAAAAGTTATGAGAACAAAGAGAAGATCCTCTGATTTAGCAAATGTGATACTGTCCATAAGCTTGGAGAGAGCCATATCACTCAAATGAGAAGATCAGAAGTCACACTATACAGAGCTAAGACATGGGAGGCTTAAAAAAAAAAGAGGCAAGTGTAAGAAATTTTTTTAGGAGCTTGGTCGTAAAAGCAGTATTGTGTAAAAAAGGCTGGCCTTGAATTCAGGAAGGTCTGAGTTCTAGGCCTTCCTCTGACACATACTGCCTGCCTGTGTCTCATTGGGTAAGTCACTTAACCTCCCAGGGCTCTAAGCTTCTCTTAAAAACTGTAAGCTACAGTGAAGGTTGAGCATCATGGACAGGAGGGAACTTTCTTATCTGAGAACTCCTTCTACCAATCCAATCCAATTCTATTCACTATCTCTCTATCTCTTGGTTGGGAAAGAGAGTAGAGATACAGGACTAATGACAGCTTGAAATAACAATAGGGACAATTGAAGGTGGTTTTTTTTTTTTTAAGGATAGGAAGATTTGTACATGTTTGTAAAAGAAGTCAATGAATAAAGAAAGATTGAAGATTAGAGGTAAAGAAGAAATGATGAAAGGTACAGGCTCCCTGAGGAGATAGCAGGGGATGAAATGAAGGGCAAAAGTAGAAAGATTGGCTTTGGAGAGAAAATGGGCCGCTTTTGCTCAATATTGGAACAAGAGTAGAAAATGGGAAATGATATTGAGGGGACTTTGACTATGGATCTAGGAAGATGAGAGAACACATAACAAAGTATCTCAATTTTCTTGGTAAAGTATGAAGTGAGATCCTGAGATAATGAAGGTTGAGGTGGTTTAGGTGACTTCAGGAAAGGTTTAGAACAGAGACTAATCAGATTAAGAGTCAGAAGGAAGAGTAAAAGGAATGATATTAAATAACAGAAATGTATAATATATCCTGTCAACATGGTCCTCTGACTCCTCCTAGTAGAGTTTAGCAGTACCAGAATACTAAAATCAGATCTGAATTACTGAATTCTATATAGGGCAGAAATCAGAACCTTAAAATGAGGAGACCCAGATGCTGGTTCAAGAGTATTTCTCTCACATTAATAGGTCAGTTTTCCTGAACGGATGTATAGTCATTCTGGAAAGCAATTTAGACCTACGCCCCAAAAGTTACTAAACTGTGTACCCCCTTTGACCAATGATACCAATTCTATACTCAAAACAGATTTTTAAAAAGACCTATATGAACAAAAATATTAATAGTAGCTCTTTTTATAAAAGCAAGTAACTGGAAATTAAGGAGTCCATCAAATGGAGAATGGCTGAACAAATTATATTATATTAGTATAATAAGATACAACTGTTCCATAAGGAATTATGAAAGGTGTAGTTTTAGTAATAAGGGGAAGAACTGATACAATAGCAAAACTACAAAACAAAACAAAAACAACTTTGAAAGACTTAAGAACTCTAATCAATGCAATGATCAACTATGATTCCTGAAAACTTATAATTAAGCATGTTACCCAACTCCTGACAGAAAGGCAACACACTCTGGGTACAGAATGAGATACATATTTTTGGGACATGGCCAGTGAGGAAGTTTATTTTAATTTAACTATACCTGTTCAAAATAATTTTTTTCTTTCCGGCAGAGTGAGAGGGGAGCTGGAGAAAATTAAATCCTTAATCCAGAATTTAATTAAAAACAAGTTTTTCTTAATAAGACGACAAAGGTTTCAGGGCAATATTTTTAAGCACACCCACCCCCTTGACTCTCCCAATCTTCTAGCTGCCTAGGTCATCCTTTATTGTCTTCTATAGTTAATTTTCATGTGAGGATACATAACATATCTCCCCAACTACAACCTAAGCTCCTTTAGAACAGAGAGATGTATTATTCATCTCTATATCTCCCTCAGTTTCTAATAATAATTCACATTTAGAGTGCTTTAAAATTTGTTAAGTGGGAGGCAGCATGGTGTAGTAGAAAGAAAATTGGTTTTAGAGTCAGAGGACCAAAGTTCAAATATTGCCTCTGATGTTTACTACCTGTATTAAGATAAGTAATTATTTAACTTTCACCAGGCCTCAGTTTCATCCACTGTAAAATGAGGCACTTACACTAAATGACCTCTTAGGCCCCTTCCAACTCTAGATCTCTGATTTCATGAGCCTCTCATGGTTTCCTAATAACCCTATGAACCAGGTATTGCAACTGCTATCATACTCATTTTAGAATGAGGAAACTAAGGCTCACAGAGATTAAGTGACCTGCTCAACCTCACAGAAATATTAAGGACATCAACCAAGATCCAAAATTAGTTTTCTCCTGATTCCAAGTCCAGTGTATTTATTCCATTATGCCATGCTATCTATCTCTCTAGAGAGATACCTTGTAAATCATAGGTGCTTGATAAATTTTTCTTACTTACTGATAGGCTGAAAACATGGTATCACCATCACAAATAATCCTGTTCTTCTGCTCTCTATGACTAGGCTTTAGTAATGGAGTAAAAACATGCATTTAGAAGAACCCTTCCCACCTTCATAAACAGGCATAGCTGTGTGCTGCTCTCCTTTGCAGGCTCCTTCACAATGTAGCCAGACAGCTTCACATTTTCCTGCAGTTGCCATGCAAGAAAAGGAAGTAGAAGAGGAAGTTGGCTCTATGGCAACAAAAATAACCATTTCCCAGCCTCCATAATACAAATCACTAAGCAGTGTATCTTTGAAAGATCAAAAAGGAAAGGCTAGGGCAGAGAGAGAAGACAATGGAAAAGGAAGTCACATCTGTAAGCAGAAAAGTAGATAAGCTTTGCTGCTCCTGTGTAGATTACCACCAAAGAAAAGTTCTAATAAAATTTTCCACAGCTCTATTATATAAGAATGGCTTCCCAAGATTCAGGCAGTGTGCTGATTGTAGGACCCAGACAAAGAATGAATGCATATTTAAGTTACATTAAGCTGTTCAAAAGCCACATAAAGAAAACAAGTTGACAAAGATTAAACTGAATTTATTTTCTCAAATTCTAGAAAAAACAGCCAGACAATACACCTAGGAATGCAATAATGATAAACAAAGTTATTTAAGAACGAGCAGCAAAAGCCATTGACATTTTTCTAGGTCTTATTTTTTTTTTAAGGATTTTAATTCTACTGATTGAAACACCTTAAATCAGTCTCATGCAACAATGAATTAAAATGCAGTAAAAATACAATATCAATTTTATTGTTTTGTCAGTAGTGGAAAAATGGGTGGGGGACAGGACAAAAAAAGTAGACAAATATTTTGATTAACAATAGCATTTCTTGCAGTTAAGTTGAAGGCTAAAAAAAAAAAAAACAATCTGAACAAGTTAATTTTGTTCATATTCTAAGGAAACATAGACTGCCTCTACCCTAAATAGCTCACCAAATCTTTATAATGATGATATATTTACTTTTCTATTTCAACCTGCTACCACATAAATGTGAAATTCCTCTACAAAAACAAAGTACCTATCATTAGTGGCTTAGGACAGATTTTACATCTGGTATACCCACAAAGGAAATGGTGATTTCGACTTAACCAGATAAAAATTCTTTTTGACCACAAAACCAACTAAACTAATGCATACTTTCAAAACATCTCTGGGCCAAATATGCTAACTAGTCACATGAAAAAAAAATGTTGGCGGTTCAATTGCTTATTTTAAGCTATTAAAAAGCTGCTTAAACCAGAAGTTTTGGGGGTTTTTTTAACGTTTATAAGGCTTAAAACTGCACCAAGATTTTTGGGACATTCTAAACGTGACTTCTATCTCTAGTACTTGTGCAGAGACCCTTTGCTGTAAAAACAAACAAATAAAAAAATTAAAAAATAAGCTTGTTCATAAAATCTTAAAAAAAAAAGGATGGCTATCTGAGAAAGGGCTATATATTGGGAAAGATAAGTGAGGTAAAAAAACAAAAGATATTAAAAAAAATTTTTCAAAAGAAAAGTCCAGTCTAGAGGAGAGTAGGGCCCAAATGAAAGTAGGATGAAGTGCCTTGGACCCCACCTTGTTGGTTTTGTTGCCCAGCCCCCTTGATGTACTTGGAAGCAGTGGCTGGAGCTGTGCGAGGGGAAGGACACCCCCTCCGCCCTAGAGAACTTTATTTGCACTCTTATTTTGAATTGAGGTGGTAATGCAATGTACTTTGTGTTTGTTTAAGGCCCAGTGGCCACTTTGGTAACTTTAGTTTTGCATCTTGAAAATTTGACCTAAGAGATGTTTAGTGCTAATTCAAAAATAAATTGACTATGCTCTGGGCATGAAAGATCTTGGGGTCAAATGTAATGGGAATGTAAATTTAAAGATCTTCCCTGCCCCTAGGCTAGTGTGCACCTGGAGCCTGGGGTGGGAGGCTTGTTTTTTCAGTAGATAACTTCTTAATTGGCCAGTGAGTCAATAAGGTTGTTACATTCTGTGAGCCAGGAGAAGGCTATATAGCCCTGATGTGTAGCTTTGTTTTGGGGCTCACTTTGAGAAGTGTCCTGTGATTTGATGTGGACTCTGGGAAGCTATTGTTGAGAGCCCTGCCCCAGCTTTGAAAAAAAAACCCAGATGTTGATTTGGTATGGATGTAATGGTTGGACAGTTTGGAAACTGTCTACTTGATCTGTTTCTCTGTCTTGATAATTTTGTCTGTATATTCTGAAGTTCGGGATGCTGACCTTTTTTTCCCCTGAACTAGGTAAACGATACATATTTGACTGATTAAAGTAAGCTTGTTAACCCATTTTGAGCTGCTTTCCTTTAACAAGCAGATCTAAGAACCTGTGTTGGCAGACACCCTGGGGAGGCTGGGGTGCTTGCTGCTATAGCCTGAAAGCTATATATCTTTCAAATTTTACAAATTATCTTGGGAGTATAAAGACCAATTTTTCTGTTTCAAAATAATTTGAAGAAGCAGTTCACCATCACTAATAATTTTTTGCCTTGTTCAACTTCAAACTTCAAAAATCATTTGCTAGATACTGGATAACACATAGTCACTGCCTGCATAAAGCCTCTTGTCAGCATAACAAATATGCCCTATACAATAGTAACACATGACATTAATAGGGTACTATAAGGTTTACAAAGCACTTTATGTATTTTACCAAAGAGGAAAGTAAGGTTGAGAAGGATTAAGTAATTTGCCTATTGTCACATACCTATAAATTTGTGAGGTAGGATTTAAACTTATGTCTTCCAGATTCCAAGTGTAAATATTTTATTCAACTCTGATCTCATATTTGAAAACTGTATATAGTGTGTATATATGTGTGTTTGTGTATATATATGTTCCCTCAAATGCTGTCACTTCGAACTGCTTCAAACCTCATCACCTCCACAGCATCACTCTACCATAGCCATTTATGTGGATGGTAATACCTAAGATTTCATTATTGCCCATAATTACCACCTCTATAATTTTGAACTCTGAAATTCCTTTCTCTCATCATAATTGACATGGTGCTATTTCACCCTCTACCTCATTCTTCCTAAACCTAATATTCATCCTTACCACATCTTCTAGTCATTTTATCCTTCCCTGTTTTCTTAGTCTATCAACCCTGCTCTGGTTTCACTTCCCCCCTTTCAGCTTTGGCACCGTAATCAATCTAGTTATATTATTGTCACTTCTATCTATGATTCTCTTGTCCTGTTGGAATTTTTCCTGCCAGTCTTCACACCTAGATCACTCTTACTGTTGATTAGCTTTATCTATTTGTACTCAAATACTAAACACTGATGGAGGAAGTCACAGTACTATGCCAACTGGGTATACTATAAATCATTTTCTATAATATCAATTGTGCCCTCACTGTTTGAAAAACAAAAAGCAAAAAAAAACCCTTTTATTCCTTGACTCTTTTCAAAAAAATGAGCTTTTATTGCTGTCTTTTTTTATATCACCATAATTTCCTCAGTAGCCCTCTACACCTCCCAGAGAAGATCCCATATAACAAACTCAGCAAAAGCATAGGAATGGGAGTGTCTTCACATAAGCCTTCTTTCAAGTCCTGCTTGTTCTTTATAACTTCACAGAATTCACTTTTGATTTTTTGGAGATTCTTTCCACTTGCATTGCTGTAGTTACTGTACATGTTGCTTTTTTGGCTCTGCTTACTTATTCTGCATCAGTTTCATATAGATTTTTTTCATGCTTCTTGGTATGCATTGTGATTATAAATTCTTAGATCACAATATATTCCATTATATTCATACACCATAATTTTTTTTCCAATCATTTGCTACCTTGTTGATTTTTACCTTAATACCCTCAGAGACTATTTCAGGCCTCTTCAATCCTCAAGCTTCACTCCTCCCCCTATAGATGTCCTTGCTTCCTACTTTACTAAGAAAATCAAGGTTACATCATGTTATGTAAGATACATAGGTAATTGATTCAATTTTATAATAAAAGTAATTCTCCAATTGACAAATGATGAAAGGATATGAACAGGGAATTTTCAGAGTAAAAAAATCAAAGTTATCAATAGTCGTTCTAAATTACTAATAATTAAAGAAATATAAAATAAAGCTATTCTGAGGTACCACTTCACATCTATCAGATTCATTAAAATGACAAAAAAATGGAAAATGCTGGAGGAGATACAGGAAAATAAATACACTAATGCACTGTTGGTGGAGCTGTGAATTAGTCCAACCATTCTGGAAAGCAATTTGGAATTATGCCCAGAAAGATATTAAACTGTGCAATATCTTTTGAGTCATAGGTCTATATCCCAAAAAGATCAAAGAATGAGGAAAAATTTTATACCCATATGTATAAAAATATTTACAGCAGTTCTTTTTGTGGTGACAAAGAATTATAAACTGAGGGAATGCCCATCAACCGGGGAA